>NW_008337766.1:867288-873000 GCF_000622305.1 Nannospalax galili | reverse complement strand
GCTAAATCATTGCCAAGGGCCATTGGTCCAGGGAGGCCCGAATGGGTCCTAATATGTGTAATATAAAAGGGTGTACTCCTCTTAAATAAACAATCTTGTATTTTCTGAAAAAGGGCAGCCACCCTGCTGGTTGGTTTTATAACACCAGCTGTCTCTAGCACAGCAACTGCATTAACTACATAGGATGAGTCAGAAATAATATTAAGAGGACCTGAAAACTTTTGAAGAACCTCCAACACAACCAGACATTCTACTATTTGAGGAGAGGTTTCTGCATATTGTCGTGAGAACACCTTGGAACCCATGACATATGCCCCCTTCCCATTCTTGGAGCCATCTGTATATATCATCAATCCCTCTTTCAGTGGAATGGGAGATGTAACTCGGGGAAAGACTACAGGATGGAGGGCTGCAAACTGCAGCAAAGGATGCCTTGGATAGTGATTATCAATTCTCCCCGAGAAGGTGGTAACTAGTATGGCCCAGTCATTTGAGGTGGCAGCTAATGTTTGCACCTGAGAGGAATTATAGGGGACCAAGATAGATGTAGGGTGCTTGCCAAAGTGTTCTATAGCCAATTTTAAGCCTTTAAGTGCAAGTTGAGCTATAGCCGTGGGGTACCAGTCAATTATTTTTTGGGGGGAAGCGTTCGGGTGAACCCATAACAGGGGTCCTTCCTGCCATAAAACCGCAGTGGGCAGCTTTCTTGTTTTAAAAACATAGAGACAAAAAGGTTGAGAGCTGTTAATGCGACGTAACTGTGCTTTCTCTATTGCCTCCTCTACTAGGAGGAGTGCTGTTTCCGCAGCAGGGGTCAAGGATCGAGGGGAAGTAATATGGGTGTCCCCCTCCAAAATGTCAAAAAGAGGTTTTAAATCCGCTGTGGGAATTTTGAGAAATGGGCGAAGCCAATTAATATCTCCCAATAATTTTTGGAAATCATTTAAAGTGCACAAATCTTTTCTATAAATTTTTATCTTTTGTGGACGAATCACATCAGGGAGAATAACAGTGCCCAGGAATTGGCCTGTATCAGAAAACTGGACCTTTTCAGTGGCGACTTGAAGTCCCCAGTATTGCAAAGCTTTCACCAGCTGTGGGTAAGCTTTTTCAAGGGTCTCTCGCTCTTGATGACACATGAGCACATCATCCATGTAATGAATAATAGTTATCGCAGGAAATTTTTCTCTAATAGGCTTTAGAGCCTCCTGTACATACAGTTGACATATGGTGGGACTGTTGGCCATCCCTTGAGGCAGCACTCTCCATTGAAATCTCTTATCTGGCTCCATATGATTAATTGAAGGGATGGTAAAAGCAAAGCGCTGCCTGTCAGAGACATGCAGGGGGATAGAAAAGAAGCAGTCCTTTATATCTATAATGATTAAGTTCCAATCCTTAGGCAGAGCAGAGAGGACCGGAAGTCCCCGCTGCACTGCCCCAAGGGGATACATTTGCTCATTAATAGCTCTTAGGTCATGTAATAACCTCCATTTTCCAGATTTCTTTTTTATCACAAAAATCGGGGTATTCCAAGGGGAGGTAGATGGCTCTATATGCCCCAAAGCCAGCTGCTCAGTGACCAGATCAGTTACTGCAGCCAATTTTTCGGAGGTCAAAGGCCACTGAGCAACCCACACCTGAGCCTCCGTTTTCCATGGTATGGGCCGTACTGCCTCAGTGGCACCTAGGAAAAACCCAGGCCTTGTCTGCCTTGATTTGGGTTGGGTGCTATGGGTTCTGTACACCCCTGTTCACAACACCCCAGCCCTTTTCCTCTCTCATACCCCATTTTCTTCATAATTTGGATTGCTTGTGGTGAATATTCATTGGACAGAGTAAGCCCGAGGTCGTGCATAACATCCCGTCCCCATAGGTTGACAGGTAAAGGGAGGACTGGATGATATCTTTCTTCCTCATACTTCGCTACTTCCTCATCTAGCTCCGCCTCCTCCTCCGGGTCAAGGCTCTCGTCCTCAGAGCTCCCGGGGCTTCCTGAACTACTTAATTGCAGAGCCTTTAGTTCTCGGACGGGGTATATACTAGTCCCTTTGTCCGGCCTCTCGACAGGCAAAGAATCTCTAGGCTCTTTAAAATACGCTCCCTTGTCAACAGACCTTCCGGGAGGGCCATTTTCCTTATTTGGGGCCTGTTTCTTTTTTCGTGCACCTAACCTCTCACTGCGTTCAGTTTCTGACATGCTATCCTGGACTTCCTCAAGAACATTTCGACTTTCCGCCACAACGGCCTGGCATGTTTTATACAACAAAACTATAAGTGCTCCCAGAATGATAACCAAGGCCTCAAAGCTACCTTTCCAAGGCGGAAACAGGTTCAAGCCAAAGTCCAGAAAAAACATACCTCTCTGAACGTCCTTACCTGCAGTTCTGAATCCTCCTTGAACTCAAGGGGTCTCCGATGGTGCTGACGATGGTTTGGTCGAATTCCCGGGTCTCGGCACCAGTTGTCCCGCGCTATCGTCTCGCCAGCAAGAACGACGCGGCACACTCAGGATCCTTCTGCAGAAAAGCTTTAATGCATCTTGAGAGGAAGAGCATAAGGTTACAGGGCGAAGACCCCTAATGTCGGAAACCCAGCCCTTATATAGGTTAGTAAGCCCGTCTTGGACGTGGCAACTCTTGATTGGTCGCAAACTCGTCAGCCCATATCACGCCACGAGGTAGGCAGAGACTAGAAGGTGGAAAATTACTTCGGGCATGCGCACTGACTTATTTACTGCTCAGCATGAACCGGATGTGAGCGCCATCTTGTAATGGCGTCTGCAGGGACGGCAGGCGGCTCCCCACAATGCACAGACTGGACTAAGGTTGTTTGCTTTGTTATCATTGCATCTAAGTGTTTAATAATGTATTTTGGACATAGACATTTTTATCCATTTTGATTAGATTTTGATGAAATTGAACCTATAGTGTTTTATCACTGGAACTGAAATGTCTTGTTTCACAAATTATTACTTGTCCAAGTTCATGAATCTTTAACTTTTTCTAAAGAGTTTCATTGTTTTAGCTCCTGCATTTACGTCTACAACCACTTGAGTTATATTGTGTGCAATGTGAGGTGCGGGATCTATGCCACTGCTTTGAATATTCAGTTGTTATGAAGAGTGGTTCTCTACTTTGACATGGCATGTCTTATTGACCACAAAGTCATTCTTTGTCTTAGAAATGTTTGTCATTCTCTCCTGGTATGAGGACACAAATGTGTATCTTACAAATGATTTTATTTTGATACTCGAATATCAGAAACATTTACTACATGAAAGTTGGCTTTACCCCTACTCTCTCCACAGAAATATAATACTTTATATCATTCAAGAATGACTTTATTCGATTAAATAGCTAAAATATTTTTGTAGCACCTGAGTAACTAATGGAAGCAAATATGCTGCTGACTCTAGCTTTGGACTGCCAGCAGGAAGGTGTATATAAGATTTTTTATTTTCCTTTTGTTAGTAAGAGGGAAATTGTCCAAAAGATGGTATTTATAGCAGTTGTTATTAACTGCACAATCTAGTGTACTTCAACGGAGCATTTCTATACATGCATAACTTAAGCTTCCATCTTGTGACTGTCCCTTTCCTTCCCCTTATATTGTACCTCGGCTCTAGAAGTCCTTCTTCTGCTTTCAAGACAATTTCTTAGTTTCCACATATAAAAGAACATGGGTGACACTGGTGAGTCTGAAATATTTTGCTTAACATGATGTCCTTCAGTTCCATACATTTTCTTGCATATGGCAGGATTTCATTCTTTTTAGAGCTGAATAATATTCCATTGTATAGAAACCCTCATGATTTACCCCTTGAAATATTCATGAACATCTAGACTAATTCCATATTCATTTGAATGGAGCTACAATAAATAATGGGCATCCAGATATTTGAAGAGAAGCAATTTTGCAAAGAAAATATTAAGATCCCTTTGTTGTGAATTATGAAGACTGTGTAGATAGCACTTGCATGGAACAGTCTTTCACAGCTGTACTTCACAAGCTCATAAACTCAGCACCCAGCACGCAAAGCTAAATGCTATGCAAAAATGTTATGCAAGGTTGTTCACATTCTGCTCAAGGCACACTTTTCCATATAATGATGCCTTTGGGAAGAAATCCAGTTTGCTTATGTATATAGACTTTTATTTCAGAAAAATCTCTCTGAGTGTATGTGCACACATGTATGCAAATGAGTTGGGATAAGAGGGCGATGGCAGGAAGCATTTAAAGAGACGCTTGCAAAAAGTTTTACATAAATTTCTCTGCCTTTATAAAATATTTACCATGTAGTTATAAGAATAGTGTTGCACTACATTATTATTCATTATAAAACATCTAGTTAAAACATATATTATGTTGGGAAAATTCAGAAGCTATGTAAATGAGTAATTAAAATCCCTTAGTATTGCTCTAGAAAGTGTGGAACTAGCAAGTTTTTCAGGGAGAAGCATCCATTTAGAGAACAGTTAGCTGTGCAAACTAATGGGAAACTCATGCAGTTTAGGGAAGGGATAGGGAGGGTGCCTGACTGCAACAGTTATCTCACATAGTTTACATAGTTAGAGAAAGTCATCCTGAAAAGGGAGGGGTGTGCATATGAGTTGCTCATATAATGGACCACTAAATATACAGACTTCTTAATATCAAGTAATTCTTTGCCAGTCTGTTTTTAAATGTCAATTTGCTTAAATCAAATTTCCCTGTTTCCAATGTCACAGCCTCCAAAACAAATTGTTCTCCCCAAAGAGAGTTTACCAAATGGCTATCTTTCCCAAAGCATATTTAATAATCTCATTTCCTAGCTTGAAACTTTTTCAATAACTGATAATGAATGACCTTCAGGATAAAATTTAAACCATTTTTTAAACTAGGGGAATATCAAAAGCTTAAGGGCATACCAACATTTTCCTGTCTTGAATTTTCTTCTGTTCTCCCAGAAAGTTTCCTTTGATCTATATCCTATCTATCTTCACAGGATATTGTAATTACCATAACAGTATCTGTATTTTATTACATTTACTTGGTTTTCTTTTTCACTAATCTGTGATCTCCAGAAGAGCAGGGATTTTATATTTCATCTTCATAGTCTCAATCCTTAGCTCTTAAGAAATCATACAATAACTAACAAGCAATATATGTTGAATGAATTGGTATGTGGTCCTCACTACTATCCTCTTTGTGTTGGTAAAAGCATTTCCAACCCCTGCTCTTGGTATTTAGATGCAGGTGATATGATCAGTCTGCTGTTTAGTATGCTCACATGAAGAAGATCTGAACAGTGTAGGAATGTGGGCTGTGGCTCTAGAGTAAAATTATATTCCTAAAATTGGAAACACTTCACTTTTTCTTCATCTTTTTCTTAATTAGAAAGCAGACATAGTACTGACAAGCCAGATATCACGTTGATCACTTGTCATTTCAGAAAAGTAAAACGGATAGAAGGAATGTATACTCCAGAATACTTTGTGGAGAATTTCCCTTCTTTGTGTACTTACACATCTCTGAACATGAAGAAGAAAGACATCTTTTTATCACACCCGAGCTTACTTTCTCACCAGGGTGTTTGGATATACACAGCTACAATGTCTACTGTTTCATTTACAGGATCTCAGAGAAGTTTATCTCTCTTGCTGATTTTAAATATTTACAGAGCTACCATGGACCCCTCTCATCAAAGTGGCTGGCCAGGATTGCCCTTGA
>NW_008337766.1:850987-867176 GCF_000622305.1 Nannospalax galili | reverse complement strand
AAACTTTAAGTAGAGAAAATAGAAAAGAAAACCCTTCAGCTAGCTTCTGAATAAGCTACTAGGATGAAGTTCTTCAAAATTTTGTTAACCAGAAACAAAATACTGTCTGGATTCTTTATTTAAATGATTTTTTTCCAAAATGGCCTCACAATGAGCTAGGTGTAAGGGGCATGTGCCTGTAATGTAGTTTCCCAGGAGGCAGTAGAGCACACAGTGCGACTCCAGTGAAGGTTTCTGTGAAACGAACTCCACAGCACAAGCTTATTAAATGAATGGACATTCTGTTTTCTTCTGCATGAACAATGCATGATGAATAGGTTCTATTACTCTCTGAATTTTGATGACAGTAAGCTACTTGAGGAACAATACCTGATCTATACACTTCACAAATATCATTCACCTTTGCTTGTAAATCTGAGTATTCCAATTAAGGGGCTACAGAAGCACTGGCTAAAAGCATTATGATGGGACACCGTAGACTGACCATAGCTATACCATGTTACAGCCCGAACTGATCTCAGCAACTGAAAACTACAGGCAGTTGATCCAAAGTTTGGAAATAGAGAAGTTTGGCCTAGCTGCACTAGGATATATATGTGAGAAAAAGGTGAACATGTACCTGGTCGCTCTTGATAACTGTTTGTTTCTAGCTTCTGTACTTTCTGCTCTGCTTGGCTTGTACCTGAAAGACGAAACTGTTGGGAACTTTTCCACCCCTGAGGTATCAAAAACTGTTTCGGGGAGGGGGACCTTCCACCTCTGAGCAGATAAGGATGATATTTCTCAGCATAAAAGCCTACTCTGAGAAAGGCTCAGGATACACTAGGAATTTAATGCCCAGTGTAGTTTCTGGCTGGCTATAAAGACTTTCTCTTGGCTACACTCCGTATCTGAGTGGTCTTTTCTGGTGTGACACCTCAAAACATTTTTGGAGGCCCTGATGAGATCCACAGAGATTTAGATCCCAAACACTGGGGTGCCTTGGTCTCTGACAGGGACAGAAGAATAGTGGGTCTGGGCAGATTTCTAGGGGAGGTGCCAGCCACCTGAGATGTTCTAGGATCACGGGAACTCTGGCCCCTGCAGCCCTGGTACTCTGGTTGGCTTAGACATCCCCACCCCAAAGATTTTTTTGAAGATCATAGAAAGTCACCTGGTTTTTAAAACCTCCAGAGGTAAGTCAAAATGAGGCATCCTCAGTAAAGGACACTTAGGAGTGGCCAGACTTAGCCACTAATCCAGTGTCCAGGGAACTGTGTGAGATGTCACTGGCCCTCTGGACCCTCTGTAATGAAGGCTTAAAAAATGGCGTGTAAATGTTTGGTTGGCCACTATGTATTTGTCTTAACTGAATTTCTGCTGGTCTCCTTTGTTGCTTTGTCTTGTCAGTCTTCCACCCACAGCAATATGGGAGAGGGAGCAAATTGTCCCAAGACTCCCCTGAGGTACAAGCTTAAGCATTTTGGAGATGGTTTCACGGACCAGAGCGACAATGGCATTGTCAAGTGGGAAACTCCAGACATTCTATGGACTTGAATGGATGACTTTATGTGTGGGGTGGCCCAATGAGGGTACCCTGGATGTCTGGACAGCCCACACAGTCTGGAACTGGAGAACCCAGCACCCTGACCAATTTCCCTACATTCATCATTGGTTGTCCCTGATTCTGAATCCTCCACCCTGGTTTAAAATCTGTGCCCTGTCTTTAGATATAAGTGTTTTATTAGTCCAAACAGTGACATCCCCCTGCCCTGTGAACCCAGTGGACTCTTGCCCAAATAGACAGCTAAAGGGACCTCAGCTATGGACCCAGTCTCCTCCACCTTGGGATCCCTCTCCCTTTCCCACACGTGAAGCAAATCTGCTTATGGGGAGGCAAGATGAACTTATCCTTCCCATAAGGGAAACCCTGCCCATGGGACCAGGGCAACAGAAAGCACTAGGAAACTTGGGGTCCACCAGCAGAGTCCATGCCCATTTATGGTCTGTGTCCCTTTTCCCACCAGTAACCTTTATAATTGGAAAACTCAAAGTTTTCCTTTCTCCAAAAAACCCCAGGCACGCATTTAGGATCCTTGAGACTATCTTTTATACTCAGCAGTCCACCTGGGATGATTGTCAGCAACTCCTAGCCATTCTTTTCACAGCAGAAGAGCAAGACTGGATCAGAAAACTGGGCAGAAAGATTGATTTCTGGCCTGGGTCAGCATCTCTCCTCAACAGTAATGCCTGCATAGAGCATGACTCGGACACCAATACTGACAGAGGAAAGGAGGATAATGGGAAATTTTCACCGGTTCCTTTTGGGAAGAATAAAGGGAGATGCCAGGAGAACCACAAATCTTTCTAAGGTAAGTGAGGTGATTCAGGAACCTCAAGATCGGCCCACTAGGTTCTTGAAGTGCCTCTGGAGGCTTACCAAATTTTCACCCCAGTAGACCTGGACACCCCAGAAAACTACTGGGCCATAAATATTGCCTTTATCACACAGTTGGCTCTAGACATTAGAAGGGAATTACAGAAACTAGAAGGATTTGAGGGCATGAATAGATCGAAAATGTTAGAGATTGTTCAAAAGGTCTACAATAATCATGGTACTATGAAAAATAAACATAATAAGAAACTGACTAGGATAATGATAGCAGCCCTCAGGGAAGCAAATGCTGGAAAGCCCAGGGGAGGATATTGGAGACAACGAGAGAGAAAGAGGCTGGAACTTAATCAGTGTGCTTATTGTAAGCAAAAGGGACACTGGAAGAAGGAATGTCCCCACCAGGAGAAGAAAGGGGGCACCCCATCCTCCAACTCATGGAAGATTAATGGGGCAAGGGCTCCATTTTGTTGGAGCCCATGGTAAGTGAGAGCAAACCTATCAAGTTCCCTATAGATGCCCAGCAAATGGCATTCCAGGGTATGACTGGCTACACTGCCTCCTACCAATAGACCACCTCTTAAACAGTGGACTTGAGACAATATACAGAGCAGGAATTCAGGAGGGCCACCAAAGAACTCTTGTGAACTCTTCAAACCCTGGGGTATCAGGTGTTAGCCAAAATGGCTCAGCTCTGTGTAGTGCATGTCTCCTATTGGGAGTACAATTTGGAAGGGGGAAAATGTACTCTATCCCAGGGCTGTATCTCAGCAATCCTGTAGATCCCCACTCTGAAGAACAGAAGTAAAGAATGGGAATTCCTCGGGGAAGTTGGTTATTACTGTCTACAGATTTTAGGGTTTACAGAAATTGCAGAATCTCTATATTTTAGCCTCAGAGGAACCCAGTCCCTAGAACGGACTGAGGCTGAACAAGTTAGCCTGTATATGGGCCATAGCTGCCACTGCTATATTAGTAAAGGACACTTATAAGTTAACCTTGAGACAGGAACTTACCCACTCCTCATTCAGTTGAGGCCCTCCTGAGGGTCACTCCAAAGATGTGGATATTCAATTCTAGAGTGACACATTATTAGGCATTCCTTCTAGATCAGTCCTGTATAAGGGTTTATAAGACTCCAGTGTGATAAGAACAAAGCCATCACCATGTACACAGATAGCCAGTAGGCTTTTGCCACCATGGGCCACTGTGCCATGAGAGAGGGCTCCTTATCTCAGCTGGGAAAAACGAAGAACAAAGGGGAGGTCTTGGCTCTGTTGGAAGCCATCTGGCTACCCAGGAAAGTAGCCATTGTGCACTGCAAAGGACATCAAAAATGGGAATCCCTTGAGGCACAGGGAAATAGTGTAGCAGATCTGGCCACTCCAGAGTCAGCTCTAGAACCACTGAGGCCCCTTCAAGTCCTGGTCACATTGCCAGAACAAAGCCTGCCCCACAAACCTACCTATGTACCAGAGGAAGAAGCGTGGGTACAACAAGCAGATCTTAGACAAAAAGGATGGTGGTTGTTGCCAGACAGAAGACCTATCCTCCCTGCAACCCTAGGGAGACAACTGATGACTCAACTCCATTGTATGATACAGCAGGGAGTCACAAGGATTACCAAACTCTTCGGGCCCAGGCTTTACAGTCCCTGGCTAGACTATGTATCCAAAGACGTTAGTTCCAGGTGTCCCACCTGTGCCCAAACAATCCCTAAAGGAGAAAAGAAAACCCTGGAGGGAATATGTGCCTGTAGCACCACCCCCAGGTAACACTGGGAATTGGATTTTAATGCGATTAAACCAACTGTCTTCAGGTCCAAGTATGTCTTAGTATTTGTAGATGCATTTTCTGGATGAGTGGAGGCTCTCCCACCAGAATCAAGACAGCCTCCATAGTGACTAAGAAACTTCTCCAGGAATTAGTTCTGAGCTTCAGCCTGCCCCTCACCCTGGGGTTCGACAATGACCCAGACTGCACAGTCAACATTTTCCCAAATCTGACAAAGGCATTAAATATTAATTGGAAATTACATTGCGCCTATAGGCCACAGAGCTCAGGATAGGTAAAAAGAAAGAACATAACCTTAAAAGAGACCCTGACAAAATTGATTATAGAAACAGGCGAAGGTTGGGCAAACCTTCTTCCCTTTGCCCTTCTCAGGGTCAGGTCCTACCTGGGAAGGATTCACTACTGGGAAGGATTCACTCCTTATGAAATTATGTTCAGAAGACCACCACCTATCCTCCCCAGGTTAAGAGCTAGGCATATAATAGAAATAACTTATCACTTCCTTCTCAAATCATTACAGGCTCTCAGTGCCATCAACCATTCAGTCAGAGGAACCGATCCCCAATCTGCCTCAGAAGTTCCAGCCCAGTGATTTGGTGTGGGTTAGGAGGATCCCAGTCCGGACATTGGAGCCAACCTGGAAGGGCCCTCATCCCCGGATCCTCACCACACCAACAGTGGTGAAAGTAACTGGAGTATCTTCTTGGATCCACCATACCCATTTAAAAAGGACTACAGAAAATACAGGACATGCATTATCACTCAGACCTCCGAGCCTCTAAAGATATGACTGACAGGAAGTCCCTGACTGTTATAGCTATGTTTTGCTTTCTTTTTCTCTTTGAGGGAGCAGTACAAGGCCCTGTCCCAAGATGAGTCTATCATTTGACTCATGTCCATAGAACCAGTGAGGAATGTGGTGGGGTACCTCAGGACTGACCATAGTTACATCATGTTACATCCCTAGCTGTTTCCAGCAATTGAAAACTAGAGGCAATTGATTCAAAGTGTGGGAACAGAAAATTTGATCCAGATGCATTGGGGTGTGTTTTTGAGAAAAAGAGTCCACATGTACTTGACCGTTCTTGCAAGCTGCTTGTTTCTGGCTTCTGTACTTCCTGCTAGGCTTGAACATGCAGTAAGAAACTGGTGGGCATTTTTCCACCCCTGAGCAGACAAGGATGTGGTTTTTCTGTATAAAAGCCTACTCTTGGAAGGCTCTGGGATGCAGTCAAGATCTAACGTCCAGTGTAGTGACCGATCGGCTATAAACGCTTTCTTTTGGTTATACTCTGTGCCTGAGTGGTCTCTGGTGGGACACCTCACAACAGTATCAGTTCTGAAAAATTTGAACATTATACTATATTACTCTTCACTAGTTCTGTTCAAGTCTTAATGCTGCCCTGACTTTGTAATATTGCTTTGAAAAAATCATTTCTCCATTTCATAGTGTTTCTTCTTTCATAAAATAGGAATAATAATAGTAGTAGTACCACCCGAACTTTTGGGGATTAAATGTTAACATAAACAAATCTCTTATAACAAAAGGTAAAGTGTTTTTACTATGATAAGTTAGCAGTAAGTGTACTCAGCAGATTCTAGACAGCTGTCATAAGTATTAACTATTGTATAAGCTGATAAAACTTGACTATATAATATAGTTATATGTACAGCAATTAAATTGAATTTTTGGACGAATTCTAAAGGAATAAAAGACCCCTACGCCTACATCTCCACATCTTTCAAACTACATACACCAAATTAAATTTCATTAGGGAACTGCAAAGTTTAGGGAAGAAAATTCATGGTGTTCCTTAAGAATAGAATTTCAATACAACAAAATGTCATGATAACATCAACATGAGACAAATATTGTTCTTGATAGTTCTATGTGTGACCATTTTCAATTTTAGTGATTAAAATCTACTTTTTATTGTGATTGAACTTGAGAATTCTAAGTTAATGTTTTTGATTTTGATTTTTAAGGACATTTCATATTGGATCAGACATCTAAATACTCACTGATGTAAATAATTGAAACAGATATATTTCACAGGTTAAGCTCATTCTAATTTTAAGAGCCTTGAGGATGTGTACTTTCCATTGATCTTATTTTATTATGCAAACTCAGAAGCTTTAGCAATGCATTTTCTTTTGGAATGGAACTATGAAATGGCCTGTTGAGCTTCTATTGGTTTTGGGTGATTTCTAGAGTAACTACTGGAAAAAGGATCTTTGATTCTATAGTGATGCTGCCTCATCAGCAGTGATCACTTTCTATGTGTATCAAATGATGGAGTCAAATGTGCCACCTGTCCCAAACAAGGACAGATCTGTTTGACATCTGCTCTGAATTAATTTTTTTTCTTTTATGCATTTAGTTAGAAGTACAGTTAGAAATTCTCTAAGTGTAAAATAATGCATTTCTACTAAATAAGTCACATTTTCCCACTTCAATATATACACAAAAATTTTAAAATTTATTTTATTTTATTTTATTTTATTTCAGTTTTTATGAACATTGATGAAAAGCAGCCAAAGACATACTTTGGATTTCATTTTAGCTGCTGTCTAATACGTAATAACATCTTTAAAATTTATGGTTAAAATATGATTTGTGAAATGATACACATCACAATTCTTAGTTTGAACCTTTTTCACTTATACCATTTATAAGAAATTTCCTTTCAAATTTTAATTTACATTGAGTGTCTTTCAAGGTTTTAATATTTATGTCAGTTGTTCACAGAAATTCCAAAGTTTTAAAAGCACCATGCCAAAATTTACTTGTAAATTTTGTGATTGATGGCAATTTAATTAAATCAGGGAAGAAATTACTGAGTTGCACAAACATTTGTTCAAAACCAATGGTAAGTATATGTGAGTATAATAGGCAAAATTCTTTTAAATTTTGACAAAATGAAAACCAGAAAGTCCTATATGGAGAAAATGAGATTTTTGATGATGCCTATTGTTATTCGTGAGAAGCTGGGATATTTTTAAAGTTCTCTTACCATAGCTAACAACAGTGTTAATTCTGCCCAGCACACTTGTTACAGTTACTTTTTTCCTGTGACTGACTGGCAGGTCTGACTAGTGAGTTTGATGGCTAGAAGAATTTTTGTTTATTGGCTTTCTACTGTTAACCTAAGGGCTTTGTTCTACTTCCTGAAATAATTGATTTTCTAATGATAGGAGTAAGAGCCTTACATTAATTTTTTGCTTTAGAATATACGTACGTGAAGAAAAGCAATTCTTAAAAATTATTGATTTTTTTACTGCTAATAGTTGAATATGATCTTAATCTGGGATTCTAAATAGATGCTCAAGCATAAAACTACTGCCTGATTCATATGATAAACATCTCATCTGTCTTGATAACTGGGCTGACACCAGACATCCCTTAGGAGTTTTTCAAGTCCACTTAAATAGAATTGACCTTAGAATCTCTAGTTAAGACATGTGCTTAAAGTGATAATTGGTAGAAAACTTGTTTTGAATTCAAGACTGTTGTTTTTCATCAGCGTCTGTTATTACCCCTAGATAATAGTATATGAAAATGTAGTCATCACTTCATTTTGGAGAATCTTCAGATAAACTTCATGTCTGTGATGGCTAATCCTGGGTGGCAACTTGACTGGATCTTGGATTAACTGAAATGAGAGAGATCTTCTTAAGTTGATCATCTGAAACTGGAAGACACACCCTATATGGGTGTTACCTTCTGATGGCAGCCCGTATGAAAGGCCACGACAGAGGAAAATGCTGGCTTCTTGCTGCTTGCCTTCTCTCTCGCTGGTGAGTTCATGTTGCTGCTGTAGACTGAAGACTAGCTGATCTTTTGGAATTCATCAGACCTTCAGTGCCAGATTGGGACTACTGAGACATCCAGCCTCGTGGACTGAGAGACCAGGGATTCTCAGCCTCTCCAGTGTGGTGCAGCCATTGTTGGACTACTTGGACTCTATCCTGTGAGCTAAGATGGTAAATCTCTATACATATGTATTCATTCTACCATTTCTGTTTCTTTGGAGAACCCTGACTAATACAGGTTGTGGTACCAGGAGTAGGGTGTAATTCCCATGGAACCATAAGCTCAAATAAATTCTTCTTTTTATAACTGTTTCTATCATAGCAACAGAAAAGTGACTAATACAGTAATTGGTACCAGGAGTGGGGTGTTTGTGTAGAACCTGACCATGTGGGGTTTTGAAGAAATGTTCAAGACTTTAGAAGTTTGGGCTAGAAAAGCAGCTGATTGCTGTAAGCAGAGTTTAACAGCCCATTCTAATAGGTGCCTGGGTGAAAATAGTGCTGGGAACAATGTAGTTCCAGAGGGAAATAAGGACTTAAGGAGCAATTGGGATATTTTGGCATAGAGTCTGGCTGGAGTCTGCCCACAGCCAACAAACTTGCATGAGGCTAAGTTGAAAATCCATGAACTAATTTCTCTGGTGGAAGAAATTTCAAGACAGCCTAATGTAGAAATGGTGTCATGGCTGTTACTGGTGAATATTATACAGATTTACAGAGAAAAAGAGCAAATGGGGCAGAAAGAAATACAAAATGTACAGGATAGATTGAAAAACTGCACTAGGAAGACTACTGTTGGAGCCCTGGCATGTGATGGAGAGGATTCCATTGATAAGGAGATTAAAGTGATTACGGAGATTAAAGTGATTAAGGAGGGGCCTAGAGATTCAAACTTAAACAATGGAGAGAGTGCCTCCAGGGCAAGACCACACCCAGTTAAGCCTCCAACTTGTGAAAGGAAAATGCTGCAGGGGCCACTGAAGAGAAAAGCTTCTAAAATGGATAAAGCAGGCTGGCATTCATCCCAAACTTGCAATCAAACTTGGCAATGTCATTCACCTGGTGCTGGCTTTAGAGGCATGAAAGATGGAAGAGTGAAGGGGTCATCAATTCTTTCTCTTTGGATTCAGAGAGCCTCAGGGGGAAGGCAGCATGAAGCAGGGATTCCCCTGCCTAGAGAAGGCCCTGATAGGCCATTGCGTGAAGCTGTGAAGGTGAAGCCTGATTGTCAATGGAGACCTCAAGAAGATGCCAGAGCTGTGAGGCATCTGCCAAGAAGTCCTGCATACAGAGAGTGGTACCAGCATAAGAGATAGATGTGTGTTGTACACAGCAAAGCTAGAAAGGCTGAGCCATCTAAGCCTTTTGGAAGTAAAGTCCCAGAAGTCGGACATGGAGCTACTGGATTTGGTGTTTGCCCTACTGGGTTTTGGTCTTATTTTAGTCTGGTATTTCCTTAGTAGGCCTCCATTCCTCCCTTTTGGAATGGTAATATGTATTCGGTTCCACTGCATGTTAGGAGTATGTAATTTGTCTTTTGATTTTATAGAGGCTTACAGTTAAGATATTTTCCTGTGGATTTTGGACGTTTGACTAGGATTGAGACAGATAATGACTATGGGGACTTTTAAAGTTGGACTAAATGCATTTCGCATTTTATATGGTCATGAACCTATGTGGGCCAGGGGGGTAGAATGTGGTGGTTTGAATGAAAATGTCCCCCATAGGCTCCAAGTGTTTGGACATTTTGTCGCCAGATGATGATGCTGTTTTGGGAGGTTTTAGAAGGTGTGGCTATCCTGGAGGAAGCATGTCACAGGGGGTGGGTTTAGAGAGTTCTTAAGCCTTGCCTGATCTCCAGTCACTCTCTTGCTTCCTCCCTGCCAAGACATCTCCCTGATGATATGAGAGCTTAGCTTCTGCTGCTCCTGCTCCAGCTACCTCCAGCCACCATGCCTCCCTGCCATGACAGACAGTAATTCCCCTAGAACCGTAAGCTGAAATAAATTCTTCCTTTTATGAGTTGTTTTGGTCAGTGTTTCTATCACAGCAACAGAAAAGTGACTAATACAACATCCAAATGAGAATACTTATATTGAGATTGATTTCTCCTTCCCCATTGGTTTTAAACTCCTTTTTTGTTTCTAGTGTCTTTATACCCAATTTATCTGTCTTACACAAATTATGTTTCTAGTAGTTTCCTATCATTTCTCTTTTTCAAATAAGTTGTCCATTTTATACTTAACCAAAGGAGGAATTAAAAAAATTAACATGATATATTGGCATTCAAAATTCTATAGTTATACATGCAATCAAGGTTTTGGGGAAAAATAATAAACTGAATGGTAACTCTGTGGGTATTTAAACTCCCTAAGCTGGGAAATTCTAGTTTCAATTCTAATATGTGAAAGGCTTATTGCACAAAAAAAATGTTGGGCTAACTAGAAGCTAATTACTTTTCAAGTACCTATAATATTAATGTAAATCACTGACCTGAAATCTGATACAGCTTGGAATTTGAAGATAGAGTATTAATTTGCTTTCTGTTTGTTGTGACAAAACATTCCAAAACCAAATTGGGGAGGAAAGCATTTATTTCATCTTATAGCCTATAGCCCATCATCAAGGAAGCTAGATCAGGAGGAACTCACAGCTGTGGGGGCTCTCCCTTCCCTCGTGGGTCATTGGCCACCTATCCAAGAGAACAAAGGGAGCAGAAGCAACAAACAGGGTCAGGATGGCCAGTGAGCACTGACAGAAGAAAGCCCTTCCAGGGAGGCAGACTCAGTGAAACAGCTCTAGATTCAGTACAGCTCTGTTTATTCAGTGGGGGTTAGGGAATATAGTGTGGAGGCAGCAGCCAAAGCTTCAGCTGATAGGTGCTCATAGTATGCTTTATTTACATGTAGTAGAGGGATCCTATCATCCAACTATGGGGCAATGCCTAATTATCATATAGAAAAAACCTGGGGGTAGTTTTTACTCCAGGTAACTATGCCAAAAGTCATGGTCCAAATAAGGTCAGGTATCCGTGCTTGGTGGCACTTTCCAGGTAAGTCAGGCAGAGAGCAGGAGGTCCCCTGCTGAGAAAGGGAGTCCTTCCATATATCCCCAAGCCCCTTAAAGCTATCCAGACATGGAGGACTACAACCCTAGCAGCAGGGTCCCCCAACATCTCCCCAAGTTTTGTTTTATAAATGGAGAAGTGTCATCACAAGCTTTAAGAGCCAACTCATCTATCTCAGGAGAATCCAAAGTTTGATAACTGACCATGACCTGATTGGTAGCGATTTTAGCAATGGTAGTAATTTGTAAGAAATTGTATGAAACAGAGAGCAAGCATCAAAATAATATAATCAGGGGGCTATTGATATTGTAACATTCCCCGTCTGAAGAGGTAACCCCAAAATCTTTTTGAGATAAGAGCTCACAAATACTTTTAATGTTTTTTGGCCTTTGGGACAGAGTACTTTGATAAAAGGCCCAAGGACATTTTGACTTTTAGCCAAGAAAGAAATTGGCTGCTTTTCTTTGGGGTCTTTTTACCCTAGCTGCCTAGCCAATTTCTATCTCCTATTCTTATCATACCATCCTCTGAAGAGGCTTACCCAAATTGCCAATAGGGAATTGGGACGCAGACCACTCTGGCTTCTTCCATGCTGAACAGGGACTCAGGGTGAGGCAATTGGGGTACCCCCTTCAGTGGGTCTATCTAAAAGACTCCCAAATTACATATCTCTTAACTATAGGGAGAAAAGAAAGGTTAGACTGATGCCTGGAAGATATGAAGGAAAGGTAAATGTAAGAGTAAGGGCAAGAGTAGTTAGTATTACAATTTTTATGCAGGGAACCAGAAAATGTCCAAATTAAAGTCCGTTAGAATTTCTTGGTGAGGGCTCCCAAAAGCATCCATCTAACAGATTTCTCCTCATTTTTCTTTTGCCTGCCAAAGCTAGAATGATGATCGACGAACTCAGGATTTGTTGTCAGGCATTTTGATAACTGTTGGAGTGGCTAGAATCAGCTCCCTCTTAAATGGCCTCTAGATAGGGAGAGAAAACAAATTTAGCCATCATTTTAGAATAGTGAGTTGCTTTCCTCAGCTGCAGGTGAACACTACAGTATTGTAGACCAAGATTTAAAGTCCTACACCTGAGTAGCACTGTCCTATTAGGAAAAAAATCACCAATGAAAAATAATTGTCTAAATAACATAGGAACTTAAGTCTAATGTTTGGGATGTGTAATCTTTTGAATTCTTAAAGAAATGTATTGATGACTTTAATCTTTGGTTATACATTCCCCTTGGGTGTTTAAGGACATACAGTTGGCCCAAATAAACCAATATACTATTACTTTTAAGGTCATATGAAGATCTGTTTCTCTGGGGTCACATGGGCTTGGGGGGAGCCCTTGGCTCCTCAGACTTTTCTTTACCAGTTCCATCTGTGTGAAGATAAGCCAAGAGGTCTTGCTTGACCAGGGCTTCACTTGGAAGCATGGAGGAAATGTTTCCTCTGTGTTGACCCTCCTCTTTGTAGACTGGACAATGGTTCAAGTCCATCTTCTGGGGTCTCCATGGCCTCCATGAACAAGAGGACAGGTGACTCACCAAAGTTACAGGACATTTCTTTGAGAGATGCTCCATAGCCACTGGAACTTGTTTGAGCTTGGAGGGCAAGGAACAAAAAGTTGATTAGTATAGGCCTCGAAGTCTGGCTATCAAATGTCCAAGAAGGTCAGTTACACCAATCTGGTACTTTTAATTACCATGTGTTATGTAGATAGAGCTTGGGCAAAACCCAATCATTTGTAAGTAAACCTTGATGAGACATCCTTAAACTAGTTGACTAAGCTATGACCTTAGAAATTTTAAGGTCTTTTTTTTTATTTTTAATGCTTGATAAATCACAACAAACCTACATAGACCTCCATCACTTGCTTAGGCTTTTTTATTTTTAACAAAATGCCTCCATTCCTGTATCCTTCTAACATCTTTTATCTTACCATTTTCTTTCTTAATAACCAGGAGACATAATAATATTAACAAATAAACTTTCCATCTGTTGTGAGAAATCTTTTTGGGAGATATTAAGCAAGGTTTTTCCCCTTTTTAGGTTGTACTATTGTTGCGGGTGTCCTGGGGCCCTCTGGGCTGGGTTAGAGTCAGCACAGAGTCAAGACACAGACTCCGGGAGTCAGGTGAGAAGTAGACAGTGCAAGCAGCTGCAGACTTGTTTATTGCGGATATGGGGCTACCATATATCCCGCCTCCTAGTGTCCCATTGGTCCATTGATATGTCATGTCTTTTCCTCATTGGCTCTCTGTATTGGGCCATTTTCATGTCAGCCATCTCTATGTCTTTTGGCAGAACACAGGTTTGCCTCAGCCGGATGTATTTGGCATGTTTGCAGCGTGCATGCATAGGTTGTTCAGGCCGCACTTCCTCCTACATATCCACCCTTTTCCTTTTTGTGAAACTCTAGTGGGAGTCAAGATTCTTTGCCTTGGCATTGTTGGCTCCACTTCAGGGGATCCCCAGTATTATGGATCATGCCTGTCATTGACTACCGGCCCTCAAAGGGTGACCTTCCTGGGTATGAGCCCACCAGGGTGATTGGGGACAGAGGCCTCATGGATTTCTCCATGAACCAGGCCTGTAGGACCTCACAGACAGGATCGCAGCCTGTGTGTTGAAATGCCAAGAGGACCCGGAGTGTGGCTCTGTTGATGTGTTTTTGCTATCAGGCATGTTGAAAGAGACACTTGACAGGGTTGAGTAGGACCAAAGGAATTAGGCTAGCTATGATGGCCAGGGGAATGGGAACAAATTAGGCAGGTGGGACGACACCTGAGGAGACCTCACGCTTCCTAGCAAGGAAAAGAATGGGCATCCAGAGGTCAGGGTCCCACATGTTCTTGGGGGGTGACCCATGGTGAGAGGATGGTAGCCTTATTCCAGAAAGCATCTAGGTCATTGGTTTTAACTTTAAGAACTCGGATGACAAAGAGGGATTTTAATGCCCTGAATTGGGGTTCCCTACAGCTGGGGGGCAGATTACTCATGTTAATTCTAAAATCAAACGAAGAGAATGTGTTGGACCCAGATGTCTTGTGCTCAGTGGGGGACTTCTGTGGTTCATTAGGCCACGGCCGTATGCCCACATGATGTCTCCAGATGGGGAGCAGCTGTCGGGGGCTGCTCTTGGGTTCTGCCTCCTAGGGGGTCAGCCTTTATGTGGAGGTGCTGCACAAACTGAAAGCAAGATGTGAACCTCCCTAATCAACAGACAGGATGAGGGAAAAGGGAAGGTGGGGGTTCTCACGCTCACCCATGGGAGAACCAAAGGCACATGTAGCACATAGGTGCTGGCTTACCAAAACTTCAGGCAGGGTGCACCTCGCAACACCGAAGAAAGTGGGGGAGAGGTGCCCAGGCAGGTCACAGGTGGAGAAAGCGAAACTAAGGCTGCTCTCCAGAGAAGTCGATGCATGGCCAGCAGAAAAGTGCAAAGAACATGGTCCAGAAGAGAAAACGACTACAACAACGATTGCCAGAACCCAAGAAGGTCAATGCCCATGCCAGCATGGGGAACCCATGTTGGGAACCAGATATTGCAGATGTCCTGTGGCCCTCTGGGTGGGGGTAGAGTCAGCTCAGAGCCAGGTGAGAAGCAGGCAGTGTGAGTGTGAGGGTCTGAGCTCTGATCTGAAACCAACTCAGAGTTAGAACAGAAGGCCTCCATTCCCTGGGAACTTAAGTATTCTTCTTCTGCAGTTATTCCTATCATGAGACTGACTGTTTCTTAAACACTATTAAACGTACATAAGTAAGCTTGTATAACAAAGCTGCATAGCTAATAAAGTTATAAATAAAGAACAGAATGTTTAATAACCACAGAAGGACAGATACGATTCCAAAAAATGGCTGAGCCCTGGGAACACGAAAGTACTGTAAATATCATGAAGGTACTATAAACATCATGGTGAGATAATTTGGCTTGAGAAGAACATTTTCTCTTCCTCTTGTACTATAAATAAGGTTGCTTCTTAGAATAAAGAATGCATTGGTTCACACTCCACTGCATATGCCGCATCCTAATTTCTCTTGCATCTATACCTTGGGATCCCCAAGCCCATCAGGCTTGAATTGTTGTCACTGAACTGTGACAATGCGATCAGCTTCAGGCTCGTTTATTGCGGATATGGGCTCCCTTATATTCCCTCTCCTGGTGTCCCATTCATCCATTGATAGGTCATGTCTGTTCTTCATTGGCTCACTGTATTGGGCCATTTTCATGTCAGCCATCCCTATGTCTTTTGGCAGAACACAGGTTTGCCTCAGCCAGATGTTTTTGGCGCATTTGCAGCATGCATGCACAGGTTGTTCAGGCCACACTTCCTCCTACATAGTATCAAACCAATGTTTGATTAAAGTTTTTCTGGAGAACCAATAAATTTATTGAGCTTAGTTACAGAGATGACTGAGGGGTTCCTGGGGTATATGGGGTAAATACCTGAGAGTATTTACAATGGGAAGCCTTAACCCAGCATGGATCAAGCCTTTTTTTTCTAGGCTTTCCCAGACAATATATTTTAGTCTTCCCCAAACCCAGGAGACCATGTATGATTATGGCCAAATTATATACATTTGGTTGGGGAGAGCAGCTGGATACTCAGGTGAGGGTCCAATGACCCTGTTTACCCCTCCTCCTTTAATTAGATACTGAAGTCCACAAGTCCAGTTGTGATGATCTTTTGTTAGTGGACACAGCTGAAGTCATGAAGATGGTAGTTTGACTCAGAAGAACGTAGTGTGCAGCATCATGTTATTAAAAGAACATGGATTCTAAATTATATATATACATAAGATAATGTAATAAATTAATATTACCCATGTATATACTGTGTTTTGTAAGTTTCCAGGTACCTTATAGAAAACACAAGACAGTTTAAAAAATTTTTACTTTATGTAGTTTAGAGAGTGGTCTACCAAAACCTTGCTTTAGGTCGAAAAAAGCAATTGGTACATTTATAAAATAATCTATAAATTTCCCAAGCAATTAATATTTTATTTCATATATAGAGATGAACATTTATCTTAAATATATATTATATAAACTTTGAGATGTCCTTGTAAGCCTTGAAGAAGCAGGTCTTAAACAACATCTCCTCTGAAGGTTTAGAGATGTCCTATATAGACTTGGAAAA
>NW_008337766.1:790781-850706 GCF_000622305.1 Nannospalax galili | reverse complement strand
GGCTGTGATGGATAAAGCCATACACATTGATGAGGTGGAAGGAAGCAACTGGTACATATTTAAGCATTATCAAATTGATGTTTACAGCTTTTAGCATAATCAATTAAAGAAAACTGTGATGCTTTAGTTACTGACTAAGGAATTCTAGGCAGAAGATCTCTTTTAAAAAAATCTATCCTGTTGTTTATTAAGTAGTTAAATTTATCTTTGTATTTATGATACATTTTACATTAGACTGTGTTAGTGACCAAATAGAGAGTTCCATCAGCTACTTTTACTATGGACAGTAATACACTCTGTTGCAATTAATTACACCTTAGCTGCTTTCAATTGTACAGTGTATTTACTCTTAGGCTGTTTTGTAGCCTAGACTTGCATCTGAAGTGGGAGGGCCAATCCCATCTCCAGAGTCAGAGTCTTAGTGAGCTCAAACAGCATGTGACAATTTACCAATATAAATTAATACAGAAAGGCATTTGTTCTTCTTTAGACTAAAAGTTTTAACATTGTTTATCCATATATTTTTAAACTAAGGCAAGACTGTTAACTTGCATGGTGAATTCCTTGGAAGAGGGCTGTCACTCTGGATTGGAAAAAACGTAACTATGTGCTGGTAATAGTTTATCTCCTGTGGGCTGCAGTAGCTGCTGTGGCACACCCCCTGATGGGGGACAAAAAGCTACTACCCGTGCAGCGCATTGGTGGACGGACACCGCCTGTGCCCCTGGAGTGGGGAGAAAAGGCTATGACTAACGCTGAGCATGCTCGCCCTCAGTTGGAGCCAGCCGCCATCCGGGTGCACATGGCGTGAAGTCATGTGCCCCTAAGGCGAAGCCTGTCAGGATGCAGAGGACTACAGGAGAAAGCCCTCCACGTGGGATTGTCCTCTGATGAGCTCCTTCCCCAAGAAAAAGTTTACAGAAAAAAAAAAAAAGGCTTTTAAAATCTTTTTTCCTTTCGTATGGAGCAAGCCGCCTTAAATTCTTTTAAGTATTCTGCGGCCACCTGCTGCTTTAAATCCTTTGTTTTTGTTTATGTTATGGGGCACTTGGAGCTGGAGTGCATTTTTGTCCCAAGGCAAGTTAATTTAAATTCTCACCTAATTGGTTTATCTTGAGCTTGAGAGCCCTGGGGGCAAGATAACAAAACAGATTAAGGAAGTTTGTTATTTTAGAAGTTGAATTCAAAGCTTGCATGAAAATCCCTTAGAACTTTAGGGATTTTTTGTTCCTAGGGGTGTTGTTCAAGATAGAAAAGGAAAGGGGGTGAAACGCTGATTCCTATGGGAACATGCCCAGGATCAAACCTCAGGGTATTCCACGTAGTCCACAGTGCAGGCCTGCCTGCAAATTTAAGATATCCGGCAACCAGCTCTAAGAGCAATTAACTGGTCATTGGGTTACCAGGTTTTTGCATTAGAAGGATGTATAGATAGGGGGTCTTGTCTAAACCCGTGCGGGCAGTTGGGTCCGTTAAGAGGGCTAAGAGACTTTGGCTAATGTCAGGGGGTAGCCCTGATCAGAAAGCCTCAATTGCTCCTTCATCTTTAAAGGTCCCACGTAAAGACTCAGACCGAAAATAAAAGGAGGAAAAAGAGGAGAGACTGTCGATCCTCAAGGGTGGGATGGCTTAAGGAAAATCTGCCACCCTCTTGGAGAGAGGGGACACTCACAAATTCTGCACATTTCAGGAGCCTCACATTTTGGGCACCAGCTGTGGGGGCTTTCCCTCTTCTCATGGGTCGTTGGCCACTGATCCACGAGAACAAAGGCATCCGTGCTTGGCAGCACTTTACAGGTAAGTCAAGCAGAGAGCAGGAGGCCCCTGCTGAGAAAGGCAGTTCTTCCATATAGCACCAAGCCCCTTAGAGCTATCCGGACATGGAGGACTACAACCCTAACAGCAGGGTCCCCCAACACACAGCAGGACCTTGGAGGCAGGAAGTGAGCCAGAGACCCTGGAGGAATGCTGCTTACTTGCTTGCTCCAACACACAGCAGGAACTTGTAGGCAGGAAGTGAACCAGAGACCCTGGAGGAATGCTGCTTACCCGCTTGCTCCCTTTGACTTGCTCAGCTACTTTCTTATACAGCCCAGGCCAACCTGGCAGAAATGGCAACACCTATAGTGGACTGGACCCTCATACATCAATGAACAATTTTAAAAATGCCTCTTAGGACGTGCCCACAGGAGAGAGTGTTGGATGCAATTCTTCTGTTAAGATTTCCTTTCTCAGGTATGTTTAGGTTTGTGTCAAGTGGACCATAACTGTGACAGAGAGTTTTAAATAACTGATGAATTTGTTTAAAAGATTTAATGGGCCAAGTAAATGACACATAAAAAATTGATGGGCCACATCAACAGTGAGATGGAAGCTTTAAGACTGAAGCAAAGGGAGATACTTCAAATAATAATGTAGCAGGAATGAAGACTCCTTTGACAGTCTCAGTAGCAGGTCAGACCCAGATGAAGAAAAAAACTAACAAGCCAGGAGATAGCTCAGCAGAAAAGTGATGAACCGAAAATTAGGCAGAATAAACATACTTAAATCACAACAGTATAGAACTGTGTGAAGACTAAATATGTAAGATGTATGTAATTAAATTGGCAAATAGAAAGAAGAGATAAAAGTATACTAAAGCTTGGCATGGTGGCACATGGCTTTAAGCCCAATACTTGGGAAGCAGAAGCAGACAGATCTCTGTGAGTTCCAGGCCAGCGTGGTCTACATAGTGAGTTCCAGGACAGCTGGGGCTACAGGGAGACCAAAAAAAAAAAAAAAGTATACTATTTGAGGTAATAATGCAATAATGAATAAAATGTTTTCAAAATCAATGACACTTAACCACAGATATAGGGAGCTAGGGGAATACTAAGAAGAACAAATAGTAAAAATTCTATACCTTATAAAAAATATGCAAACTGCAGAGAACCAAAGGCAAGAAGGGAAAATATTTAAGATAAAGATTTGTAACTGAAAACAAGTAATTCATTGCCAGGGAAACTGCTGTACAAAACCAAACCAAAACCAAAAAACATTTAAATAATTCTTTAATGAAAAGAAAAAACAACACAGCTTAGAAACCTCATTTGTATAAAGAATGGAAGAGCATCACAGATGGAATAAAGTGTTTTATTTATTTTTAATTAATTGAGAATTTCATACATGCATATAAGATGTTTTGATCAAATCCATGCCCACTCTGTGCCCTCCAAATCCTCCCATATCCCCCATCAATTTTTTTTTTTGATAAATTTATTTATTCTTTCTTCTTTTTTTTTTTTTTTTGTTTTTATGGACTTTTTGCTACACTAACATTCCCCCCTCTGAAGAGGTCCTTAACATCTTTTAAGGATTAGATAAGAGCTCCCAAATATTTTTCACATTTTTTGGCCTTTGGAACAGTGTATGTTGCTAAGAGGCCCAAGAACCTTTTGACTTTTAGCCAAGAAACTGGCTACTTTTCTTTGCGGTCTTTTTACCCCAACTGCCTAGCCAATTCCTAACTCCTGTTCTTAACACACCATCCTCTGAAGATGTTACCCAAATTGCCAATAGGGAATCAGGATGCAGACTGCTCTGGCTTCTTCCATGCTGAACAGGGATGCAGGGTAAGGTGATTGGAGTACCCCTTCAGTGGGTCTATCTAAAAGACTCCAAAATTGCATAACTCTTATCTCATGGAGGAAAAGAAAGTCTTTGAATCATGATTAGGAGATGTGAAGGAGAAGTAAAGACAAGAGTAATTAGCACTAAAAGTTCAAGACAGGCAACTAGAAAAGTCAGAACATAGCAATTTTCAAATGTTCATATGAGAGTCCATTGGAATTTCTTGACAAGGGCTTCCAAAAACATTCTTCTGTTGGATTCCTCCTCATGAGGTTCCTCCTCATAGGCCTCAAACTATGGCTGTTAAACATCCAAAAAGAATAGTTTCATCAGTCTGTTACTTTTAAATATCATGTGCTATGTAGATAAGTCCTGCATAAAAAAACCAAATATTCTCAGATAAACCTTGAGTAGGTATAAGTTTTGTTCCTTAAAATAGTTGGCTAAACTATGACTGTAGACATTTTAAGATTATGCATATATTATTTTTTTCTCATCCTTTATATATAATAACAAACCTACACAGACCTTCATTATTTGCTTAGGCTTTCTCATTATTTCTTTCTGTTTTGGAAAATATTTCCATTTCCCTATCCTTTTAACATCTTTTACAGTCTCATTTTCTTTTTTTTTTTAATTATGAGGCATAATAGCATTAACAAATAAAATTTTCATCTGTTGTGAGACTTCTTTTCCTGGGGATGCTAAGCAATGCTTATTCCCTTTTGAGGTTCTAGTGAGAGTCCTAGTGAGAGAACTGACTCCTGAAAGTTATCCTGTGACCTATACCCACATACTTGTAGTATGAATGTGCACACACACACACACACACACATTACATTAATATAACAAAAAATAAATTCTTTCAGATATTGATCACAATGATAAAAAACCCAACATAATACTTTTAAAATACTCACATAAACATATACTCTTCTAATATTGTATGTAAACAGAGAGTAGATACAAGTTTGCCAAGGATTTTCACTTTAATATTTGTTTATACTGTGCCATACTAAAAATCACTCAGAACTTAAAAGTCCCTCTAAACTGTATAGTTCAGAGACACTGCATATGGAAAGCCCTCCAGAGCAACATTTATAACCATAACCTGTTTGTAATGACCTCGTATTACATTGATTAAATCTGCCATAATTACTTTTAGCATTCTCTCAATTGTCACACTATTATTTTGTTTTCCAAATTTTAACAACTGCAGGCAACTTTATCAGAACTGTTTTTTGTATCATTTTAGATACTTGCACTTTTATTTCTGAGCTAAAAGTCTAGCATGAAATGACTTATAGACAAAATAATTTTTCTAAAGTTGTTTTTAAAAATGTATAACAATTTATGTTTCTCTGACAGTGTACATAGTCTTACACCTCTGACAAGAATAAGCATTGCTATCCTTTATAATATTTGGTACTTTGGGTGCATACAAAATGACTGCTCATAGTTCTTTGATTGTGCCCCTTCCTATTAGGATTTTTAACATTTTTGTTTTCCTTCCAAGAATTGGGAACACATAGCAGCTGTCCTTTCCATAGCTGTATTTTCTCATTAATTTAAGAGTCCACAGTATATTGCAGTAAAGAGCTCTTAACAGCAACTTGGACAATTTTTTACAGTTGACTTTGTGACACTTACTTGGTCTCCTTCCATTCCCTAAATTTTCCCATATGAGCTGTGTGGCTACTTCATATAGCAGGAGTGTTTGAGGAAAAGAAGCTGTTTATTGCACCAAACTCCCCACTGCCCTGGGAGACCTACGAGCTCTCTGGAATCCCAGGGTCACAGGATGCTAACTTGAATGACAAACCACCACTATGTTCCCCTAAACTTACAGTTTGGGGAATAAGATTTATTTGGGTTTTCCAGCAAGGTTTATGCTATTTGGGAGAGAGTCACTTACAAAGACATGAACTCTCAAGGGCTTTTGCTCTCCCATATTTGAGATTCATGCCATTGGCCATCCCTGTGCTTCCCACCTGTGGTCTGCAGGACCCTTTCTAAAATGGTGGCTACCCCACCCTTTTTCCCAGTGTACTTAGTGCTTTCCAGAATTCTCAGCATGTGTCCTTAGACCCTCCCCATCATGAAATTGAAACTGACTGATTGGGTGGGAGGAGTGACTGTTTTGGAAGACACACCTACCCACCAGTGTTCAAACTACAGAAAAGAAAGTTCATGTTCATATTTGACCAATTTATATATGACCCCATATATGGAACACATGCATATGCATATACACAAACATATAATATGTCTGCATGGCTCCATAATTCATGGGCATACTCTTTTTTTTTAATCCTCTGGGCTGGGATTGTAGTGAGTGTTCTTAGTAATATGCTGCAATGGACACCAGGGTATATTGTGGGTCACTGTTGTCACAGTAATCCGGAATTCTTATGGAAACCTGCTTTCTGTACAATCATTTACCAAAGTTAATTAAAAGAAGGACAAAGCACTATGTTAATATTTTCTTGTGCATAGAACTAGGTAGTTACCAACAAATTCTCATATAAAGACAGCTCAGTTTCAGTGTACATATAGTTTATGTCAATTATATTCAAAACTTTTCTTAAATTACATGTATTAAGATCAATTTCATAATGTCTTCTCTTTTATTAATATATTTTTTATTAAGTATTTGAGAATTTCATATGTACTTACAGTGTAGTTTGATCATCTTAACTTTCATTCCTCCCCCTAACTCAATGAACATCATCAATTTTTAAAAAGTAATAGCAATATATGGAGCTGGAGAGATGGCTCAGCAGTTAAGAACACTGACTGCTCTTGCAGAAGACCAAGGATTGAATCCCAGGACCCACATCGTGGCTAACAACCATCAGTAACTCCAGTTCCAGGGAAATCTCATGCCCTTTTCTGACCTTTGCTAGCATTTCACAACATGGGTGCCATATACGCATGCAGGCAATATACTCATGCACATAAAATAAAAATAATAAATAAAATATTTAAAAAGACTAGCAACATAGAACATCTTGAGAAAGAGGAATGCAAACTCTACCTATTAAACTAAGAACACTTTTTGGCCTTAAAAATCAGATATGCAAAATAGTATTTCTGTAGGATTTAAGAGGTAAAGAAAGAATTTTATAAACACACACTCCACCAAGTCATTGAAGAAGTTCTTACGCTGTGGGTAGTAATGGGCATGGGTTTCACAGGCAGAGGTCTTCACAAAATTCTCTTTTTCCCATGGAGTAAGAGAGAACACAGAAACAAATGCATTGTAAATATATCATTGAAAGACATAACATATATATGTATATATGTATATATGTATATATATATATATATCTCCTTTCTCTGTGTTTCTCTTTCTCCCCCCCTTTCTCCATCCTTCTCTCCATCATTACTTTTGGGGACTCATGCATTATATGGAGGTCTATGAATGAGCTCATCTCCTTAATGAAGAGAAAACCAAGCTAAATTCCCTACCTGGACGTGAAAGCCATTCCTCTAAAATCAGAGAGAATTTTTGTTAATTTGTAAATTTATTTTTCTATCTCCTTTCTAATATGAATCTCAGAAATGCTAATAGAAAATATCTATTTTCAGTGGGGTTACGAGTAATTATCACAAAAAGAGCCAGTGCAAATATACTACACAGGAAAAGGAGGGAAAAAACATTAAAACCTACACAAAATGGATGACAGAAAATTGCAGGAAAAAAAAAACCATCAATGATCAGATAAGCTGTGATTAATTCAAACCTCATGCAAAAGCATAATTTAATTGAGCAATCATGAATTCATGGCTGAGTGAGAAAGCTTAAGAATATACATGAAACCATAGATGCAAAAAGTACTTTGTGAAACAGAAGCCAAGGAATAGAAAAAAGATGCAAAAAGTATGATCACAGAAGTAAATTGCATATATAAAAATAAGTACTATGAAAAATCTAGTAAAGACCATGAAGAACAGGAATGAAAACTATGAGCAAAAGTTATGGAAATGAGCAAATAAATATTATTTCATGAGCTTTCTTAGAATACATATATATCTGTGTGCATGTGTATAACTAAAGAGTATTTAACAAAAATCTCAGCACTAGACAAGGGACACCTCCGTTCAAGTTATTGGTCAAGGGAGTCCAAGAGACAATACAGGATATTGTCACAGTCCTTGAATACCCTCTAGAACTTGAAGGTAAGGCCCTGTTGTTAAGGCACCACATACTAGTCTTGTTTAGACACAAGACTTGAAGAATTTGAGCTGGAACTGATTTGGAAGCTTTCTTCCTGAAGACTGTCTTTCATTGCTTCAGAAAATGCTATGGAAGCTGTGAAGGAAGAAAAATAATCAGTGATCCTACCCAGCGATAAATCCTATGAATCACAACAATGACTGGTCCAGCAAAATGTCGTTATTGATGCAATACTTGCACTTTTGTCTGGAGGTTAACCAACAGCTGTCTAATAGGAATTAAGGCTTGTTCAGTGGGATGGAACCTATTTGTGGCACTGTAAATAAAGCCAAATACCCATGGCTGAAGAGTATGTAGACCCTAGAGGACAGCCCAATAACAGGACTTTACTAAACTAATGTAACATCTTATTATGTTCTAAATACCTAACCTTATATCCACAGATAAGCATAGCTCCCACCACCCACGAAAGGTTTCTTTTGCAATAGATGGAGAATATTAAAGTTATACAACTAATCAAATGATCAAAACAGAGACTAAGTGACTGTGAGGTCAGTTGAAACATCTACAAGCAAACTAATTTTCCATTTTTACAATGGGAACCTATACAAACCTAGGCAAAGCATATACCTAAGGCTTAGGAAATGTAGTAGAAGAGTAGGTTGGAAAGAATGTGAGAGTCAAAGCACCTGAGAGAGACAGGTACTGGACACCTGTCAGGAAATACAGTTGCCTAAACATGACCTGCGTAATGACAACATATTTTCACATGCCGATGTGATTGGCAATTTGCTGCTAGGCCTGAGTTCATGCATGTGTTAAGGTCTCATTTTAGCGACTGAATATACTAAAAAAATTTATGAGAATACTATTTAAGCATTACAATATGCTCCTAAGACCAACACCATCCAGCCATGAAGGGGGTCCTAATTACCTTTCCTTGTCAACTTGACACATCCTACAGGCATCTGAGAAGGGAATCTCAGTTGAAGGATTACCAAAATCAGATTATCTTGTCACATGTCTGTGGGGGATTGTTTAGATTGGTAATTGGTATAGGAGTGCCCAGTCCACTGTGGGAAGCAATATTTTCAGGGTAGGTGGTGCTAGGGTATATGAAAAGGCTAAATAAGCATGATCCTGAGAGTGAGCCAGCAAGCAGCAATCCTCCATGGTTTCTGCTTTAGGTTCTCACAGGACTCCAGGTTTGTTGGAGTAAAGGATCCTTTCCAAGGGTGGCAGCCGGTGCTGCCAAAGGCCAAAGTCCCCAGTTCCTTCCAAGTGGGTCTCTGCATGGACTGCTGAAATATCATCACAATAGATCAGGACAACCAAAAAGCCAGATTATGGCAACTGCCTTTCATAACAGCCCTAACACCCTTAAGACATTTTATTGTATTGGTTATGGGGAATTAGCCTGATTCACTTCGGGAAAAGATAATACTGACTTCAAACATTGGAGAGCTTTGATCATTGAGGTCTGTTTTAGAGGGTGCTCACAAAATCAGAATTATAATTATATTGGTGATAAATGATTAGACTGGATTTTTTTTAAATGTTAGGAGAAAATCAAACAAAAATCTATGGAAAAATTAGGTTCTTATCTAATTATAACCTCAATAAGCAAAATTCAACAGACTTTGTATAGACTACTTAAAATAATGAAATCCATGGTATTATCTGCAAAAACAAAGGAAATAATATAGTACACAGATGTAAAGTTAAATGTAAGATGCAAATGAGGAAAACATAAATTATTTCTCATTGATGTTTAAGAAGATATGTATGCTGGATAGCTTTAGTTGTTAATGTGACACACCTGGGTAGAGGAGCCTCAATTGATAATTGCCTCAATTGGACTGTGGCCATTTCTGTGGGGCACATTCCTGATTATTGAATGATGTGGGAGGGCCCATCCCACAGTGGGTGGTGCCACCCCTGGGCATGTGGCCTATGTTGTATAAGAAAGCAGGTTAAACAAGAGCCAGGGGAGCACGTCAGCAAGCAGGGCCTTCAGACCTGAGATGCCAGCCACCATTTGCTCCTGCCAAGTTCAAGTGGTTTTGTTGAGTGCTAGATTATATAGGAGGTGTAATATTGGCTGGGATGAGGGATTCTATCAATGTAACATTTCATGAGTTGTTACCTGTGCTGGATTTCGAGGGGCAGTGATGTTCCTGTGACTAACACCTCACCATACACCTAGAAGTAACCTCAGTAAACTCATAGGTTTACTAAACTGGAGTAGGATGAATCATTTCTTTGGATTTTTGGTGCCCTCTCAGGGGTGAATGGGCATCTCTGCACATCTACTCAGGAAATGTCACATAATACTACATTAGTCTATGAAAGAAAATTGTATTACAAATGGAACCTGAGGATAGATGGGTCATGGACTATCAAAAACTTAATCAAGTAGTGATTCCAATTCCAGATGTGGTTTCCTTGCTCGAGCAGATTAATATGTCTCCTGGTACCTGGTATGCAGCTATTGATTTGGCAAATGCTTTCTTCTCGATATTGGTTCATAAGGCCCACCAGAAGCAATATGCTTTCAGCTGGTAAGGCCAACAGTATACCTTTACTGTCCTGCCTCAAGGGGTTATTAACTCTCCAGTATTGTGCCACAACTTGGTTTGAAGGGATCTTGATGGCCTGACTCTTCCACAAAATATCTCACTGGTCCACTATATTGATGATGTTATGCTGATTGGATCCAGTGAGCAGGAGGTAACAGACAGTCTGGACTTGTTGGTTAAGCATATGTGCATGAGAGGAGGGGAAATAAATCCAACCAAAATTCAAGGGCCTTCTACCTCAGTGAAATTTCTAGGAGTTCAGTGGTGTGGAGCATGCAGAGACATTCCTTCTAAGGTGAAGAATAAGTTGTTGCACTTGGCCCCCCTCTCCACCAAGAAAGAAGCATAATGCTTGGTGGGCCTGTTTGGATTCTGGAGGCAGCACATTCCTCAAGTCTGGGTGTATTACTACGACCCACATATCAAGTGACTCAGAAGGCAGCTGCCTTTGAGTGGGGCCTGGAATAGGAAAGGAACTTTCAACAGGTCCAGGCTGCTGTACAAGCTGCTCTGCCCGTGGGCCATATGATCCAGCAGACCTGATGGTGCTTGAGGTATCAGTGGCAGATAAAGATGCTGTTTGGAGTCTCTGGCAGGCCCCCATAGGGGAATCACAGTGGAGGCCATTGGGATTTTGGAGTAAGGCTTTGCCTTCATATGCGGACAACTATTCTCCCTTTGAAAGACAGCTCTTAGCCTGCTATTGGGCCTTAGTGGAAACCGAACGTTTGACAATGGGCCACCAAGTCACCATGTGACCGGAGCTGCCCATCATGAGCTGAGTGTTTGTTATCTGACCTCCAAAGCCATAAAGTAGGCCATGCACAGCAACAATTCATTATCAAATGTAGGTAGTATATATGTGATTGGGCCCGAGCAGGCCTGGAGGGCACAAGTAAGTTACATGAAGAAGTTGCCCAAATGTCTATGGTTCCTAATTCCTATTACCATGCCTCCTGTTCTCAAGCATGCACCTATGCTTCATGGAGTGTACCCTATGATCGGTTGACTGAGGAAGAGAAGACTAGGGCTTGGTTCACAGATGGTTCTGTACACTATGCAGGCACCACAAAGAAGTGGATAGCTGTGGCATCACAGCCAATTTCTGGAACAACCCTGAAGGACACTGGGGAAGGAAAGGCTTCACAGTGGGCAGAATTTCAGGCAGTGCACAAGGTCGTGCTTTGCTTGGAAGGAGAAATGGCCAGAAGTGTGATTGTATACTGATTCATGGGCTGTAGCCAATGGTTTGGCTGGATGGTCAGGGACTTGGAAGGAGTATGATTGGATAATTGGTGAGAAAAACATTTGGGGAAGAAGTATGTGCATAGATCTCTCCAAATGGGCAAAGGATGTGAACATACTTGTGTCTCATGTGAATGCTCATCAAAAGGTGGCTTCAGCAGAAGATGAGTTCAATAATCAAGTAGATTGGATGACCCGCTCTGTGGATGGTCACCTTCTTTCTTCAGCTATCCCTGTCATTGCTCAATAGGCCCATGAATAAAATGGCCATGGTGACAGAGAGGAGGTTATGCATGGGCTCAACAGCATGGACTCCCACTCATGAAAGCTGACCTGGCTACAGTTGCAACTGAGTGCCAGATCTGCCAACAGCAGGGACCAACACTGAGCCCCCAATATGGCACTGTTCCCCATGGTGACCAGCCTGCAACCTGGTGACAGGTTGACTATATTGGATTACTTCCATCTTGGAGGGTACAGTGTTTTGTCTTTACAGGAATAGGCACTTATTCTGGTTATGGATTTGCTTTTCCTGAATGTAATGCTTTTGCCAAAACTACCATCCAGGGACTTAACAGAATGCTTTACACACTGTCATGGTATTCTGTACAGCATCGCTTCTGACCAGGGAACTCACTTCACAGCCAAAGAAGTGTGACAGTGGGCCCATGGTCATGGAATCCACTGGTCTTATCATGTTCCCCACCATCCTTAAGCAGCTGGCTTGATAGAAAGATGGAATGGCCTCTTAAAGACACAATTACAGTGCCAATTAGGTGGCAATGGCCTGGAGGGCCGGGAAAGGTTCCTCCAGAAGGCAGCGTATGCTTTGAATCATCATCCACTATATGGTACAGTTTCTCCTATAGCCAGGATTCACGGGTCCAGGAATCAAGGGGTGGAATTGGGAATGATTCCACTCACTATCACCCCTGGTGACCCACTAGGAAAATTCTTTCTTCCTGTACTCTAGGCTTTGTACTCTACTGTCTTGAACATTTTGGTTCCAGAGGAGGGAGTGCTTCTGTCAGGAGAGACAACAACGGAAGTCTTAGCTTCCGTCGAACTGGAAGCTAAGACTTCCCCCTGGACACTTTGGGCTTCTGATGCCCTTAAGTCAGCAGGCTAAGGAAGGAATAACAGTATTAGGAGGGGTGATTGACACAGACTACCAGGGGGAAATTGGACTTGTTCTCCACAATGGAGGTAATGAAGATTATATCTGGAAGGCAGGAGATTCCTTAGGACGACTTTTGGTGTTACCATGTCCTGTGATTAAGGTCAATGGGAAACTGCAACAACCCAATCCAGACAGGACAAACAAATGGCCCAGACCCTTCAGGCATGAAAGTATGGGTCACTCCTCCAGAGAAAGAGTCAAGACCTGCAGAGGTGCTTGCTGATGGTGGAGGAAATACAGAATGGGTTGTAGAGGAAGGTAGTTACAAATACCAACTTGGGCCACGTGACCAGTTGCAGAAACGTGGATTGTAACTGACATGAGTATTTTTGTCCTATTTGGTTAGGAATAGGCTTGTGCATGTATATACATATGTTAAGCAGATACTTGAATTATTCTTTTTTGAATTTGTAATTGAGATAAGTGTTGAATGGTTAAGTGTTGTGAACCTATATGATTATATTGGGTTATGAGACACTAAAGGACTAAACATTCCTCGAAGACCATATCACCTACTCTAAGATATATAATGCATTGGTCATGCATTATATCATGTTAGGTGAAATTATGGCCTCAACTTTTTTTTCATTTGAAAATTAAGCATGACATAGAGAGAGGCTAATTGGGTGTCAAGTTGACAAAGGGTGGACTTGTGATGGCTAATCCTGGGTGTCAACTTGACTGGATCTGGGATTAACTGAAATGAGAGAGGTCTTCTTGATTGGATCATCTAAAGCTGGAAGACACACCCTAAATGTGGGTGTTACCTTCTGATGGCAGCCCATATAAGAGGCCAAGGCAGAGGAGAATGCCAGGCTTCTTGCTGCTTGCCTTCTCTCTCGCTGGTGAGTTCCACTTGTTGCTGTAACTGAAGACTAGCTGATCTTTTGGAATTTGTCAGACCTTCAGTGCCAGATTGGGACTACTGAGACATCCAGCCTTGTGGACTGAGCGACTATGGATTCTCAGCCTCTCCAGTGTGGTGCAGCCATTGTTGGAGTACTGGGACTCTATCCCATGAGCTAAGCTGATACATCTCTGTACATATATATCCATTCCACCAGTTCTGTTTCTTTGGAGAACCCTGACTAATACACATATGATTAATTTGCATAGAAAAATAATACATTCAGGAGGAAATAAAAAGGGAAGTAAGCTTTTCCAAATAATAGTATGTACTATAAACGTGAAGGACTTGAAGCCATGTGGCACTGATAAATGTAGAAGATTCATAAAAGTAGCAAAATAGCTGAAATGGAAGGTGTACAAATAGGCCCAAGTCGAGAAGGAATTTGTTGTGTTACAGAGGTGGGCAGTTTTATTAGTCTGCCAAAACAATATTATTCAGCAGCAATGCTGGCATGTTTGGGGCACTGATGGGTGCTTCTGACCATTTATAAGAAAGTACAAGGAACTGCATGAATGATATTACTGTGGGGCATGGAGTAAGATTTAAAGGAAAGAAGAGGGTTAGTGTTTGATATAGAAGCCCAAAGGAAAACTGAAGAAAGCGTGGCTTAAAGTGGGCAGGTTTATTTACATCATGTCTATTGTGATGATCTGCTGTGGTTTGTGTTTTGAAGCAGCAACTCCTTAGGTTGCTAGCCTGGTCCTCAATTCCTCATCTCCCACACAGCAGTACATACAAGTGTGCCATCCTGCCCAGCTTACTTTTGCATTTTTAAATTTTTTTTCTAGTTTTCTTATATTTTTAAATGTTATGCTGATAATTTTTGCTTGTGTTTTATACAATGTATTCACAAAAGTTTCTTTCAGTGTGTATGGTGAGTATGAACATACAAATAACTCAAATATCTAATTAAGAAAGTATACAATAAATTATTATGTTCTCTTTATAAACATGCTATTGGTCAAGATTAAAAGCTCTTCACATGTATGGATGCAGACACATATGTATGTGGAGGTCAGAGAACAACTTTGGATATTGCTCTTCATCTCCTACCATGCTTTATACAGGATTTCTTTTCTTTCTTTCTTTTTTTTTTTTTTTTTTCTGATCCAGATCCCAGGCTAGCTTCCAAAAGCTACCCAGGGATTCCCCTCTCTTTTCTTCTTATTTCCTCATTAAAAAAGTGGGCTATGCTTTCAGATTTTACTCAAGTTCTGGAGCTTTGAATGTAGGTCCCCATACATGCTGCGAGTGCTTTTACCCAAAGAGAATTGTCCCCTTAACCCAAAGCGATTTCTTTAAGGCACTTAGCTCTATTTTGAGGAAACCTAGAAAAGTACAAAAATACTGGTGTCAAAAGAGATTCTGAATTAATTGGACTGGCATGTCTTTGTGATGTAAGAATTTAAAAATCTTTCCATCTTGACCTAATATGTAAACACTGCATAGGAGAAGTGTTTTTTTTGCTTATGAAGTGTATATATACGTATGCTTCATTGGTAGAGAGGTATTGTCTTTCAGAGAGTATCCTGATTCTTCACTCATTTTTGTAGTTGTATACTTTCCTAATTAGATAATTGAGTTATTTATATGTTCATATAATGAAGCTTTTAAAATATTATAAGACTTATACTTTTTTGGCTTCCTTTCTTGCTATATACTCGTTCATAGATGGTCCTATTGAACTGATGGATTATATTCTTGTACTGGTTTAAAGAGATTATTTTATATTTTTAATACTAATTTATGTCAGTTTTATCTGCTCTAAGATTTTATTTTCGTTTTACTTTATTTCTTATTTTACATACACTTAGGAAAGACACTCTAGGGTCTGATTCTAGAGAGCTTTAAAATCTTCTCTCTTCCTCTTTTTTAACCCACTATGAACAAACCCATAAGCAAACCCATGTGGGCTCTCTCCTGCAATTTGCAAGTTCAAAACTGCTCCCTGTACCTGTATTCTGGTAACACTTCATATTCGCAGTTAAACCAAAGTCACCATCTTTTCTCTTGCCAGCCACTCATGCCAGCTTGCACATGTATGGCTACCTAAGGGCCTTTAGGTGTGTATAAATAAGCATTCACATTCATCAGTATATGGAGAATCATTTGTTTCAATACACTGTGAATTATTTCACTTTTCTGAAGAATGTTGAAGCATGTTTCCAAATGCTATCACTAAATATGATGATTGCTAAATACATTTTCCTTTATATTTAAATTTCTCCTTCAAGGGTTAATATTTCTGTCTTTTCTACAGGATATCTATATTGCCTCTGTTGGTTTCCTTATATAAAGCTGTGATTGCATGTTCATATATATTAATGGAGACCTAGGATGAGTAGCACTGACAGCTGGAATAGCTATCTATTATTTGCATAATTAAAATTTCTTCCTACAGTAAAAAAGTCAGATTATGATCACAGAAATCTTTGCTGTGATGAATAAGCAGGGAAGAGGTTTGCATGAGATTTTTTGATTGTTAGCTTTCTTCACAATGCTGAGGCAGACAGCTTAATGAATAGATGAGACTGTATATACCCTGTGTGTCCAGAACCGATGGGCCACTACTTCATTTTCTCTCCAACTCCAATAACTTGTTTAGTGGATTTGTGTATCAAATCACTATTTTATTGCTCCAGGGCAAAAGCTATTGTCTATGACGTTCAGATCTTGGGCAGCTATTCTTCAGTTCTTCAGTTGGTAACCCAAAGCTGAAAAATCTCAATTTTGCTTGTTCTTTTGAGTGGCAACTCAATATTTGGAAAGTCTTTTTTGATCACTAAATGGTTTTGCATTCTGAGTTTCTTTTTTTCTTAATTTTGTTTATTTTTTACTTATTTATTTTTACTTTGTGTATATGTGAATGCAATGTCTGTGGAGGTGAGAAGAGGGCATTTGATGCCCTGGAACTGAAGTTGGATTTTTAGCCACCACATGGGCTCTTGGAACTGGACCCAGGTTCTCCTTGAGAGTAATGAGTGCATTTAACCTCTGAGCCATCTCTCCAGGCCACATTCTGAGTCTCTTCTACGCTTCTTTCAATTTTTTTATATCTGTCTTATGTTTCCAGATTCTCTATGCTCTGTCTGCTGATGACTTGCATCTCAGCACTCTTATAACTTAGGTGGGTTTGCATTTTTACATTTTTTTCTCACTTCAATAAAATTTTAAGAAAGGGAAGAACACTGCTTCTCAGATATCCTGAACTGTGAATTCTGGCTTTCATTGCTGTCCTTCTTAAGCTTGCTTAGTTCTCTTTAAACTTTATTCTTTCAAATGCTGCATAAACATTGGAAATATTAATGAGGTATCATGTCATGCTCCAATACATGTATATACTGTGTACTGATCAAATCAGATATAAGCATATTCATTTTTTTGAACATTAATCTCTCTTCTTTTATGAAACATGGTCTTAATGTAGTCCAGGCTGGCTTCAAACTCATTAAGTGCCCAAGGATGATCTTGGAATCCTGGTCCTCCTGCATCTACTTCCCAAGCCCAGAGATGAGACTTGTGAGTCTCACATCCATGTCACTTATCATTTATTTAATGCAAAAACATTTAGAATCCTGTTTTTACTTATATGAGAAATATGGCTTCATAAAAGCAGTATCAAATTTTCTCTTTTCTTTGGCATTTAAATAATAGTACCAACAATAACAAAAGACATGAAAGTCAAAGGACTATTTGGGAATTGGAAGTAGGCCTGGGATGGACGTGAGAGACAGGTAGATAGTCAGAGGTGAACGCTAAGCATGCACATGCATAAGATATTATGCATGTATTATAATGTATTATAATTTTTTACTATTTTGTATAATTAATATACACTAATTTAAAAGTTAAAAACTCCCACAAAAATGAAAAATGTGAAAATGAGGGAGCAACAGTTAGGGAGCAAACATACCACAGACTGGAATTCAGTATCCCAAATGGAGACACCAGGAAGCTTACCACAGGCATGAGCAGACAGCAGGGGAATGTGCCAAGCACAGTTTCATAGACATCAGAAGGAGAGCTTTTTAAAAACATACTAATCAAGGTGTTCTGTTGCTTTTGTAAAAATAATGTGGTATTGCTGGGCGTGGTGTCGCAGGCCTTTAACCCCAGCACTTGGGAGGCAGAGGCAGGCAGATCTTTTGAGTTCGAGGCCAGTCTGGTGTACATAGTGAGTTCCAGGACAGCTCGGGCTACAGGGAGACCCTGTCTCAAAAAGACCAAAAACAGCAAAAAAAAAAGACAAAATAAAACAAAAAAGCAAAAATAATGTGGTATTATGAAAGCAAGCCTAACAAGAAATTTGCTCTGACCATGGTAGGCTAATTGAAAGAAAAGAAAAGATGTGAGAAGTTGCACAGTTCCTGGAACTTTGTTAGAATGGGAAAGAAAAGGGATGGTAATAATGGCCTTGAATGTCTAGTCTATGTCAGGCAAAAGTGAATAGAGTTTTGTAACACTTGTGATTTCTTTTTTCCTAATCCATTTGTTCTGTTTAATTCTACTCGAGGATTTGGTGCTCTGGAAAATGCCAGCAAATGCCTGCTCTTCATCTGCTGTCAGCTCTGACACTGACAGCACCACAGTTGGCACACTTTCATCCACATTTTGGGAAGCTCTCTTACCCGGAAGGTCTTGAAAGGAGAATGTCAGTACTCTTCCCAAACCCCCATCTAGATGTTAGCAACTTTCAAATGGCATTTCAGAGTAATGTATTTTATATTTCTTTCTGATTCTGACCACCTCTCCCTCATACACATACAGTGCATTATTTCATTATGAGAAATAGCTAAAAATAGCTTGTTCACAATAATTTCATGTGACTCCCAGTCAGTAAAATATAACTGTAGAACATTATACCAGAAAGCAGCGAAACTGCACATTAAAATAGGTCTTAACCACTCTCCTCAAAGTTTGATACCCAGTTTTGCAAGGATTATCCAGAATGATATATATTCATCACTTGCCAAATAGTATATGCAGTAGAAGGGGAAAGCAGCAATTATTGAACAATTATCCTTGATAACAATGGTAAAAATAGAGTAAAGGGAGGGTGGCTGGAGAGATGGCTCAGTGGTTAAGAGCACTGACTGGTCTTGCAGAGGACTTGGATTAGATTCCCAGCACCCACATGGCAGCTACGAACTGTCCTTAACTCCAGTTCCAGGGGAACCGAAACCCTCTTCTGATCTCCATGGCATTGCACGACACAGGTGCACTCATATACATGCAGGCAATACACTCATACACATAAAATAAAAATAATAAATAAAATATTAAAAAATAGAATAACAGGTTTGGAAATGTGAATTTTTAAAATGCGTGCTAACAAAATGAAAATTGTTGAAGTGAGTAAATTGGTACAAAAATACATTTTATTAAATCTTCAAACTGTTTTTTTCCCTCTCAGTAAGCATTTTATTGAGATAAAGCATAAAATAGGTTAAAAAAGTAGAAAAAAAGGATCTCTAAGGTGAAAATAATGTTAACACAGGAGGAGTGGGAACATAAATGCTGAGCTAGGTAGGACTCAAACTGGCCATAAAGGCACTGTGGCATATCAAGAAATGCTTTCAATTCAAAGAGTGGGGCTTAAGATGCTCCTCACTTCTCTTGTACTCTCTTCTACCAGGCTGGTTCTCTGCCCAGACATCAGCCATATATGTGCAGGATGTCAAGTGTTCTCAGATTCTGTTCATTAGGTGGCAAGGAACTATGTTCACTAGCAAGGAACTAAACAATTTCAAATTGGTCAAATCTGTTAAGTAGGTCAATGCAAGTACAGTGCTTTGTTTAGTGCATCCAATGACTTAGGTCTACAGGTATGAAACAGGACTAGATTTGTAATAAAATTGCCTTTGTCCCTACTAGAAAAATTGTATGGGTGCTGGCATTTGCCTATATATCATCCACCTCCTGGGGCAGCTAAAACTGCAGCCAAATACCTCTTACCATGTGAGACCACATTAACAGAAAGAAAGCCGAGTAATTAGAAAGCTAAATTTCCCTGTATACTTTCCCCTTTAAATGGCTGTGGCTTATAAAGCTGTTAGGTGTTCTTCCTGAAAACAAGAGAACTTTGGTCAAATCCAGTCCTTAAAGAGCCATCACTTCTGTTTTCTGATCAAACAGGCCAAATAGTGAACTACAATCAGACACAAGGTTCTTTTACATTCTGAAATTTATACTGGAAAAAGAAACTATTTCTTATAAGCACCTAAATAAAGCATCAAAGAAAAAATAATTAAGCAGCATCAACTATATGAGACACTATATTCCTAAGGTTAGTCTTTAAGATTCTTTAACAGGAAGTCTAGTAATTGCTTAAAAACAGGTCCTTTCCCCCATTACCAAGTGCTCCCAGTTCCAGACACCCACCTAGATCCTTTTATCTTAATTTTCCACTCAGCCTCATTTTATCACATCTTCTGATTTAGTCCTACAAACCAACCCTAGAATACTATGTTCTATCACAATCCAACTCTTGCTACCTTATGCAGTGACAACTTTGAGGAAGTCATTAAATCTGAGCCAGTTCATCTGTACCTCGGCTAAAGACTGAGGTTAGTAAGTACTTTAGATGAAATGACTTCAGAGTATCTGAGCAAAGGGTTATAAGGTAATTTACTGGAGTTGCAGTCTCAAGTAACTAGGCTTATGGATATATGGATTTACTTGCTAGTCAAGTTCTTCCTACAAATTTGCACTATTTTAATTTGGTTCCCACAGGATTCATAATATTTTACTCATAAAGTACAAAATGTTCTTAATTTACTCAATTCACTGATTTTCAAATCAATCACAAGTATAGAAACTTACAATGAACTAATCAATTGTCACTAAGCCCCACTAACTACAAATGGGATTGATAGTTGGGAAAAATTTTAATAAGCAAATTAACCAAATCATCTGCTAAGTTAGCCCATTAAATATAATCATCTTTTAGCCAAAAATGCAGCATGTGTTTTTCCACTTTGAACAATATGCTGAGTTTGTTCAAATAAAGTCTACTTCCCCCTTTTGAAAACATTTAAGACCACCAAACCATACTCTATTAACACTAATCACACTGACCACCTTCAGAACACAGGATAACTAAGTAAGATCCCAAGCACTAGGATCAGTTTCTTGAAGAGTTCAAATAAGCTTGAGAAGTTTCATTATTTAGAAATCTATTCATTTAGGCAAAATTCTGTAACATTAAATACAAAGTACTTTTAACCCAGCTTATTAAAGTGGCAGATAAAGACTTTGGTAAAGTTGATTAACAGCACAAAATAATGTTATCCAAACTGAATAATTTATTGCTGATCTGAGTCTTGCCTTGTTTTACACTTCAGAGAATTTATACTGTGTCCACAAATGGCAGATGTCAACATTTAATAAAGGGCTTTAGTGACCTACTCAGTAAGGCATTCATCTTGGTAGCAAACTTTTATTTAAATCTTACATTAACTCTGGCTTTATAAAAAGCAAACATAATTGAAAATTGGGTTCTCCCTCCAAAGCCTGAAGTATCCAAAGCTTAACAGTTAATTTAAAAATAAGCAAACAAAACAACAAAAAATCCCTGCAGCAGATCCCACTGAAATACTTTTTAAAAAATCTAAATGACCTTAATCTTTTTACAAAAGTTATTTTAGCTCAAAAGTTATAAATCAAAGTTGTCTTTGGTGGCTCCAAGAGTTCCGTGGTTCTTGGCAAGAGTGCTGTTTGACAAAGTTCCAGCCGAAAGCTGATGACCGCTGCTCTTTTGGTGGAAATCCCTTCCCCAATTACTCCTGGTTTTTGTAATTTGTATAACCTTCTCTTCTTTAGGTATTCTGATAACCAACTCTGATGATGGAATGGGAAACTAAACCAGAAAAATCTCTGCCTTTAGCAGAATTATTATGTTACTGAAACAATACGAAAGTAAAAATACTTTAAAGTAAATTCTGAATTCATAGTGGGAAAGCCTAGTGACACATATGATGATCACATCATAAGGGAAAAATGGGCTGAAGTAATGAGAGATCCAGAAAAAGCAAATACAGACTATAAACCAGAGCGCAGGATTGTAGCACAGATTAAATTTGTGATTAATAAAAAGGCTTGGTTTCCCCCAAAAGGGCAATCTTTAGATGCCCTGCTGCCTTTTACTGGAGTTTATGGTTTTAACCCTGAACAAGGAATTATTGAGACTAGAATTTCATATAAGGAAAAACTACTTGGCTTAGGGAAATTCCCTCTTGAATAAAAAGATCAGCTGGATTAGGAAAAACCTGGTGGTGCCTGACCGCTGAAGAAAAATGGCCTCTTCTTTTACAGAGGCTAAAAGTGATTCAAAAAAGCCCTTAAAGATAAATGGCAACAAAATAATAAAGGATATTGAAATAGAGAAAATAATCATATGACTCAAAGAATACAAAACGTTCAGGAAGAGACAGCAAAAGGGAGAGGGGAAAAAGATAAACTGGAAAATTGGTTAGACAATAAATCAAGAGTTGGTTGTTCCCATTCCCATGAAAAAAATAATTCTCTCAAATATACACGCCAACCTGTAAATATTAAATTCAAAGAATTAAAGGGCAAATGGGGACAGGCTGTCTTACACTTCTATGGTAAAATAGAAACCGCAAGGCTATAAAGAAAACAATGAAGACATTGCTTGGCTATGTTAAGAAAAGGTTAATCATTGAACTTTGTACTTTCCTTTTACTGTGATTATTGAAAAATATTGTACACTGAGAAATACTGTGCACACTCATGGTTTAATTTATGGTCTTATGCTTTACTGCTATTGTAAACTTTCTAATTATAAACAAAGGTTGTAGAAGGCTGCTTTTTCAGGAGAAAGAGAGAAAGAAGAAGATCTTCCGGCTGACCTCTCCAGAGTAGGTCAGTCAACAGCCTCTACTAGAAGTGCAACTCTGGTTTCTGGTACAGTCATTTCTCTCTCCCACTGTTACCTTCAGCCCTCCAGGCCGGGACTCAGCTGGAGCTGAACTTCAGCATATCTTAATTCTACAAAGACAGGTGAGGGCTTCATACCACCGTTTTAGAACCTCATCATTTTCTTTTTTTTTTCTTTTTTTTTTTTTTTTGATTTGGCCACAAATCAAATTCCTGCGTTCCCGTTTTCAGGAAATCCTTTTGAAGAGGCCAGGTACAAACACGGAAGAGTAACTGCCTAAGCAAGTAAGAAAGTGTTCCCTAATAGTGTGCAAAGAACGGTAGAGTTCTGGGTTAATCTCTGGAACTTGATTTAGACCTCAAATGACATCTAGAAAGGGACCTTGAAGCTCCGTTTGGGTGAGGGGACGCTGGCCGATCCTTTAGGGGTGGAACAGGTAGAGGTGAATGGCTCCTTGATCTGGATTTTGGCTTTATATCACTTTTTACCACCTTTGTCCTTTTCTTTGGGGGGCCGAGAACAAGACCTGCTTTGGGATTTCTCATACTCATCCCTGGATCTGCTTCTCGAGTGAGAATGAGAGCTCCAAGCTCTTTGATCTGGATTTCCTGCCTTTTGATTGGGATTGGGATTGACCATTGCCTGTGACCTGGATGGGAAGCAACTTTTCGAGACACTTCGAAATCTACTGCGGCTGCTTCTGCAACTCGTACTTCGTGACCTTCTTCTAGACCATGACCTAGATCTGCTTCCAGAATAAGAGCGCCTGTGGCTTGTTCCCGGCTTAGCTTCAGTAAGCCTAATTTTTCTGCCCTTTATTTCTGTGCTATCCAGCTTATCCAAAGGACGCTTCACGTCTGACTCAGCGGAATTCAATCACACCATTTGTGCGCTTTGTGAGCATCTGCTTTTGTCCATTCACCGGCTTAGCCGCGCCCATTTTTGCGGTCTACTTGGAGGCGGAGGCCATAGCCACTGAAAAAGCGCTGGATGTCCTTTGTCCCGGACGCTGTAGCTCAGGTGTCGGATGTAGACAGGTGGCATGTAGGTGGAGGGCACGGGCGCGAGGCTGCTGGGGCCGGGTGGCAAGTGCGTGAGGGGACGACGAAGGCCCAACACGTGCTTCACAACACAGCGGCTAAGTCCAGCCACACAATCTCCGATTTAACCTTCGGATGAAAGTATGGGTTGTCAAAAAGCTAATAGTCCATTTTATCAAATCTTCAAACTATTTTTAACATATTTGACATTAAAAAATATATTTGACTTTACTTTTTGGAGACAAATTCATTAGGGATTTGTCAGACATAAGGGCCTTTCATTTGTTGCATTTACTAAAACTAATGATTGTTATTCAATAGATGAATCATATATTTGAGTTTGCAAATGAACATAATTATTTTGTTAGGAAAATATTTAGATTTTTAAAACTTCTGTAAGTACAAGTGGTTGTGGTGTTTCCACAGAGTAATTTCTACTTTTTAGCAGCTGTAATTTGTTTGCTCAATAATATCTCAAAAATATAAATGATTTGGCTATACAAGATCATGAAATCATTAAAGCACAGGAGTAAAGATTAACCACTTTAAGATAAATTCAGATATACCTGTAAATATTTCATGCCATCTATAAGGCTGGTGAAATTTATTCTGGATTTTAATATGTAATTATTATAGTGAGTTCAAGGACTGTAGATTCATTAGCAATTACACTTTTATTAACCAGAAATCACCTTTATTACTACTTGTGATTTTTTTAAACTTTATTTATGGGGCTGGAGAGATGGCTCAGAGGTTAAGAGCACTTGATCCTCTTGCAGAGGAGTCTGGTTCCCAGTACCCGCATCAGGTGGCTCAGAACCACCTGTAATTCCAGGCCCAGGGCATCTGAAACCCTCTTTGGCAGCATGACCCACACATACACAAACCCACACACAGACACCTATCTGCACATATAATTAAAAGTAAAGATAAATCTTTGAAAAATGTTTATTTCTATGGCTTTGTTAGTATTCATTTATTTTTAGAATTGAAGTCATATTAAATTAATGACAGGGTTTTTTGAAATAATATTTTGATTATTCCTTGAAAATTTCATGCCTGATGCAGTTTTTTTAAATTATTATTATTCATTGAAATTTTCATGCATGACACAGGTTTTTTTTTTTGTGTGTGTGTCTTTTTGAGACAGGGTCTCCCTGTATCTCCAATTGGCCTAGAACTCACTATGTAGACCAGGCTGACCTGGAATTCACAAAGATCTACCTGCCTCCTCAGGGATTAAAGGCCTACACCACCACACCTGGCCTGATGCAGTGTATTTTAATCATGTTCATCCCTCCCCCACTCTTTCCCTTCGACACCTCCAAGACTTCCTAACACATCTCCATCACAACTTCATGTCATCCTTCTTTCTTTATGTTTTATAACCCTCTGAGTCCATTAGCATTGCACATATGTGATTGGATGTGGATTCATACATAGAGGAGCGAGCAGCCTTCTTGTGTTCAAAATAAGTGACTTTCCCTCCTCCATCAGCCATCCAATGCAGTAACTCAGCTATATGTGCAGCCTCAGGAACCTCTCCCCTTTGTCCATGTTGAAAATTTTGGATGCTTGATCTTGAGCAGATCTTGTGCAGGTACCCTCAATTATGAGTTCATATATGCAATAAGAATGTCCTGTCTGGAGAACAGCAGTTCACAGCTCTCCTCCCCATATTCTGGCTCTTACATTCTTACACTCCCTCTTCTGCTGTGTTTTCTGAGTGTTCTGAGAACGATTGATACATACATCCTATTTATGGCTGACCACTCACAGTAACATTTGTAAATCTCTGCATGAACCATTATTCACTGCAATAAGAAGCTTCCCTGAACAAGGCTGAAAGAAGCACAAATTTATGATTATAAATATAAATATTTAGAAGCTGTTTGACAACATGACCATTTAGCAAAGGAGTATCAATAGTTCTCTCCTTGGGCCTATGACTTCCCCAGCCTTGGGTTTTGATGACATTTTCAGTACCAGGTATGGATTCTCTTCTACAGAGCAAGCCTAAGCCCCAATCAACAGGGCGGTCAACCTTTATAAGCAGCCTTGTGATCATTGCACCAGTGGGCACATCTTGCATCTTAGGCTCGTAGCATTGTAGGGTCTAGAATTAGGAACACTGAGATATTTTCTCCCTCAACAGCCTGCATAGTGCTTTCCAGCACAAGGAAAGATGAAATGCAGGGAGAGTTTCCTGATCAGCTCAAGATTGCTTTATTTATATCATCTAGCCAAAGTGTGTGGTATATTCAGAAATAATGCCTTGCCATCTAGTTATGGTGGTCAATCAAGAGCAGTGGTCAAAGCCTATATTGTCTGGGGTGCCTCTGGGGCTCCTTGACTAATAACTTGCAGGGATATAACCCATGCTTTGCACTGAGATTTTCATTTAATAACCCATGTCTTCTGGGGACACCATTGTTCACCCATGCATGTTGATACTATGTTGATACTTCTTTTTAAAAAAATTGCACTTTTATTTAGCTTAAAAACTAGTGTGGAGGTGGAGATGTTCCACAGCAGTTAAGAGCACTGGCTGCTCTTGCAGAGGACTGAGGTTCAGTTCCCCAATACACAACTGTATGTAACTCCAGTTCCAGGGGATCAGATGTCCTCTTTTGCTCTCTGAGCAAAACAGGTATACTTACATACATGGAGACAATACACTTATATACACAAAATCATAAATACAGTATTTAAAAAATAGTGTTTTATGAGTCCTTAATCTATCTTTATTTTTGCCTAGCCCTCCTCTGTCTCTCTTATCCCCACTCCACTATATCCATGCTCTCTGTCTCTCTCTCTTTTTTCTGATGGATATTTTTTAACTTTAAAAAAAATTGAGAATTTCATACATGCATAGAAGGTGTTTTGAGAAAATCCACATCCACTCCCTCCCCTCCAGCACCTTCCATATCCCCATCACTTTTTTCTGACAACTTCGTGTTCTTTCTTTCTCTTTTTCTTTCTTTCTTTCTTTCTTTCTTTCTTTCTTTCTTTCTTTCTTTCTTTCTTTCTTTCTTTCTTTCTTTCTTTCTTTCTTTCTTTCTTTCTTTCTTTCTTTCTTTCTTTCTTTCTTTCTTTCTTTCTTTCTTTCTTTCTTTCTTTCTTTCTTTCTTTCTTTCTTTTTCTTTCTTAATGGGGCTTTTTGCTAGTCTAACATTCCCCCTTCTGAAGAGGTAACACTAAAATCTTCTAGAGATTAGATAAGCGCTCCCAAATACTTTCGACATTTTTGGCCTTTGGAACAGGGTATGTTGCTAAGAGGCCCAAGGACATTTTAACTTTTAGCCAAGAAACTGGCTACTTTTCTTTGGAGTCTTTTTTACCCTAACTGCCTAGCCAATTCCTACCTCCTATTCTTATCACACCATCCTATCTTCCACTCTGCTATCTCCACCCTCTATCAGACCTTTATCCTTCATATCGCATGTGTTCTACTATCCCTTCTTTTTATATTTTTACTTGGGCTATGAGATTATAGATTCAAATTCAGCTTCTTCATGTACACTTCATTTTGTTTAATCCTTTCCTTATCCCCTCATCCCCATCAGTCCACTACTTGCTGTACTCCTATATTTGTCCTCTATTTTAATTTTTATCTACATTCTATTAGCCTACCTCTCTAAATAATGCCCTCTAAAGGGACTATTTTTAGATTTCTATCTTCTTCATGTACTCCAAGTTAAATACACAAAACAACAGATTTGAAACCGTGGCTCACAAATAGCATAAATGTGATGTTTGTACCACTGAAATTATTCCATGTAGTAGAAAAAGAAGGAAGACTTCCAAACTCTTTCTATGAAGCTGGTATTACCTTGATACCAAAATGGGATACAGACACATAAGAAAATATTACATTCTCATCCCCTGGAGAACATAGATGTAACATTTCTTAATAAAATGCTTGTGCAAACCAAATTCAAGATCATATGTTATCCATTACAAAAAATAGACTCAAAGACAGAAATCACATGGTAATCTCTTTAGGTGCAGAAAAGCCCTTTAACAAAAATCCAGCAACCCTTTGTGATAAAAGTCATGAAGAGTCTAGGGATGGAGGGTGCACACTTGAACGTAACAAGGACTGTAGATAGTAAATCTATAGCCAGTTCTACTAAATGCAGAAAAAGTCAAAGCATTCTCCCCAAGATCAGAAACAAGAAAGGTGTCTACATCCTCCATTTCTAGTCAGTATACTACTTAGAGTGTTAATTTCAGCAATAAGACCAGAAAATGAATGAAAAGGAATATGAGGAGGAAAATAAGAAATTAAATATTTTCTAGAGGTGACATGATTCTATAGATAAAAATATAGTAAAGACTCCTCCGAAAATACTTAGAGCTGATAAACACTTTAAATAAAGAATCAGTATTCAAAATTAACATCTAAAAATAGTGGCCTTCCTATATATCAATGACGAAGATGCTGAAATAGTTTTTCATAAATATACTTTTTTAAATACCTTATCTACTAAGTCTTGGATATATTGAAGCTACAGTAGAATTCTCCAGTTTTTGGATTTCCAGAATGTTCATTTTATTTATATGCTTGTGCATGCTTATTTTTATACATCCATTAATGATGGGAATATAAAGATTTCACTCTTTTGACTCACAGGACTGAATGATATTGGCATTCTTGACATACACTTCCAATTTTCTCTGAATCTTGTATATCAATTTATACGCTGCAATAATTAGGGCAGCGCACAGTTCCTACTTTGATCAAAGGAAAATGTTTTCATTTTTATTACAATTCAGTAAGAAGAAAAAAAGTACAATTATTTTTTGAGGTTTCTTCCACTATTATTGGACACTGAAATTTCTTCATGTATTTAACCTTTAGCTATTCCATGTACTAGCAAATACCAAATATTTCTTACAAAGCAAATTCACTTAGATTTGTTTATCAACTTATAGGTCCTTGATTTGATAGTTATAACATCTGCCTATTTAATTCTCTAACTTTGAACATTTTATTGAAGTTAATAATACCATTAAACCTCTGTGTGTGTGTGTTTGTGTGTGTGTCTTCAAATGACTGAATTTTATTTAAATCTCTAGGTTATTTTAGAAATTAGAAGTTAGAAAATTTTAATGATAAATTTATATACCTCCTTGGATTTATTTGTCCACTTCAGGAAAAGATATCATTTTTTTCTCACTGAAAAATTATGTGAATATACTCTATATAGTTGTATTTAAATTCCCATGTTTCATTTTTAATTCTTCTTTATTTGGTCATCATGAGCTATACTTTTTCTATATGACTATTATATTAGCCCTAAATTTGTATTGATTTTTCTATTGAGTTGTATGTTTACTTTTATTAATGACAGTGACTAGAATACTGTAAAAGAATTATAAACCTTAGAACATCTTTAGAATCTAATCCAGTTGTATGATCTGTCCGTATGTATGATAGTATTAAGCACAATGATGACTATTTCTGAAAACTCAAATCAGAGATTTTGATATCTTGACTTTTCATATACCCAATGAAAATTTCTTATGGGGGAAAGGTAGTAACCCACTGGTTTCTGATTTATATGGGGTTTTTTCCACAGTAAGGAGAAGACTTGGCAAAAGGCCCAGGGATGGAGCCTCATAGGCATGGAAGATGACTTACTACTTTTTTTTTTCTTTTTTGCTAAATAAACCTACTTTCAACCTGTAATTAGAAAAGCTTTTCTTTGCAGTTAATAGTGGTTAATGCAGAGATTCATGCTGGTCAAGGTGACAAGAACAAGAGACTATTGAGTCCTCAGTTTAAACACACACCCATATCACTCTCTTTAAGGAAGGGAGGATCAAAGACAACAGGTATAAAGAACATAAGATCTGAGTAATACCAAGAAAGGCCATGACATTGACAACTTGTCATGGCCGTGGAGCTCATAAAGTCAGCTGTTGTGGTTTTCCACATACAGCCTACACAAAACCGAGCCAGTACACAGTCAATCACTGATGGAAGAGGGACTCATGGGGCCTTATCTTGCCCAAGAAAGCTAATGACAGTTGATGGCTGCTAGGAGAGAAAGTCATTGTCTTCAATGATGTATGCATTGGCAAGCTACTCCCTACTCTAGTGGATAGTTTCATACCCATGTCCATGCATGTAGGCCAGATTAAACTCAGTGGTCACAAAGCAAAATAAAAACAAAAGGACATGAAGTTGGGATAGGAACATGGTCGAAAGGTTTGTGGGGTGTGTGTGTGTGTGTGTGTGTGTGTGTAGCATAATGACCAGAATGTATTAAGTATATATGTATGAGGGAATAGTCTTATGTGTATTAAATAATTTGAAGCTTCAATTAAAGAACCTTTCAAGAAGTACAAATGAATTCTATAAACATTTAAGGGAAAATAATAGTAATTTTCTACAATCTGTTCCAGCACAGCATAATGTAAATAACAAAAGTAGTAAAAAGAAATGACATTAAAGGAAAGCTACAGACAAATATGAACATAAATACTAAAGTTAATATTGATAAGTTGAGTCCAATGTTGTATATGCAAATGTCACTGTTCCCTAAATGACACTGAATATAACCACAATCAAAACCTGAGAGGATTTTTAGAAACTCAAAAAGCTGATTCTCAAGTTTGAATGAAGAGAAAATGGGCTGGAAAGACCAAGGAAACCTCGGAAAGGAGACCATCAGAAGCTTTCTCTAGCGAGCATAGACAGAAAATATCAACTCGTAGAGACTGAACTTGTAGAATTCTTGCAGTGAATACAGAATTTTACATGAAGAGTGATTGAGGGATAAAATAAAGCAAGAATCTAGAAACATATGTAAGGAAGTGTAGTTTATGAGAAAGGAGAATTCCAAACAAATAGACAAAGAATGTTCATTTAAAAAATGGCAGAATAATTTGCTATCATGGAATATTAGACAAACCAATATAAAATTTTTAGAAATCCAAACTCCAAATGGAAGGTAAAGGTTGAGTTTTGTGAAGGGTTAAAATGAGATTCTAATTTTATTCTTCTGCAAGTGAGGATCAGTTTCACTAGCACCAGTTGTTGAAGACGCTCTTTCCGCAAGTGAGTGTTCTTGGCACTTTTCTCAAATATCAGGTGGCTGAAATTGCATGCACTCATGTCTGAGTCTTCTATATGTTTCATTGATCTATGTATCTATTTCTGTGCCAGTACCATACTGTTTTTATAACTACATTTATGCAGTATTGGTTGAGATCTGGTATGGTATATAATAAAATACACAGTGCCAGACAAGAGAAATCTCCCTTAAAGTTGTTGGTCAGGGTAGTCCAAGACACTCCCCAAATAATGCAGGCTATTGACACAGCCCTTGATTACCTCACAGAACATCAAGGTAAAACCTCATTGCTAAAGACAGGATGTACATTGGACATAGACTTGGAGTTATGAAGCTGGAATTGACCTTGGAATCTTCTCCTTGAAGACCAGCTCTGGTAGTTCTAGAGGATATTATACAAACTGCTAAGTGAGAAAACCAATCATTGGTCCAACTCCAACTTTAAAGCCTAATAACCACAACAATGACCAGCACAACAAACTATAGTGGCACTTTTATCAAGGGGGTAATCAACAGCTACCTAATTAGACTTAAATCTCTCTCAGTGGGAGGGAACTCATGGGTGGCATTGTAAACATAGTCTAATATACATGACTGGCATGGCCATAGATTCTGGAGAAAACTACCTCTTTCACATCCCTAGGCAAATATAATTGCTTAATGTGTGCTAAATATGGATCCTTAAATATACAGATAAGTATACCATTCATCACTCGTCAAAGAAGCTTATTTTTTCAACAGATGGAGACCATTACAGAGTCTCACAACTGATTACACACAGAGAATATGTGTCTGAGAGATGCCCAGACCTAAGTGAGACATCTATAATGGAACCTTTAAACCTAAGTTCATGGAACATAGCAGAACAGGGAGTAGAGAGAATACTAATGTATCTCTCAACTCTTGCCACCAACAAAATTTCCTCATGCAGCAGAATGCAATGCACACTAAAGACCACAACTGTCCACAGTACAGAGTGCATGTCCCTGGTTAAGACTCCTATATTAAACCTGCCCCATCCATGTTCCAGGGACCATTGTGGAAGATGGGGCAGAAAGATTATTAGAGCCAAGGTTAGTGCATGATCATAAGGAAACAGAGTACTCCAGGTCTCTGGGACCTTGTTCATATGAATCTACAGCAATGATGACACTATGCACAAGACCTATTATGACTCAATCAGACAAAAACCAAGCATCGAAATGGGTAAATGAGCAGGAGGCCCAAACCTTAGCTGAGGAACTATTGACTGCTGATTAGTACTGGGTGAGGGAGAACTGATCTTCCTTAAAGGAGTGACTCTAGATAGGCTGACAAGACTCCAGTGGATGAAGGTTTATCTGGATACACCAACTTGACTCGAGAGGCCTTAACATATATGACAGAATGCATTAAATTTGGTGGGGGGACTTTGTAGGGTACAGAAGAAGGAGGGGATCTAAATATGATTAAGATGTATTATATGAAATGCACAAAAATTCAATAAAAATATACATTGATTAAAAATAAGAAATCTGATTAATATGCCCTCCAAACACATGCAAAGATCCTGAAAGTTACTAAGAATCAGTAGTATAAATTGAAAGTGTTCATGTGGTACCACTTAAAAATCTGATTTGATGAAAATGAAAAAGGTCAGTAATGTGTTGGATCAGCAAGGACAGGGGGAAATGCACTACTATAGAGAGTGAACATTTTGGAAGGGAGTTAGTCAATAATATGTGTCAAAATATTTTAATTCAAGCAATATATTGGTCACTGGGAACTGAGGGTTAATTAAGAAATAAAATATCCCCAGTCTTCATAAAAAGCAAACAAAACAGCAACATAGAATAAAACTTTTAGATTTTAGATATTATTTGTGGAAAACACAGCCTAATGGTACTAGGAAAAGAACAACTGAAAGGAAAGGAAGGACATGTGCAGACTGGAAGTTAGGGAGATGTCCCCGGAGGAGGTGTGGTAGTTGAGGCATGAGGGAAGAGAATTCTTTATACAGAAGGAACATACCATAATAACAGTCCTGGGAAGGAGTCTGAGAACTCTGTAATATGACTCAGTGTACAAACTGATTTTTAAGTAAAAATCAAAAGGAAAAAAGAGAAAAGCTATACTCCATGATAAAATGAGATTTAGTCCAGGCTTGTAAGATTTCTACAATATTTGAAAAACAATTAGTGCTCTCACATCCACAAACTCTAACATAATCATACCAATTCATATAGAAAAAAAAACACTTAGGAAATGCAACAACCATTCTTGATTATATAAGAAAATAAAACAAACAACTAAGCAATTTTAAAATAAAGGGGAATTTCTACATTATAAAGTGTATCATCAAAACAGTCTATGGTAAAGATCATATGTACTGGTGGTATTTATTTATGTATTTTCTTTCTATTTATTTATTTACTTATTTGCTGTACTGGGAATTAAAACTAGGGCCTCAAACATGCTACACAAATTGTGCCATTACTGCAGTATATTCCCAGTCCTTCCAATCATATTCTGTACTGTTATACACACAATGATCATGTTTGTGCCCTTACAGTTTCTTTTACTTACTTTTTATTTATTTATTTAGTTAATTAATTTATTATTTATTTATTTACTTGTTTGTTTTAAGGAATAGTTTTAATGTTGTTACAAAGCAAATTTGAAACATAATACAGAATTCAGGATGCAAACAGTTAAATAACAGGATAAAGAAATTTAGAAGTGAATAAATTGTTTTGGGAAGACTGAATTTACAAAGCATTTCATACAGAACATCTCAACCAGTATTTTTAAGATATGAACCAGAAATATCCTATTTTATTATCACTATTCAACAAGATACCGAGATCCCCAAAAGTTAAATTAAAAAAGGGGTGAAACATAGGTATACATATTTTTCAGAATAAACTAAGTATATCTTTGTTAAGTGGCATGATTATCTATTTGAAGTATCCAAAAGAACTAAAACACAAACACAGTCACAGCTGTGAATACATATACCACCATCTAAGTCAAATACGTGTGAAATTAAAAATGATAGGGCACAAGGTTAATACACTAAAATCAAAATAAATTGTATTTTCTATATCTCAGTACTGAACAGTTGGAATTTTAAAAATTATCACAATTCTTTATTAAAGTCAATAATGAAGAATTGGAATTGAAGTAAAAATGGTTATCATTTTAATAGCACACTAAATTGCACTAATGAAACACAAATTATTAAATACATATTTAATCTATAGGTTTAATTCTATATATGTGTAAAAAAGGAAATTACAGATCTAAATAGATATGTGTTTCATATCCACGTGTTGGAAGACTAAATATTACTGTTCTACTAGCTGTAATCACACACGTTATTTCATAGATATTGATATATAAGTTCTGTCTACATGGAAAAATAAAAGATCTAGAGTAGTGAGATACTACTGAGGAATAATAGTGCTGGAAGATCTACACTACTAAATTTCAAGACGAGGTAAATTATGCCAACTGATACAGCAAGGTCCTGAGAGAAGCACAGATACAGACCCACAGAGTCAGTGGGTTTCTGACAAAACAGCAAAGGCAATTCAATAGAGAAAAGGGAACTTTCCAACAAAGGAAACTAGAACAGTTCGACATTACTACAAAACGTGTACATGTACCCAGGTCTGATACATTTCATAAATTATCTCAGAATGGGTTATCATTTGAGAAAAATTCTGAACTCTAAAACTTCTAGAAGACATAGGCAACAGTATAGGTGACTAAGATTTTACAATGAGGTATTATATATAACACAAGCTGCACAGCCAAATGACAGTGTGGGTGCCCTAAACAGCAGAATAACAGAATGTATTTCCTCACAGTATGGAGGCTGGGTTCGGGTGCAGGTTCCCTTCCCAGCTGCTCTTTTTCTGTGACCTCACACGGTTGAAACTGAGCTCTTGTGACTCTTCCTCACATTGTAAGGATAATAGTCCTGATGTCTTCATTTAATCACAATAACCTCCTGAAATCCTGATACCCAAATACAGTCGTATCACGGGTTGGGGCTTCAACATGTGAACTTTGGAGGTCTCCATTCTGTCTACAGCCATTTCCATTTGATGTTGGTTAATAGTAATTAGACGCATACTTAAGCAGCAGTATTTAGCCTTCCCAAAATTTTTCATCACTTCTCACATTCAGAGGGTCTGGGTATGCCTCAAAGGACATTAGCATTCTTATATAGCATAGGTGGATTGACATCTAGGACAACCCTGCAGAAGTAATTTCTCAGACTGACAGGCATGCAGTTTGAACCAATCAAACATAGGAAATGCCATTCTGAATTCAGAAGGCAAACAAATGAAAGCATAATGCACACTTTTACCAAATTATTCATCTTCTTTGAGAATTTCAAATCATTCATTAGATTTACTTGTATTCTCACAGTAAACCAAAACCAGTAAACCAAAACTTTATCAATAATAACAATAATATATGTTAGATGTTTTAAAACTTCAATTATGTTTTCTAATAAATTTGGGTAATATATCCTTTCTATGCTACTTCAGAAATATTATATAGTAGATTTTTAGCTAAAATGGTCTTTTATTTGTATGTAAGTACTTGGCAATCTGATTTTCAGAATTTAAATAATTAATACACTTGGATTAACTCTGATAAACTTTGTTTCTCTCTCAACTGCAGTGTTGAATCCAGACAAATATACACAACTGAGACATGATCTTTGATTTCCCAAGTCTATTTAAGGCTTATGGGTAGCCTACATTGCGCTTGGCAAATTCTGCTGACTTCTCTTTCTGAGTGTCCTACAAACTTAAGCTCTTATATTATCTCCGTTTGGAAGACTCACTCCAACTTCCTTACCTGAACACTCACTCTTACCTAGCTCCTGTGTTTCTTTAGAGAATCTTCTTCAACCCAGAAAGGCTTTCTGACAATCTTTCTATTAACATCATTACTTCCTTTGAAATGTGAATAGCACGGAGGAAGTTTAATCCCTTTCACTTCAGTAAGTCCTTTAGACATGGAGAGAACAGGTGGGGTGAGTACTCTCAGTTCTTATAAGTGAGAAAGTAAGGCTGCTAGGAGGAGACTGCATCTTAAGTGTTTCCCTTTCAGCAGTAGACTGTGAATTTGCTGGTTTATTCAGGGTTCACCATCATTCCTGAAGTCAAACATGCTCTATCTTCTACCACCGCATTATTTTAAAAAAATCGTTTTTTAAATAGCTTAGTTTGACATCTAGGGAAGAAAAGCACCAGATATTTTTAGTGGTTTATTAAATCACAAATAAGATGCACATAAATTTAAATAGAAATATTTGTACTACAAGAGTCCACATTTAAGTGAAAATTATGTTCTGTTGCAATATGACAATTCTAACCAACCTCGCTTCCTGAGCCTATAAATAGTTCATCCTGAAAATATGTAGGTCACTCGATGAAAAAATATGAGGCAACAATTTACAGACTCTGCTGCTATTTGTTTGCACATACTCAGGGCAAAATCCTGCATTGGCTCTTGCTCGATCTGGGCTCTGCTCACAAATTACTCTGTTGGGACAGTTGTTCTCACTGTAGAATTATTGTGAAATGGATGCCATGAGCACTTCTTTTTGGTAAAAGAAAAATGTATATTTGTTTTATTCACATTTGAATAGCACTTAACATTTCCATCAGTATTGAGTGAAACAAACTTAACGACAAATGGCCCACATGGCATTTACTGACACCTGTATTATTAATTCAAACAGGCTGAAGCATATGGCATTGACTGTTTCCCAAACTTTCTACTGCAAATTCATGAGTTGGAAAATTTTTCATAGCCACGGCCCAAGTACATGACACACCATTATTAGATATCAGAATTAGAAGACATTAAGCCCATATGCCTCCCTCATAGTCAGCAGCTTCTAAAGCCAAGTACTTGGAAGTCAGAGCTCAACCACTGCTCAGAACAATGACACCTGAGTCATATCAGGCTCTAGGAAGAGCTGTGACATTCTGAATTGTCTAGAAGGTCTTTAATATTTAACTCTCAAACTGGTTCCAGGACCCCTAAGCTTTGTAAGACTACTATATATCAGAAAGTAGTCTGATAAAGAATCTGGACATACCATTATCACTTCCCATAAGAGCTGATGTGAGTGAGGTTGACAATCACCTGGTCGAGAAGTCTACCTTGAGTGCCAGTTCTAGATATTTTTAGAAATGGTATAAAATTTGATTAAAATAACATCAGAACAATGGTCTCTTTGGTCATGTCCACTCATCCTCTGAGAGAGCTCTGTTCTATTCTGCTTCCTGCACTGTGTGTACCTCATCTGATTTTTTTCAAGAGAGACCATAAGGTCCAGGAAACAAGGGTAGTCTAGAGTGACATCTCTGACATTGTCATCTTTTCTAAGGCTCCAAGCTAATGTACTTATAACACTTCAGGTTTCTCTGGCTGGTACAAAAGTAATCCCAGCAAGAAAAATATGGCAACTCTTCAGGGTAACCCTTGCTCCTTAATAGATAATAAGAAAACTGATAGCAATCACACAAGGATAGAAACCAGTCAAATGATGTAAGCAGAAGAACAGAGCCAAGAAAACAGAAAGCCAATCCTTTAGACCTTCTTTAGGCCCTGCATTATTCATAGAAACTATTCATTATGCAGAAGACAAAGCAATCCATTTTTTCAATCATTTTAAAGTTTTCACTGAGTATCTACTATAAGTGGAAAAGTGTCAGGATTCAATCTGATAATCCAAACTCGTCCGTGATGTTAACTACGGTCTCTATATTTTTAAATTTTTAGGAAGTTAGGTGTCATTCAGTTTCTGTAAGGAGTAGAGAGTGTTTACCCTTACTTCATGCACGTCTATACTTATGTATAAGCTGGCCAATAGTTCTTCATGTAACATTGGAGCCTGCCTTTCATTCCTCCAGTTCTGTTTTTTGTTTGTTTGTTTGTTTTTGTTTTTGTTTTGTTTTTTTTTTTTTTTTTTTTTTTTTTTTTTTTTCCAGCTGGCCTGGAACTCACTATGTGGAGCAGACAAGCCTTGAACTCACAGAGATCTTCCTGCCTCTGCCTCCCTAGGCGTGCGCCACCCTGCCTGACCATGGTTTGCTTGTTTTTGAGAAAAGATATCCCTGTGTAGCCCAGGCTAGCCTCAAACTAAAGATCCTTCTGCCTCAACTCTCCTGTATTCTGAGGTTACATGTGTGTGCCAGCATGTCTGGACATGAATTTAACAAGCATTTAAAAATGTGTCTCCAGGACAGCTGGGGCTACAAGGAGACCCTGTCTCAAAAGACCCCCACCAAAAAAGTGTCTCCTTTAGACTACTTCAGACTGTCCAAATTTTCTTAAGAGAAAGTATTTCCCCTTCACTAGAAATTCCTATTCATGTAGTTATATTTACAGACATAAACACAGATACATATAAATACATATATGTGAATGTGTTTGGTTACATTTATAAATATATGAATATAAAATATCAATGTTCCCAGGCTCTGTCACCATTCTTTTCTATAAAAGGAATTCTACTGAAGGATTTCTTGTGTTACTCTTGATATTATCAATCTTTCAAATCATATAGTTTAACAGTTCTATGTGCTACGTCACATTAGTTTTGAAATAATTTAAATAATTTTTTTTTCATTAAAATGAAGCTTCTTAATCTTGCTGCCATTAATGTCTTGTGCTATAACATTCACAGTCAGAAGATGCCCCATGTATTGACAGATGTTTATCAGCATTCCTGGTTGCTACTCACTAGATTCCAGTGTCAGCCCTCTGTAGTAAAAGCCCAGACATTAACAAATATACCCCGGGGACACTTACTTCCAGTGGAAAACCAGTGTTTGAAAAGTACAATAACATAGTCCCTTTTGTCATATTGATATATTACATTATTAACAATAATATTCACATTTTGCTGGACACTGTGTATGTGGATACATGAGATTATGTTTCATAATCAAAATTACCATGACCCATTTGTTTTTGTTTAATAGATATTTCCCAATTTCAGTGCCTTTTGGAAATACATGAAAAAATATGAAGCCCAGCCAAATAATTTTCTTTACTTTTAGATTAAAATTGTGAGAGCATTTAAACTGTTCTTGCTGGGCTTATTCCTCTGTGTGTGTTTCTTTGTTAAGGGAGGAAGAGGGGATTTGATTGTGCCTGTACAGTTCACTGATGACATCTGTTGCTTTGCCCTTAGCCCCTCAAAGAAATTTCAAGGCAAATTAATGACTAGATAGCTTTACCTGAGTAAACATATTTCCTGGATATAGAGCCCATTTTAGCATAATACCTTCTGCCTGGAAGGGAAAGCCAAGGGTAATTTAATGCCATCAGGCAGAGTAACATTTAGAAACTAGTCTCCGTATTTTAAAAGTTCTCTTTCTTCTGACTTTGCATGTTCTTTCCACTTCTCTTTAGTGCGCCATCCTCTGTGATGACATTCAGTATCAACTGCTGTGAGCATTACAATTTTTCCCTCGTTACATTTTCGTAACATATTAGTTTAGCAAATATCCAAGCCAATTTAGCTTTATAAAAAGAAGAAACATAGATGATGTTTTGAAACAGGTACATGTACGTCTGTATTTATTAAAACTAAATTTAAAGTTCTAAAATTATTGCCATACATGTGAATGTTTTATTGCAATATTTCAAATATTTTCCTAGTAATGTATCCATTATAAAATTTACAGAATGTAACAAATCTATGAATCGCTAAGACAGAATGAATGAGATTCAGTCTCAATATAAAAATAAAATATGTAAACACAGTATTGTGCAGGACTGTCTTCTGAGCTAAGCAGATGCCATCTTCCAGAGTCCAGCTATGCCCACTTGATGCCCCACATAGAAGGAGGGACAGGACTCATGGGACCTTCATAACTCCCAACTGGCCCTAATTACATGTGGCCTCAGGGGAGAACTAGAGTGAGTACATGGACTAGGGAAGACTAAGAGAGGGGCCTCCATTTGTGCAGCTGTGGAGAAGCCTTCATCCATGGTAGATGAAGATTCTCCAGTGTACCAGTGCAGCCTTAGGGAAGAGCACTCACACTCCTGTGGGTACCCATCACCCATTACTGTGTAAATAAGCTCCACAAATTCATTGGTTCCCTTGTGTGAACTCTGATGGTATTGTACCTCGATTTGTCATTGGGACTTTGGAGGAAGGAGGTAGACGTTGATCTTGATCCCATCCCCACAGGGAAGGCATTTTGGCAAAAGACACCTCTCTCTCTCTCTCTCTCTCTCTCTCTCTCTCTCTCTCATCATTAAACCTTATATGTGAGAGCTAGAGAGATTGCTCAGTGCTTATGAGTACTTGCTGCCTCTCTGTAGGACTTCAGCTCATTTCCAATATTCAACACCTGTGCCTCCAGCTCCAGGGATGCCCTCTTCTGACCTCCACAGACACCCCAAATACCAGGCATATATACATAAAGACATGCAGAAACATATACACACATACATATAAATAAAAATAAATCTTAAAAAATAAAGGCTGTATGCACAGAGTGTACAATGAGTTAAAGAAATACATTGTACTCTATGTCTATAATCTTAATTTTTCTTAAAAAGATAGAAAATAAAGTTATTAGGAATAATCTTCTTGGAAATAATATGCCAATCTCTAATCCTGTGATAGAATTTTTGGTCATTCTAAAAATAAAATATTCTGCTTTGCTGTTTGAAAATGAGTCAACAGATGATACCCAAACATCATTAAAAATGCTTACCTTAGGGCTGGAGAGATGAATTAGCAGTTAAGAGTGCTGACTGCTCTTGCAGAAGACCCAAGTTTGATTCCCAGCACCCACATGGTGACTAACAACCATCTATAACTCCAGTTCTTCTGATCTTCACAGGCATTGCATGATATAGGGACATTTACATACATGGAGGCAATACATTCATATACATAAAAATAATAAATAAAATTTAAAGATGCTTAAGTTAAAGTCACAAATGTAATGCATCCAAAGAAGGAATAGTGAATCTCATTTAGTCCACAACTGCTGCCTCTCAGTCTCTACCTGGATTCTGTTAGTAGATCTGTGAAAACTGAAATAAATTTGGTTTGTTTTGGTTTGCTTGGTCATTGGACATGAACATATCCATGCGGATTAGCCTGAAGAACATTTGCGCTCCTTACGAAAAATGGCTTGGGAAAATCAGTGGTTGCTCAGGCTGTTCTTCAGGAGCCCTTGGATAAAACCTTTTTCTTTTTTGTCCTTGTTAGAATTATTAGAGATGTTCTGCACAGTTCAAGGTCAAGGAGAAAGTGCTGGTCTCCTCATTGTGACTGAGTTATGCAGGCTCCAGTTAGACTGAAGCTGCTGTGGACATGGGTACCGTGTCAGCCATCTATGTGCAGAAGTTTCCTGTCTCCACTCAGTCCTCCCCCAGACACTGTACTGCTCACACATGTTGTGATTTCATGCTCAGGCAGTTAACTTCTTTTGCTATTATTCAAGTGTATAAATTTTGCTTTTTGTTTAATAAAGTGACTTTTAAAATCTCCTTTCAATTTTTCTGTAGAGTTACCAAGTGTCTTTTTTTTTTTAACCAAATGTTGAGTACCATTGCAGTTGTAAGTTAAAATGATTTACCTAAACATATTTCCACTAAAAGAAGTTAGAATTGCATTTGGAGGAAAATATTACACCTCTCTGATTTTAATTCAATTTTAACAGCACAATGGGAGTATATTGTTTATGCAATAAAACTATTCAGTCCATTAAACCACAACGAGAAAATCACTACCTGTAGTAAAATTTATGACAATGTAGTATCTTGATATGGTTGATAAATCTCAAAAAACTATTGCCTGCTGGAAGGAAACTACAGTACATATTTATAAATTATGCAAGGCAATTCAAATTTAGCTAAAATTGCAAGATTTTTATAAAATACCTTCATAAGATAGAGTGACACCCTAAAGAGGTACCTGGTTATCCCAAAATAATAGTGTCGTTCAGAGACTAAGATTAGAAATAATAATTAATAGTTATTACTAGCAGGTTAGAATAATTGATATTGTTTCTCATTTTCATCGTTTCTCTTATAAAGATACTATGAAAATAATACAAAAATTTGCAAAATGTAAAAGCACAGATGAGAGAGAATATGTAGTAAAACAGGGTAATGTTTTGAAATATTTTCCTCCTGTCTCTGTTTTATACAACAAACATGATTGTATTTTGTGAGAGAAAATACAGAATAAACACTAGGTTTATGGATTCTGGAACCAGGTTTTCCACTTCTAACATGGTTTTATGACACAGGGACAGCTCCTGCTTACTTCCCCATTGACTGAGCTTTTTCATGTATAAAATGAAAATAGGTATGGGACTTGGTTTATTGGGTGTGTTACAAGCAGAGACTAGGAGTGAACTAGGAGATTAAAAAACGAGGAGAAAAACATAGTGGATGCAGAGACATGTAATGTCACATGGTGTCCATGCTTGTAGACATGACGAAAGAAGAGAAGGATGAACATACATGGGACTTCATCAGAGTTGTGTACTGTCAGGATGCTTACACAAATAATAAAATATAAAGAGGAAGCTCCATGAACGTCATCTGAACTTGAAGTGTAAAATCCATTCTTAATAAAGTTTCGATATGTGGACTAATACCTGATCCATATAAAGTTCATGAGCCTCTCAAAGCTTTCTCACTGGCATGCTTGGCATTATTTCAGAGGGTCCTGACATTGTATGTGAGAATGCAGAGGCACTGAAGAGCATTGTCTTCTCTTTGCCTTACAAGGAATTGAGTCTCTTCTGGCAGAGGAGGATGTTACCTGAATAGCTTTCATTCTGCTGACAGTGGTATCCTTGGGGCTGGTCTCCTTCCCTCCTTCTCTGCCTCCCTCCCTCCCTCCTTCCCTTCCTTTCTCTCTTAAGATTTTATTTATTTCTATTTTATGTGTATGAATACTTAGCCTGCATGTATTTAAGAGAACCAAGTGCTTGCAAAGTCCGCAGAGGCCAAAAGAGGACATCAGATGCCCTGGGACTGCAGTTAGCACTAGGTCCTCTGCAAGAACAGTCAGTGCTCTTAGTGCTTGAGCTATCTCTCCAGTCCCTTGTTCTTTCTTACTAATTCACATTTATGGTTCATTCATCCAAGGGCTCAGTTGTAACTCCAGGTTTTTAAAAAAAATTTCTTCCACTTGAACTTTGGCTGTCACATTTGTCATTTTTGCACTTATGTATCAAATCTGTGCTCAGACTTTTAGCTTCCATCTGCAACACTGTCCTTATTTTATTTTATTTTTTTTCTAGCACTTTGATCATTGTTGTAGAGGCTTGTAGTGTGGCAAGTACTTAGAGGAAAAGTTTGGCAGATAATTTTATGCCCATTTAATGATATTTTCTTCATGATGATGACCTCTCAAGTCCTACCTATTGGGGGCTTCCCATTTCAGTCTTTGTCTCACAGCTGCAGGAAATCGCTTAACCACCTGCCCACCTATACACTTATCTTCTCTACACAGCACACGTGAATATGTGTTACACCTCAGTACATTTCTCTCTTTGTCCCATCTTGGTCCCTCAAATTCAGTAATCACCATGTTTAATCTGTTTTAGACTTGCATTCATTAAGAATGTCTGTTAGTCCGACACAAGCTTCTCTGATAGAATCAAAGAACCAGGCATTTCAAAATCCAGAGCAAAATTGAATTCCTGTACTGGTATCTGTAGAGGATTAGCTATTCAAATTGCCTGTCCTTTGTTAAGGCCTTTTATTCTAATATCTCTTTTAACTGTAGACTGAGCAAGTTTTAAAAAAAAATTGCTTCTATTGAATTTTTTGTGTATTTCATACAAAATTTCTCAAACAATATTAATCATCATTATACCCATCCCCACTGGCACCTTCTCATAGCCCTGACACTGGAGTCCACATACTCTGTCATACCTCTTAAGGCCCACTTGGGTCATCAGTGTCCCTAGCAGTTCCCCAGTGCAAGTCCATCCACTGAGGTCTAGTGAGCCTATCTAGAGTCCTTTGTTTTAGGAAGATCAGCTCTTCTTCACCTAGTAGCAATCAGTTGCCAATATTTCTTCAGATAAGATTGGGGTCAGCTCTTCATTTTCCCAGTTCTATGCTGGGTTACTGTCTGCCCGAGTTTGCATGAGACTTGTGTATGCTGACACCATTGCCATAGAATCATATGAGCAGGTTCCCAGGAGCTTGTAGGACTCTGTTTCCACCTGGTCATGCACCTCCTCCCTGGCTCTAACAATCTTTCTTCCCCCTCTTCCGCAATGGTCCCTTAGCCTTGGGTGGGTGAAGTTTAGTAAAGGAGTCCCGTCTAAGGACTATCATTGAGCAGACTCTTAATGTCTATGCCTTGGACATTTGTGACCTTTTCTGTTCCTGGCCCTCTGCTGCATGAGAGAGCTTCATTATTGAGGACTGAGAGATTCATTAGAGAGTGAGCAAGTTTTAAGATAACTGATCTTTGATTGTAGAATAAATGATTTCTAGTTTAATCAAGAACATTTTAAAAATTTTTGTTTAATAACCACATGATTATAAAAAGCATTTCATTGCAGCTTTAACATATTTGGTAACAATTTCCAGAGCAAGGATATATCTCTTTCAAAAGTGGCTGTAAATTTTTAGGTTTACAGTTGAATTAATACAGTTATACGATATTGAACTCAGTAACTCAGTATAAACCCTGTAAGACATAAAATTGAATGAGATTTTAACCATTGAAAATCATCTCCATTTCATTTTAAAATATGCTGTTTCCTACATTTCTAATGCTACTAACACTTAGGTGTTTGCACATGTGTCTTTAATCTCTATGTATCTGATTATTACTAGTCACAGTTGGTTACATTCGGATCCTTGGCACCTGAGTATGGATATAGAGTCATCAGGTAGATTTCAATGATGTTTATCACATCTACTAATTAACATGAAGTAACTGGCTCAGCGGTTAAGAACACTGAATGTTCTTGCAGAAGACCTGGGTTCATATCCCATCACCCACATGGCAGCTAACAGCTGTCCATAACTCCAGTTGCAGGGGATCTGACAGCCTCTTCTGTCCTCCTCAGACATTGCACGACATGGGTGCACTTACCTACAGGCAGGCAATATACGCGTACACATAAAAATAATAAATAAAATAAAAAAAGAAGCTAATTGGCCTATCTTGAGGTCTTTGTTTTAGCAAGGTCAGCTGTAGCAATCAGTTTTCAATATTCCTTTAGGTAAGATTGGGGTCTGCTGTTCATTTTCCCAGTTTTATGATCGGTTACTGTGTGTGAGTCTTATGGGCTACCCTGCCAATAACTCAAAGGAAGGTATCTCCTGTCTGGCATTGTTTCTTGTTATGTAGCCTTTAGCTATACAAATGGACTCCTATAAAATTATATTGAACTCATTAATCTTTGGTTATACTTTCCTTTTGGGTGTTTAAGACCCTACAACTGGCCTAGATAAACCCATTTATGTTTACTCTTAAGATCATTTGAGGATCTGTTCTTCAGGGGTAACATGAGCTTGGGGGGGAGCCCCTGGCTCCATTCTTTTACCAGCTCCATCCCTGTGAAGATAAGTCAAAGGTCCTACTTGACCATGCCTGGCTGTGCTTGGAAACATGGTGGTAATGTTTCCTCTGTGTTGACCCTCCTCTTTGTAGACTGGACACTGGTTCAAGTCCATCTGGTGGGGTCTCCACGGCCTCCTTGATCAAAAGGACAGGTGACTCACCATAGTTACAGGACATTTTGAGAGATGTTCCATAGTCCCCTGGAACTTAGTTGACCTTGGAGGGCAAGGATCAAAAGCTGTCCTTTAAGGCCCTCTGACCACATTAGTATAGGCTTTAAAGTATGGCTGTTAAACATACAGTAAGGTTAGTTCCACCAGTCTGGTACTTTTAATTACCATGTGCTATGTAGATAAAGCTTGGGCAAAACTCAAAAGTTCTCAGATAAACCTTGACTAGACATATATTTTGTTCCTTAAACTAGCCGACTAAACTATGACCTTAGAAATTTTAAATTATGTGTATATAATTTTTGTCTGATATATAATATATGATATATGATATATATATGTATGATATATGAAGGATATCACATATCATAACCAACCTACACAGATTTTCATCACTTGCTCAAGTTTTCTCATTTTTTCTATTTTGGAAAATGTCTCCATTCACAAATCCTTTTAATATCACTTACATTCTCATTTTCTTTTTTATTAATTATGAGACATAATAACATTAACAAATAAATTTTCCATCTGTTGTGCAAATTCTTTTCCTGGGGATACTAAGCAATTTTTATCCCTTTCTAAGGTTTTAGTGTCAAACCAATGTTTGATTAAAGTTTTCCTGGCAAACCTATGAGCTTACTGAGCTTACTTACAGAGATGACTGGGGGTCACTGAGGTATATGAGTGACCTGGGGTATGCACACTGGAAAGCCTTTACCCAGCATGGATCAAGCGTTTTCTTCCTAGGCTTCTCCAGATTGTATACTTTAGTCACTTAAAAAATATTTTATTATTTTTATTTTACGCATATGTGTGTATTGCTTGTATGTATGTGAGTGTACCCATGTCGTGCAATGCTGCAGAGGTCAGAAGAGGGCTTCAGATTCCCCTGGAGCTGGAGTTAAGGATGGTTCATAGCTGCCATGTGGGTGCTGGGAACTGAACCAAGGTCCTCTGCAAGAGACGACAGTGCTTTTAACTGCTGAGCCATCTCTTTGGCCATTTTATGGAATAAATGTGAACAAAATACATTTTCCTAATTTGCACTGCAATATTAAGAAAAAGACTTGGAACTGACTAAAATTTAGACTTGGGAAATTGGAAGCTTGGAGCCTGTTCTTTTTTAAAAAAAATTTTGAAGACATGTCTCCAGTAACCTAAGTAATTGGGTAATTAGAACAACAACAAGCAATAGATCACAGAAAGAGATTTGTAAGAGTTGCACATTTCTTTATAAGCTGTGCTCTACACAGATGAATGTGCACCAAATTTCTAAGCAGTGCTCAGTTGACACTAAGGTGTCCCATACATTTATTTGCTAGTGTTTGGCTCCAGTGCTATGCATAAGCCCACAAGAAAAAGTCCTCTTTCATAAACATTAAGATTTACTCAAAGTTAGATGCCTATAATCCCAGCACTCAGCAAGCCAAGTAGGAGGGGTATGAGTTCATTTGAGGCCAGATGTTATGTTAAAAAACAAACAAACCTAAAACTGTGTTGAGTATTATGTTTGAATCCCTAGACAAATGTTTCTGCAACTCAGATGAATATTTTTGTCCTTTATATTTACAGATCACTTTTGTATTCTCATCACATAATTGCTATATCTGATATGTATAAAAAATTTCATCTTCCTGGGGATGCAAAAGGGGGTAACAGAACAGCAGCAGAACCAGCTGAGAGGAGTGGGTAAAGAGGACAGGGAGAAGGACTGAAGGGCAGGACAAATGGGCAGAGTGCCACTACTGTTTTCCGTATTTGCTTTCTAACCATGTACTGGGATAATGACATTGCTTATTAAGAAATTAATATTTTCCACAACATTATACAATAGGTCATAATTGTAATGATCATTTTTAAATGACAAAAAATTAAGATGCACTGTCTTGACTCACTAGACCTTCACATGAATGACGGAACATATGAAATTCAGTGGGAAGCTGTGAGAGGATGCTGATGGGGAAGTGGGGCATAAAGATGATTAAGGTATTCTGTATAAAATACACGTAAATTCAATTTGAAAAGAAAAAAGTATAAAAATTAAGATTTGCTGAATTTAAGAGGTTTGCTGAAGATCAGATAGACAAGTATATAATACAAAAAGGACTTAAATCAAATTTCACCATAAGCACCAATGACTTTGTTCATCAGGTAAAACATAGACCTTGTTGTCTTGAAATGTTCCTGAATACAGAAGGCCTAGAGGAGGCAGAGAATTGTACTATGAAAAATCCTTTTAGCATTGCCCATTTCACCTTTCTGCTGATACCCTAGTGCCTGGGAGTCTGGGCTGCCCTTCTTTTTGTCTCTAGGACATTTGAAGTTAAGGGAAAACTGTCCTAAGACATATTTGATTTGAAATGGGCCCAGATGCCCTAAAATTCAGTTCTGCTGGCTACCATGCCCAATGTTTTGCCATTGCAACTCAATATTATTCATCTGTAGAGTTTACACTTGAGAATTATGAAATTGATTATAAATAAAAAAGCACAACAATTCTTATGATGTCTTAAGTTAGTTTATGGCTTTTTGCTTGGTCATACTCATAGTTGTCTTCAGCTGTATGGGTGCCCTCAGGCTACAGCTTGGATACACAGTGAAGGATTTCTTTAATTCAACTATTTGGTGAATAATATTTTTCTGAAAACATATTTGTCAGGCTTCAAAGTTTGTGTCTAGTACTACCATCCTTTAGAAGACTGGATGATTCTTCAAAACATCTATTCCATGAATACAGAGGATATATTAGACTCACTGAGGAAGATAACTCAGTTCAAATTGCTCTTTGTCTTTTATTACAGAAAAATGGCTTTACACTTTGTCCATGTCTTTGATTACCAGACTCCAGGTGTATTAGCAGTACACAGAAATGTACATCCAAAGACCCAACACAATATTCTGAGCTCCCTACTGTCCTATTCCTTTCATTGATACTTTCTCATCTCTGTTGGCACAGGGCTATATGAGTCAGGCTGCAGAGGTTGACGCCACTACCAGCTGCCAGTCCAGCAATGCCTCGCATAGTTTACCTGTACAACAAATTACATCATCAAGAGCAGAGGCAATAGAGAGTAGAGTATGAACCCTGGGTGCTGATTTCTTTTTCAAATCGAGAAAATCATTAGATGATCATTATATAAATAATGACAGACTTCGAAAGAACTTAGAAAGTTTAAATGGGAAAACTTATTTATTCCCCAATCTAAAGTACAGCAAGAGTAATGTGGTCACAGGAAAATGAAGTTAGAAGTTTCACTGCACTTACTGTCATGACATTAGCCAACAGGTTTTTTTTTTATTACTCACCAAAGCCTGGGCAGAGCCGTCTTTGGCAGTGAACCTCACACAGTGTTCAGTGTTTCTCAGCAAATAAGTCCTCGTGTTCAGCTATTTGTTGACCTGACATTGTATATAAATACACACATTTTAGAATATGTCACAGTTGAAAGATGTTATCCTTTTCCTGTTTTCAGAAAACTTGGTTGTAAAAATCTAGCCAATGAACTTACATGCTGTGACCTACTCCCATAACTTAAATGAAGGAATATTTCCTAGCATCAAGTAAGTCAAGTAGACTTCAGAATTTCTATGGAACAGTGACTGCTAATTAACTCCTATTCTGTTCTATTTAGAACTGGAAAGATTGAGGTTATTCTGTCCCTCATCCAATACTATATGACTGACCATTTAACTCTAATCCAGAGGCACCAAAGTCAAGAGTCACAACTCCTAGAGCTCATCCAAATCATAAGATCCTGGACTTCATACTAGATGTCACAGTTGGATAAAACATTTGCAAGTCTTCTGGTGGGCAGAAGGGAAATAGTCAGAGGCCTGCAGGAAGACATGACTTTAACCTGTAAATATCAGCTAAGCACAAAGCCATGGCCTGGTGATAGGAGCATGTTGAAAATCTAAGCCACTGTGTTATCTACTTAGTAACTCTTGGTCATATTTTACATTTAAAATGATGGTAATATAGGCAAATAATGAGGATATAATATATTAAATGCAAAACCCCAATGCAATGTCAGCACACTAGTGGTTAAGTATAGCATAACATTTCACAATATTCTCAGACAAATCACCAGTTTTAATTCATTTTCAGCATATTCAAACAACTTCATTTTTATTGAAGTCATAGTCATGATGTCACACAAAGTTCTAAAAGCTAGTAATAACTTCAAATATAACATTGCAAACTATATATTCTACCATTAAGACAGAAATTCAGCCTGATGGAATGTCCTGGTTTTAATTACATAACTGTCAACTTGTAAGAAAATAATATATTAAATAAAATGATTTTAATCTAGATATTTGTCTTTGAAATGTTTCTGGAAAATCTTCATTTTTAATAACTTCCTATTTGCTAAGCAGTTGCTTTCATAACAATCATTTTGATATTCTATTTTTAATTTTTGGAAGTAACCATTCAAATATTCTTGAGTAGAAAATGCTGTAACTCCAATTGTAAAGTCTTATTAATCACTCTGTTACAATTATTATGATGGCAGCCCATTTGGCCAATAGTGGGGCATTTCTTTCAGAAATATATCACAAATTTTAAAAAGGGCCTACATCTTGTCATTAACACAGTCACAGAGACACAGACACACAGACACACACACAGGCACACACACACACACACACACACACACACGACAAACTATAGCCTATGTACACAGATAAGTATACTTAAAAAAAGTTCCATGTTCTTTATAGTACTTCTACATTTTCAGTATTTCACTTTCAGAACAGACTATTGATATATACATATATTGTAAAGTATTAATTAATTTTAGGTGTATGAGTGTTTTGTCTGCATGAATGTAACTGTGTTCATGTTGTTCAAAGCTTGTGGAAGCCAGAAGAGGATGTTGGATACCTTGGAACTGGAGTTATGGGTGGTTGTTAGCCATACTGTGTTTGCTAGGAATGGAACGCAGGTTGTTTGCAAGAGCAGTCAGTGTTGAGCCTCTCTCCAGCCCTGATACTGATACATGTTTTTTTGTTTTGTTTTGTTTTGTTTTTTTTTGGTCTTTTTTTGAGACGGGGTCTCTCTGTAGTCCCAGCTGTATTGGAAATAATGTATTGACTAGACTTATGTTTTGGTATGGTGTGTAGTTAACTATTGGTTATTTCTGTTCCTCTTTTCTTAGACCCATAAATACAGGAAGAAATATTTCTGTTACTATTAATATAATTGGAACATATGGTACAAATTAATCATTTCACAGTCATCTTCAGGTTTACTTATGGAAGTACTTTACTTATGGAAGATCCTTAACTCAAAAACATCAAATCTGAAACTTTATCCCTCCAGTAATTTTATAATGCATGGAATTTTGTGTTGGTAAGAAAACTGAGGCTATCTCAAAGTGCTATGGATAGCTAACTTGGTATATAAGTCACCCTGGATTAGCACTCTTATTTTTTAAGGGACCTGGTTAGTCCATTTGACCCCAAGAGACAACTTAGTAGCTAGCCAGCATGAGAGTTTGGTCACATAGGTAAATTAATAAGGTCTAACTAGTTAGGAGAAGGGTTCAATGTAAAGGCATTTAATAATATTAGACTTTCAAACATTATTTGGTACATTAATTCAAATGTGTAAATTGGCAAAGCCCAGAGGCCTTGGCATGGAAAAAAAAAAAAAAAAAAACGAGGGCAGATAGAAATAAAATTAAATTTTAAGAAGGTATTAAAAAATACATTACAATCTGAAATTAAGAACTAAAATCAGAGTTTCTCAGTCTATTAAAACTCACTTCTATTAGTAGGTGAGATGACTAAAGTAGGTGGATTGATAAATGTGCACGTGGGCATATATTTCAAATGTGAAATTATCAACTTTTTTCCCAGGCAATAAACTTGAATCTATATTACATGTTATTAATTGTTCCCAAATATTGGAGCATTTTTATTCTTCAAAGATTAAATGTAATATTGATTTCCTCAACTTATAATTAAGGATTTTTGTACTCTGTGATGGCTGTCCTTCAGAAGGCAGTGTATGCTTTGAATCAGCATCAAACATATGGTACAGTTTCTCCTATAGCCAGGATTCATGGGTCCAGGAATCAAGGGGTGGAAGTGGGAATGATTCCACTCACTATCACCCCCGATGACCCACTAGGAAAATTTTTGCTTCCTGTACCCTCAACTCTGCTGGCTTAGAAGTTCTGGTCCCAGAGGAGGGAGTGCTTCTGCCAGGAGAGACAACAAACATTCCATTGAACTGGAAGCTAAGACTTCCCCCTGGACACTTTGGGCTTCTGATGCCCTTAAGTCAGCAGGCTAAGAAAGGAATAACAGTATTAGGAGGGGTGATTGACCCAGACTACCAGGGGGAAATTGGACTGGTTCTCCACAATGGAGGTAATGAAGATTATATCTGGAAGGCAGGAAATTCCTTAGGGCAACTTTTGGTGTTACCATGTCCTGTTATTAAGGACAATGGGAAACTGCAACAACCCAATCCAGTCAGGACAACAAATGGCCCAGACCCTTCAGGATTGAAAGTATGGGTCACTCCTCCAGGGAAATAGCCAAGACCTGCAGAGATGCTTGCTGATGGTGGAGGAAATACAGAATGGGTAGTAGAGGAAGGCAGTTACAAATACTAACTTAGGGCATGTGACCAGTTGCAGAAAAGTGGACTGTAATTGACATGACTATTTTTGTCCTATTTGGTTAAGACTAGGCTTGTGCATGTATACACATGTGTTAAGGAGATACTTGAGTTATTCTTTTTTTAGGAATGTGTGATTGAGATAAGTGTTAAGTGGTTAAGTGTTGTGAACCTATATGCATATATTGGGTTATGAGATATTAAAGACTAAGCATTCCTTGAAGACCTTATCACCTACTCTAAGATATATAATGCATTGGTCACTGTATAATGGGATAGTCATATCATGTTAGGTAGAATTATGACTTTAACATTGTTTTCATTTGAAAATTAAGCATGACATAGAGAGATGTTAATTGGGTGTCAAGTTGACAAGGGGTGGACTTGTGATGGCTAATCCCGGATGTCAACTTGACTGGATCTGGGATTAACTGAAATGAGAGAGATCTTCTTAATTGGATCATCTGAAACTGGAAGACACACCCTAAATGTGGGTGTTTCCTTCTGATGGCAACTGGTATAAAAGGCCGTGGCTGAGGAGACTGCCTGGCTTCTTGTGCTTGCCTTCTCTCTCACCGGTGAGTTCGCCTTGCTGCTGTAGACTGAAGACTAGCTGATATTTTGGAATTCATCAGACCTTCAGCACCAGATTAGGACTATTGAGACATCCAGCCTTGTGTACTGAGCGACTATGGAGTCTCAGCCTCTCCAGTGTGGTGCAGCCATTGTTGGACTACTTGGACTCCATCTTGTGAGCTAAGCTGATAAATCCTTATACATATATATTCATTCTACCGGTTCTGTTTCTTTGGTCAACCTTGACTAATACACTAACAGATTTGGTATTTCAGAATTACATACTAATACCTGTGTTTTTTTTCTTCCTTCTGTCTCCAGTAATCCATTGGTAATTGAGATTCAGTCCAGTATAGCGATCATGGGAAGGAAAAGTAGAGTTTGCTTTGAGGCTTCAACACTTCAACACCATTAAAATCAATTTTGAAATTAAAATTTAAATATCCAATTAAGAAGTATCTTTGGTCAGGTACTTCAGAAACAATGTCTGGTGTATTTGTGAGGTAGAGTTTTTTTCCCCACCATACTTAGTAAGTTAAACCTAATATAAAATTAAACCAGAGTCTGTTTCCATCATGTTGTAAATCAAGGTTATTATAATTCAGTATCAGATATGAATCAGTTAATTACGTTTCAGTCAAAGTTCTAATATTTCAGAGAAGAGCAGATGTTACCCTTTCTAGCACCCCATTAATATCCCCAGTCAGTTTTCCCTAGAGCAGAGAATAGAAGCATATTCCCCTTTTTGTTTCTTAAGCAAGCCCAATTGCTCCCCGAAGCACAAGATTTAATTATCCTTATTGCATTATATTTGCTTGAATAGCTACAGAAGTTATTAATGAGCATAACATTTTCTGATCTTTTTCATGAATTCAGCTAGCTATGATATTTATGCTGATTCAATTACCTTTAGCACATTAATTAGTGCAGCAAAAGAATTAGGATTTTGGATTTATAATCTAATTTATTTCTATTGATCACTATGATATATGTCACTTTGGACAGAATCAGATGAGAGCGAGAGAGCAAGAGAGCGAGAGAGGAGAGCGAGAGAGCGAGAGAGCAAGAGAGCGAGAGAGCTAGAAAGTGAGAGTGAGAGCAAGAATGAGAACAGAGAGAGAGAGAGAGAGAGAGAGAGAGAGAGAGAGAGAGAGAGAAATTCAGAAAGGGGTGGTTACTATGCTAACTAGATTGTTATGGGAATGTTGATCAAGAAACCACAAAAGGTTTATATTAAATATTAGATTAACCACAAATAGCTGTGTAACTTTGGGCAAATAGTTTAAATTCTGTGTGTTAATTTTATCATTTGTCTTTCTGATTGTGAGTTTGAGCCTTTAACAGCTATGCCAGTTCTCCAGCCCAATTTTATCATTTGTGTAAAGACACAAATGAATTATTAATAATACATTTGTTGTATCCCTTGCTTTAGTATGAAATATCTTCATACACTTAGAGCATTGAGAACTACATTTGGCACATCACATGCCTGGCCTAAGTGTCAGTCATGTTACCATAAATAGAACACACAGAATTTGAAAAAAGAGACAGTAAATGTGTGTTTATATACTTTGCTAGATATAAACCCAGCTCCGCATAGACTTCTACTTAACATTTCAGAAATACACACTGTCATCAGAGAAAATCAGAAACTAAAATAAAACAAGCAAGTTCCAGTAGAAACTAAACAAAGCAGATTCAAAAGTATAATCAGGTGAGATACTAGATTTAGTACTCAGAGTTGAAAGCAAGTATTTTGATTATTATCATTTGATTGTGCTGTGTGCTGTATTGTGTGTGTGGATGTGACTGCAGTTGTTCATTCTTATGCACATGTAAAACATAGAAAGAGATAGGGCTCACCAGTGATTTCCTGGGATGCTCCTGTCTCTGCCTCCCAGTGTTGGGGTTATAGACAAGCACAAATGTGCCAGGCCTTTTCTCTGATGGTTTCATACATGTATGTAGTGCATTCTGGTCATACTCATCCTCTCATCCTCTCTCAACATCCTTTCCCCTCCACCAGTCTCCTCCTCCAATGAAGTCCCCATTCTATTTCCATGGCTTTTTATTTCTCCTTTGCGATCCACTGTGTTTACCCGGGGCTGCCTGTTTGAGCATTTTCCAGCCTATGAGTAACTCACCAGTAGCTATGCAGATGTAGACACTGGTTTCCTTTCCTCTAGCAGCTCCCTTACCTCTGGGTCCCAGGAGACCTTCCCCCTTCTGTGTATGAATATTTAGGGACCCAATTCTGTACACAACCTTGGTAGACAATTGTAGCTACTGTGCAGTCATGACTGCCACAGCCATGTCATGCCAACAAAACAGCATTGCATAGCCCTCGTAACCATCACCCAAGTCTTACAGTCTTTCTGCTTCTACTCCCCATGTTCCCTGAGCCTCGGAGAAAGAAATTTGAGAATCCAATTTAAGGCTGAGCACTCACCATTCACTTATTCTTAGCACCTTGATCCACATTGAGTCTTTGCCATAAACCACCATATTATGCAAAGAGAAGAATCTCTGATCAAGGCTGAGGGCAGCACTAGCCTACTGGTAGAATTATAAATATTTATGAGGCAGTTTGATTGACATCACATTCATTTAGAAAAAAAAAAGTGTGTTAGCCTCCAGAACCTATGACTTGCATAGCCATGGACCATTGATTAGTTCCACAGTACCTGACATGGACTCCTTCGTTTGGAGTGGGCTCAGATCCATTCAGAAATCAGAGGATTACTCCCATGACATTCATGCCACTATTGGACCAGTTGTCACATTTTATCTGGCAAATTGGTATCAGAGCATGCAGGGTCCAAATCTGGGAAAGGTAATTTCTGTCTTTTATCCCCTAGCTGTCTACATAGCAGCTTCTAGCAATATAAAAGCTAGGAACAAGAAAGAAGCTTCCTGTTCAGTTCCAGTATGGTTCTATGCGTCCCAGAAGTTTGGCATCTTTTTCAATAGGGTTTACCATTCAGTTCACTGGGAAACCAAGGGCAATGGCTTGAAACTGTAGATTTTGGTGCCTCTAGGACCTTCCTGTCACACAGCTGCAAATAAGGTTTTGTTTAATAACCCATGGTTTCTTGGATTCACATTATCCATGGTACCTCTGTTCAAACTCTTTAAAATTAGGTTTTTCAATTAATTTATAAAGCAGTAGGTTTGTATGTGGGTTCTTTATACATTCGAGTTTTTGTCAGCCCCTCCTTTACTCCGTCTCCACCATCCTGCATCCTCGCCTCTGTTAAAACCTTGCTACCCCAGTTTTCTTTTCCTTTATCTCCCATGTCATATGTCATTTGCCACCCCCATCTCCTTACAGCTTATTCTCCTCCACTCCATGACCCCTTTCTCATTTCTAGTTCTCTACAGATATTCCAAGTTTAAAAAAAAAAAAAAAAAAAAACCAAATCTGGTTATGCCTGGATCCCTTTCCAAGCTGGAAAGCTGTGGTCCCACCCTGAGGCGAACACTCCTAGTCCATGCCCTGAGACCAGGCTCCGCTGTGGAAGCTGGGGTGCTTGGGGAGCAGGGTCCTACCTCCGACACCCTCTTTGTGCACGGAGATGATGGAGGGCCTGCAAAGCCAAGCTTGCCCTCTCACACGGCTAGCTGGGGTGCAAGTCCGAGTCACCTTCTTGGTGGCCTACAAGAATCACAGCACTTCCTCCCTTGGACCCTGGACTGGGTTTCATCATCCAGATGTAAAATAGTGCAGTGACCTGCAGCAAGTTGGCCTCAGCAGCATCATGATATGTCAGCTCTTTGAGGACCAGAAGTCAGATGAAATGCATGTATCAACGTGAAAATAAATGGATTCTTAGCAGCAGACACGTCATGGACAACATCAGGCTAGGAATGGAGAAGGAGGATGTTCTGTGGTATCTGGGTTGCACTGAGGGAGGGGTAAGAGTAGCTCCTAGTGTAGGGCCAACCCCTCCCCCAGTCCCAATCTCAGGAGTCCTGGCACACCACACCCATAGGGGCTGGCACCCCATCCACAAACTCACTGTGCCCTGGAAAGGTCTCAGGTCCTACCTGTCCCTTCCTGTTACCCTTTCTCAGGCAGAATTAGACAGGCAGATGGGACAGCACCAGCCAAGGAGTCCAGCTGGGAATCTTGATTTCAGACCTGACCCTGGATGGACTCTTGTTTGGTTCCATACAATTATACTAGAGGAGCAAAGCTATAGGTTTCAATTCTACTGTTTACAGCATGTATAAAAGCATCATCAGAATGCTTGGTAAAGCAATTTAACAGGGCCATTGGGACATCATGGAGCAGGTGTTGCTGTGGTGACCTATAGGATGCTTGGCCCTATAGTCATCACAATGAAATAAGCTGGGTCTGGTTAATAGTAATGGTTACAGGGGTGTTAGGGGGTATACTATAGAGGTAGAAGGTTATTTGAAAGCAGGGTCCATCATGAAGTTTCCATGCTGAGATGAGACTTTTCAGAGACGCAGCTGTTCATGGGAGGCACTCATGCTCCTGTAAGTAAGCCAAGAAATTCGTTGGTTCACCAAACTGGGATTGGATGGGAGTGTTACTCTGGTCTGTCTGTTGGTACCCTGAAGTGAATAGACATTTGTTCACATCTCCAGGAAAGTTGGCAGAAGCATTCCCATTCTAAGCAGAGGGTTTTAATGTCTCTCCTTTGGGGCAGCCGAAAAAGTCACCTTTGACAATGTCCCTTTGATACAGTATATGGTCCAATCTTGTGCTGGCTTAGAATACTACAGGCATGTGAAATTGGGGCTCAAACACACCCCTGGGCTGGAGTGGGATAAAAGGTGAACAGGAAGAGCTTTGGGAGATGGGAAGGGTGTGGGCTTGAGTTCTTGTTGACAGAGGTACTTGGTCCCCTGTGGATCCTGGAGTACAGAGGGTAGTTTGACCCTCAAGCTGGGTAGCAGCCGTTGTGGTGGCCACCATCTGCCCAGTTCATGAGCTCACTGCTCTGGAACCACAGCTGGATCACCCTCTGGCCCCACTCCACAGAGTCGCTAGCATGGATGATGTTCCTGTGAGAGCTGAAAGGGTGAATGAAGCCTGGGCCGAGGAGTCTCAGTTATAATCTGCCTCTAGCCTGCCGTCCTCTGTCTAAAGGAACAAGGTGATTGTGCAGAAGAAAAGGGAATGATGGAGCTCGGTATGGTGCTGCACATGTGCAATCCCAGCACTGGAGAAGCTGAGGCAGGGAGATTGCCTTGAGTTCAAGGCCAGCCTGGGTTATAGAGGGACACTCTGTTTTAAAAAAGGAAGGAAGATTGGGACTAGAGATGCAGCTCCGTTGATACAGTGCATGCCTAGCATGCACAGAGCCCTAGATTTGATCCCTAGCACCACAGAAACCAAGTGTGGTGGTGCATGCCTGTAGGTCTTCCTCAGGTCTATAATGAGTTTGAAGTCAGCCTGAATTACATGAGACCCTGCCTGGAAAAGATGGAGGGAGGAAGGGAGGAGAGGGAAAAGAAAAAATCAAATCTGAGAAAAAACTTTCCAGTTCTTTCCATTTTACTGTGCATTTCATCATTTCAGTTTTCTTTACATCTGGTCATAGAATAGCTCTATTTCCAGGCATATGAGAAGCTTCCAGAGTGATTTACATAGTCGCTACGCTAGCTTACACTCCTACTTTGAGTGTGTAGGTGTTCTCCATTCCTTACCTCCGCACCAGGTTTGTTGTCATTTGTAGTCTTGATGATGGCCGTTCTGACTGGGGTTAGAGATCTCAAAGTCATTTTAATTTTCATGTCTATGATAGCTAAAAGTTAAACACTTTTAAAAGTGTTTCATAGCTACTTATATTTTTTGAGTATTCTCTATTTAGTTTGGTATCGTATTTTAATGGCTGTTTTATTTTCTTGATCTTTAGATTTTTTAAAATTCTTTTTCTATATTCTAAGCATCAATTCTCTATCAAATGTATAACTGGCAATTTTTTCTCTAATTCTGCCCTCTTCCTATTCATTCAAGTTAAAGTGCTCTTTTCTGCGAAAAACTGTTGAGTTGTAAGAGATCTCATTTGTCAGTTGTTGGTCTTTTTAGCTGAGTACTGTTTAGAAGCTATGTATGTCTATATGTTTAAATATAGTTCCTGATTTTTCTCTCTAGCAGTTTCCGAGTATTTGGCCTTATGTTGACATCTTTGACACACTTAGAGCTGAGTTTTTATTCAGGATAAGAAATAAGGATGCAGTACCCATCCCACATGGTGAGATCATTTTCGTAACATCATTTCTTAAGGGTGCTGTCTTTTTGGTAGTGTGTATTTTGGGTATTTGTCAAAATTGATTTCTTTTTAGTTATATAGAGTCATATCTCGGACCTCTATTCTACTGATTGATCTATTTTTGTGGCAAGATCCTGCTGTTTTTATTGCTGTATCTCTATAATATAACTTGAAATCAGGTGTGGTGATTTGCCTAGCAGTCATTGCTTTGTTCAGAATTGCTTTGGTTATCCCTGGTATTTTGTACATCCAAATAAATTTTAAGAAAATTTTTTCTATGTCTGTGAAGTATGGCCCTGGAACTTTGATTGGGATGGAACTGAAACTGTAGAATACTTTTGGTAGGATGACCATTTTCACATGATTGATTCTTCTGATCCATATTTATAGGAATTCTTTCTGTCTCTAGAGTCCTCCTCAATTTCCTTCATCATCTCAAGGTTTTTATCATAGAGGTGTTTGGTTTCCTTGCTTATATTTAGTCTCAGGTTTTAAATTATTTTTTGTGTTATAATAAATGGGATTATTTACCTGGTTCCTTCTATAGGATGTTGTCATTGGCATATAGGAAGGCTATTGGTTTTTATGTGTTAATTTTGTATCCTGTCACTTTGCTGAAAGTGATTATGCACTATAGGAGAGTTTTGGTGGAGTCTTTAGCTGTTTTATCTATAAAATCACGTGATCCATCTGCTTTTCTCTTTGTTTACCTTTTATTTATTTTCTCATCTTACTGCTATAGCTAAGATTCCAAGTATGATAATGAATTGGAAAGGAGAGTGGGTGTCTTTTTTTGTTCATGATTTTAATGGGAATGATTTGACGTTTTGTCTGTTTAGCACAATGTTGGCTTTTCTGTATCTAGCCTTTGTTATGTTGATATAGGTTCTGTTCATTCATAGCCTCCCCATGTCTTTATCACGAAAGGAAGTTGGATTTTTCTCAAATGCCTTTTCTCCATTATTTTGATGATATGTGAT
>NW_008337766.1:747724-790743 GCF_000622305.1 Nannospalax galili | reverse complement strand
GTTATGTTATTATGTATGTATATTATCCATATATCTCTGGACAGAAGCAAACTTGATCATTATGAATGGTCATTTTTATGTGATCTTGAATTTGGTTTGTAACTATTGTGAGAAGCATCAAGGAAATTGGTCTGCAGTTTTTTGCTGTTGTCTGTTTATTTTATTTTGGTGTCACAGTAATACTGGTTTTATAAAATTAATTTAGCAATATTCTTTCTTCTTTTATAGAATAATGCATATATGTCATAAAAATTAACTTGCATTTTTGAACCAGAATAAAATACAAACTTCTGAATTACAATTATTAAAATGAAAATGTTGAAAGTGTTGTGTTGCAGATATTTTGTCAGAATTTGAGAGTATAATTTTTAACATATGTAGGCCATAATTTAAATTCAACTTCAGCATGCATTAATTTTTGATGCTTCATAACAAACTTTTAAAACTCAGCATTGTGAAACGGTACATATTTATTATTTCACAGTAGTTACTGGGGGTTAGATGTCTGGCTACAGTATGTCTAAGTCATTTGCAGGGTAACAATCAAGGGTTGTCCAGGACTCGGTTCTCATCCAAAGCCTAATAGAGCATGCACCTGCTTCCACAGTCTCTCAGATCATGGAAGAAGTCATTTCCTTCTACTTGTGAAACTAAAGGCCTGACTTCTCTCTAGACTTTCCTGCCACAGGGACCTCTCAACATCATCACTGGTGCAGGCAGCAAAGCTAAAGAGGTTGAGCTGTCTAATCCCTTTGAAAGTAAAGTCCCAGACTTCCAGCATGGACCTACAGGATTTGGTGTTTTATCACAGTAACAGAAAAGTAATAATACAATCACTTATTTTCCTAAGCCAATAGAGCAAAAAGAATTTAGAGTAAACTTACAAACAAGATGAAATATCATACAACAGCACAGTTGTAGATGTGATCATTCATCACTTTTGCTGTGTTCTGTTGTTAGAATCAAGTTACAGGCCTCCCCCACACTCAAAGAGAAGGAGTTCTAAAAGGCATCAGGTTTGCAATACAAACATTCGCTGAACCACCTTAGAGTTAGTAAAGGTTTAGGCAGTGTAGAGATATATAACATGAAACATATAAGAAAGAGAAATTAATTTTTTTTCTTCTTTTAATATGTTATTCTCCCTAATTATATTTACTGTATATGAATTCCTTTTGCCTGATTCAGGAAAAAAAAATGTTCCATATTCCACAAAATAAACAGAAAAATAGCCATTAACAGAGACTACAGAATTAATTATTCCCACTCATAGTTAAAGTACTAAGCCCCAGTGTAGCTAGATTTAGAGGCAGGGTGTTTGGGAAGGTAAGGTTGAGTGAGGTCACAATGTTTGGTACTGTACAATAGAACGGGTGTCTTCATAGAAAAAGGTGAGCCACCAGGGATATGTGTACACAGAGGGAAGTACTTGTAAGAATACAGAGAGGGTCAGCCGCTCACAGCCAAGGAAAGATGGCTCCAGAAACCCGCACTGTCAGACTCTTTGTGTTGAACTTCTTGCCTCAAGAAGATAAATTTTTATTGTTTAAGTCACATGAAAGACGTATGGTATTATGACATGTTAGTCCCAGTCAACGAATAGGTTAGAATTTCAATGAATTGGAAAGTATATCTGATGACTTTAATGACAATATGGTAAATAAAAAGAAATGCACAAAAAAGTCAAAGAAAAAAAATCAGAATAAAAGTGCCATGAATATTAAACTGAAGAATGTGAAGAAAGTTTTAACCCTCAACTTGACACAACTTGGAAGTGGGAGCCTCAGTGAGGCATTTCCTCTACAAAATTGGCCTGTGGGCACGTCTGGCATTTTCTTGATTGTTGAGTGATGTGAAAGGGCCCAGCTCAGTGTGGATGATGTCACCCTTGGACAGGTGGTCCTGAATTGTATAGAAAAGCAGGCCAATTACAGGTCAAGGCAACAAGTCTGTGGTTGGAACATGTGAGCCAAATAAACCAGTTCCTCTCCTAGTTGGTTTAGGTTGGAGTGTTTTATCACAGTAATGCAAAGCTAACTAACAGAAGGGACTAGAAGTGGAGAAAAGATTACAAGAGACATATATAAAGACATAACAGTCAAGAAGCCTGCAGAATGAATAAAGGTCTGCTATGAACTTTGAAACACTTGGGCTTTTATCCTACTTGCAAGTTAACTACTTACTTTTATTCATATTTTTGACTGAATGTTTGATAATTTTATATATTTCAGTCAAATTTAGACCCTCCCCTATTTGTCTATGGTCCCCCTACTGGGTTTCATGTACTGTCATACATATTAAGGCCTATCTAGCCAAGTTTGTGTCCACAAATATTTTTTGGTGTGTGTCCAACCAAAGGAGCCTGTTTAACCTATCTAATATCACACCTTTAAAGAAAACCAACTGTCAGTCTCCCTGTAGTTAACAGTGACCAACGGTTCCTCAGCTCACATTGGGACTTCTTACCAACTTCTTTACTTCTATGCTGGAATTTTGTCTGGCTTCAGCTTGCATGAGTTTTGTGCATACTGTTAACATTACTGTGAATTCAAATAAGTATCTTCCTAGTTGAAGTGAAAACACTGGTTCCTTGTGGACATCAACCACTTCTTGTTTTTACAATGATTCAGCCTCCTCTTCCACAATGGTCTCCGAGTCTTGAGTGGCAGAGGTTTGATTTAAGCGTCCTAGTCAGAGATAAGCAACATGCAGTTTCTCATCCTCTGTACTTTGATCAGTAGTGGCTCTCTAGGTTAATCACCATCTCTTACATGAGGAAGCTTCACTGGTCAGAGTTGAGAGATGCATTAATAATTTTCCTGTCCATTGTTTTGCTATGTTCACTAAGCTTGGTGTAGAGGTTGCATTATAGATGTGTCGCTTATGCCTGCACACTTCATAGACACTTTTCTCTGAATTTAACCAGTTGTGGAACTTTGTAATAATCTCCATTTGTTGCAAAAAAAAGCTTCTTTGATGAGTGGTGAGAGGTACACATATCTGTAAGTATAAGGATACAAACATACTGTTTTAGCATACAGTAAGAAGTTACATTTGTCTAGGGATGTGACAAAAGTTGGTTTTATTCTAGGATCTATAACCTCTCCAGGCATATATATTTGGCTATGTTCACAGTACCACACTTGAGTTCCCTCCCACTGAGAAGCCCTTAATTCCAATTAGACAGTTGTTGACTACCCCCAAGATAAAAGTGCTTCTACTGTGCCAGTAGAGGTTTTTTGCTGGGCTGGTCACTGTTATGGTTTATAGACTTTGCATGTGGGTGGGATCGTTGGCTTGTTTTCTTCCTTGGCAGTTTACATAGTATCTTCTGATAGTATGGGGGCTAGTCTTCAGCTAGAAGGCTTCCAGGTTAAATTTCCAACTCCACTACTCCAAGTCCTGTGTCCAAAATATGTCCTGTCTTCAACAATAAATTCTTACCTAAGTTCTTGAGGCAATCAAGGGCTGTCAAAATAGCCTGTATTCTTTGGGGAGCCTCTTAGACTACCCTGTCCAGCAACTTGAAGGAATGTTTCCCTTGCCTGGAACTGTGTTTTTACATGCCACAGTTTCATAGAAGTTGGAATCTGAATCAGAGGCAGAGGGAACTACAGCAAAGGGATCCAGAGCTAAATGTTTGCTTGACTCTTAAATTCCACAGGAGCAGCACATGGAGAGGTCCAACACGGTGTGATACATACAAGCTTGTGTCACAACTGAGAAACCCCAACTTTTCAGAACCCACCAATTTAAATGTGATATGAACAAATCTATCCAAAGTTTCCCTGGAGTAAGATATTATCTCATTTATTTTGGAAAGAAGACAAATCTAACCTTTGACTTTTCAAAGGTTGACAATTTTCTGTAATAAAAAGATGTTTTCAATGGTCGACTTCCTTAAATTGACAAGTTAGTAAAAAGCTACCAGTCGCTATTCACAAGAATAAACCATTGCAGAAACATAAGAAAGACCCATGGAGAACTGACTCTTGACCGAATTAACAATGATTACCTGCAGAATCAAAAGAGATAATTGCCTAGGCATATCATAAAACAACTACAGAAAACCAAAGGCAAATAGGAACATCAGAGGCAGCTTAAGAGTAGAGGATGGACCTGTAAAGAACAGCAATGGGGAGTAGCTGGATTCACATCCACAGAAATCGGGCAGCAACGAACCAAAGTGATTGAAGCACAAACAATTCCACTGAAACAAATAACTGTTGAGTCTATCCGAAGAAATCATTCCCAGTGATGACAGAACAGTCTTCTGTCAAAAGTCTCACTAAATAAAGCCCTGAATGATACTATTCAGGTAGAGAAGTGTTCCCAGCTAAGATCTTAAATTTTTGACTCTCAGCAGTTCTGAGTGGGATCAGATGATATCTCGTAATAAATTTAATTTTCATTTCCCTGATGGCTAAAGATGTTGAACACGTTAAAAGTATTTCTCATCCATTTGCATTTACTCCTTTGAGATCTCCATGTTCAGCTCCTTACCCCAATTTTAATTAGGTTGTGTTTTTTTTATGTTTAGTTTTTTGAGTTCTCAGTATATTCTAGATATTAAATTCCTGTCAGAAAAATAATTCGTGAAGATTTTTTTCCCATTCTTTTAACTGTCTCTTCACTCTAAAGATGAAGTCCTTTGCTTTACAGAAGCTTACTAGTTTCATGAAGTCCTATTAGACAATTGTTAGGTATAATGCTTGTGTGATAGGAATCCTGTTCAGGAAGTCATGTCCTGTGCCTGTATGTGCCTGCTTTCTCTTCTATGAGATTCAGGGTTATCAGGTCTTATGTTGAGGTCTTTGATCCATTTGCAGTTGAGTTTGGGGCATGGTAAGAGATAGGTATCTAGTTTCACTCTTTTACATGCAGCTAACCAGTTTGACAAGCGCGATTTTTTAATTTTTTAAATGTACATGAGTGTATTGCCTGCAGGTGTGTAAGTGCACCCGTGTAGTATAATGCCTGTGCAGGTCAGAAGAGGGTGTCAGATCCCTTGGAATTGGAGTTACAGACAGTTGTTAGGTGCCATGTGGATACTTGGAATTGAACCTGGGTCCTCTGCAAGAGCAGTCAGTGCTCTTAACCACTGAGATTTCGCTTCATCCCCAAGCATGATTTTTTTAAAACATACTGTCTTTTCTTTAATGTGTATTTGTCGTACCTTTGTCAAATAAAAGATGGCTGCAAAGGAATGGATTTAACTCTGTGTCCTAAATTCTTTTCCACTGATCAGTGTGTCTGTTTTATGCTATTACTATGCTGTTTTTTTTATTAGAGTAGCTCTGTAGTATAATTTGAAATCAGGGATTATAAGGCCTCCAGGGGTTATTTTATCATTGATGATTATTTTGACTTTCCCGATATTTTGTGTCTCCATATAAAATTTGAGATTGTTGTTTTTCAATTCATGTGAAGAATTGTATTAGAATTTTAATGAGTAATGGATTGAATTTGCAGATTGCTTTTGGTAGGATGACCATTTCCACAATATTAATCCTACTGTATTGGAGTCCATGCATGGCTTTAGTCCTAATAAAATTTCTTTTATGAAAATGGGTGCCCCCATGTGTGTGGTACATATATATTTAGAATCGTAATACCCTCTGGGCATACTTTTTCCTTTAATGAGTATGAACTGACCTTCTCTATCTCTTCTCTGACTAGTTTTAATATGAAGTCTATTTTGTAGACTATTAGAATAGCTGCACCTGCCCGTTTCTTATTCTGTTGATTTGGCATTGTCTCTGTCTTTTTACTGGGGAGTTGGAGTCATTAATTTTTAGAGTTAGTATTGATCAATGTTTATTAATTCTTATTATGTTGGTGTTGTAGTGCTGTTTTCTAATGCCTCTTTTGCTTAACTTTTCTGGGATAATCTTTATTCTTTCTGACCTCTTGAGAGTATTTAACCTTCTTTTCAGACTTAAGTATTCTATTGAGTACTTTCTCAGTGTTCTAAAGAGATAGAGCTAGTTTCACAGAAATAAATTCCTTAAAGCTGTTTTTAATCATGGAAATCTTTTATTTCTCTTTCAATTATAACTAATATTTGTGGTGGTCATATTAGTCTGGCTTAGAATTTGTGTTCTTTCATGATTTGTAGAACTTTGTCCAAGTTGTTCAGACTCTCATATTTATTTTTCAAAACATTTTATTTATTATTTTTATTTTTTATGTATATGAGTGTTATGCCAGCATGTAGGTAATGCACCTATGTCATGTAATGCCCATGGAGGACAGAAGAGGCTTTCGGATCCCATGGAACTGGAATTATGGGGAGTTGTTAGCTGCCATGTGGGTGCTGGGAACCACATTTTTCTAAAGGAAAGTCATCTGTTTTTGTGGCTGCCTTGCCTTTATATGTGACTTTATCTCTCTCATAATTTTTTGTATTCTTTTCTTTTTGGCTCTATACATTTAGTCTTTTGACTATTGTGTGATGTGGGAGTTTTTGTTTCAGTTCCTGTACTTGGCATTTTGTATGCCCTTTGTATTTTGATAGGTATATCTTTTCCTCGATTTGGGAAATTTCCTTCTATGATTTTATTAAAAATATTTCTGTGCCATTGACCTGGGCTTCTTTTCCTTCTTATTTGCCTATGATTTAAAGTTTTGGTCTTTTTATAGTGTCCCAAAAGCCTTTCATATTCCGTTCCTGGACTCTTTTAGATTTGATATGATCTTCAAATGAGCCATTTCCCCAAGCTCATCTTCAACATCTGATTTTCTCTGTTTCAGTTCTTCCATTTCCTTTTCCTCCTATTTCCTCTAAGATTTATTTTTGTTTGAATTTCTTAGTTTTTCATTTCGTGTTTTATTTCAGTTTTACTTTTCTTCAAAGAGTCTCTTTATGGAATTCTAATCTCAGGTTCTGAATTATTTTAGTTATTTCATTCAAGAGTTTGTGTGCGTGTGTGTGTGTGTATGTGTGTGCGTGTGTGTGTGTGTGTCTTTTCATGATCTTCATTCAGTTTCTACTCACATTCTCTTTGATTTCCTTGAACATATTTATAATTGGTATTTTGAAATCAAAATTTTGTATATGAACTGGGTTGCTATTCTTAGGTAACTTTTTTTTTTAATGTTGCTGAATTATTATTATTATTTTTTTTGTCTTTTTTGACACAGGGTCTCCCTGTAGCCCCAGCTGTCCTGGAACTCACTATGTAGACCAGGCTGGCCTTGAACTCACAGATATCTGCCTGCCTCCGCCTCCCGAGTGCTGGGATTAAAGGCGTGCGCCACCACGCCCGGCCTTAGGTAACTTTTAAATGGTGGTATTCACTTCTGTAGCAGACATATTATCTTTAAAATTTTTTATTTATTTATTTTTTACGTGTATTGCCTTCATATATGTAAGAGTATACATGTTGTGTAATGTCCATGGAGGCCGAAAATGATCATCAAATCCCTTGGAACTGTAGTTATGGAGAGTTGTTAGTCACTATGTGGGTGCTTGGAATTTAACCTAGGACTTCTGCAAGAACAGCCAGAACCTAGTGCTCTTAATTGCTGAGCCACCTCTTCAGCCCCTAGACATATTATCTATATTAATGTGTTTTTTTTTAGACTTAGGCATCTGGACCTAGGTTTTTGGATGTGTTTCTTGGTATGGGTCTTCTTTGTTGAATGGTTGGTTGTATCTTTGTTATTTTCCTACCTTGTCCAGTTATGACCCCAGTGAGTCATACTTGTTTGTGGGAATGACTTTCATAAATGAACATAATGTGAACTAATGACTTTTAATTCCCAGCAAAATCAAGTGCTCTGTGTCTTGTGACCTTGATACCTGACTTAAACTCAATTTGTTATCCCACCTGAAAAGATAAAAAGATATTGAATGAGTCAATGCATGATGTGGGTATGTTTGAGAATTAACATATCAAAGCACTGAAAAGTGGTGTCCCATCTCCATTGCACACAATGGAGGTTGGGAAAGATGATGGACCTTGGATAAATGAGATATTCTACAAGTAGAGATGAAAAGGTTGAAGGACCTTAGTCTGATAAGATTGGAGTGAAACCAAACTTGCCCTTTCCCAATTGATGCTGGAGACATTTTGAATAAAATTATCAGTGAAGCTGGGAACTGTGTCCCAGGGGATAATTCCAGGGACAGAGTTCCAGCTAAACAATTTCTACCAGTACAGTTCAAGGAGACAGAGGTTCCAAGAAGTACCTGGGGGAATGAGTATCCTCCATGTCGTGCTCACACTTAAAAGTTGATTAAAGAGTTAAGCTTTTATTTTTTCAGGTGATTGGATGCTGGTGTAGTAAAGTTGCACTTGGTGGTTAGTTTGGGCACCACTTTATGTTGCTGGTCAAATGAGGTATAAATAGTGGTCTCAGTTAAGTTTGTGATGGGTGCAACTTTTAAGTTGAGGTCCAGGGCTGACTCCTCAGGGCACTGGAACAGCATGGGACAGGCTGGGAGAACTCACAGATCTGGAGGCTCAAGGGTCCTAGCAAACCCCAGCAGGTCTGACAGCTAAGATGGTAGGGTGTAGGGAAGTTTGGAAGAGGGAACTCACGTCGGCAAGTCTGGGGAAGCTCTCAGATCTGGAAAACAAAAGGGGGTCCTAGCAGAGCAGACAGGATAGGCCCAGGGAGGTATGGGAAAGGAAACTTTCCTGGGAAAACTTGCAAATCTATGGGAACATCATGTGAGATGGTGGAATACCTTTTTTTTCAGTTTTGAATTTTTAAATAAAATTTTTGTGTATTTCATAGAAAACATTGTTTTAATTATTTACTTAATAACCACATAATTAGAAGAAGCATTTCATTACAACAGCATTGACATATTCAGTAACAATTTCCAGAGCTAAGATGCATCCTTTTCAAAATTGACTGTATATTTTAAGGTTTACAGTTGAATCGATACACTTATACAATACTGTACTCAGTATAAACCCTGTAAGTCATAAAATTGAATGAGGTCTTAACCTTTAAAAAAGATCATTTCATAATTAAAATATACTGTTTCATATAGGAAAAACTCATTTTTAATGCAACTAACACTTATATGTTTGCACATGTGTCTCTAATCTCTATGTATCTGCTTATTACTAGTCACAATCGGCTACTTTCTGAGATCCAGCTGAGCATGAATATAAAATGATCTGGTAGATTTCAGTGGTAATACTTTTCACATCTACTAATTAACATGAAACAAATTTTCATGCTTTGTTCTCAAATATAATTCACTTTTAATTTACTGATTTGTGTGTGGTATTTCATACAGAACATCCCAAACAATCTTATTCATCTATATACCCACATCTAAGTGAAACCCTCCTATTCCCCACCTCACCTCTTGCTGGGGCCCACATAGTCTGTTACTGTCCATTGTCAGTGCCCCCAGCCATTCCCCAGTGCTTACCCATCCGTTGAGTCTAGTTAGCCCATCTATAGTTCCTTGTTTTAGAAAGATCAGCTCTTCTCATCTAGCAGCAAGCTGTTGCCAATATTCCTTTAGATAAGAATGGATCTGCTGTTCAATTTCCCAGTTCTATGCTGGGTTACTGTTTGTGAGTCTCTTAGGCCACCCTGGCCAACAATTCAAAGGAATTTATCGCCTGTCTGGCATTGTTTGTTATTATGGAGCCATTAGCTATACATATAGACTCTTAAAGAATTAGACTGATCCCTTTAATCATTAGTTATGCTTTCATCTTGGGTGTTTAAGACCATGCAGTTGGCCCAGATAAGCCAATTTATTTTACTCTTACAGTCATTTGAGGAGCTGTTCCTCAGGGGTTACACGGGCTTAGGAGAAGCCCCTGGCTCCTTTCCTCTACAAGTTCCATCTATGTGAAGATAAGTCAAACTCCTGCCCAACCATGGCTGGCTTCACTTGGAAGCATGGAGGAAATGTTTTCTTTGTGTTGGCCCTCTTCTTTGTAGATTGGACACTGGTTCACATCCATCTGCTGGGGTCTCTGTGGCCTCCTTGATCAAGAAGAAAGGTGATTCACCACGTTACAGGGCATTTTGAGAGATGCTCCATAGTCTGCTGGGACTTAGTTGAGCTTGGAGGGCAAGGAGCAAAAACTGTCCTAAAGTCCCTCTGACCAAATTAGTATAGGCCTCAAAGCATGGCTGTGAAATATCCAATAAGGTTGGTTCCACCAGTCTGATACTTTTAATTACCATGTGCCATGTAGATAAAGCTTGGGCAAAGACCAAAAGTTCTTAGATAAACCTTGACTACATATATTATGTTCCTTGAGCTACTTGTATGTATAATTGTCAGTATGTTGTTGGACTTTTATAGTTCCTTCTGTTTTTTTTTTTTTTTAAACTAGCTAGGCATTATTTATCTCTTGCATCTTCTAATACTTTAACCATGGTTTTTCCATTTAAAGTGCCCCCATCTTTCCCATTTCTCCCTTAATAATACCTTTCTCCTATGGTCCCACCTTTCTTGAGCTCCTTCTTTCCCTTTATCCCCAAGTGTCCTTGTATAACCCTCCATATCCGTCCCCTTAAAATAGCCCCATTTTTATCCATATCTCCCTTATTAAAACCTATTTTCTACTGCTCTTCTCTTTCAGATTCCTTCTTTTCTTTTACCTCCCTGGTTCTTTTTCATTATCCTGGTTCCTGTAGTTATGTCTGGATACATACTCACTTATAAGGACTTGGTACTAGGACCCATCCAAATATGAGGGAGACCGTACATCCTTTTTTTTTTTTTTTTCTGAGTCTGTGTTACTTCACTTAGTATAACAGTTTCTAGTGCCATCCATTTACTGCAAATGCCATGATTCCATCTTTCTTACTGCTGAGTAAAACTCCATCATATGAATGAACCACACTTTCATTTATCCAGTCGTCAGTTGAGGGGCACTTAGGTTGCTTCCATCTCTTAGCTATTGTGAAAAGAGCAGCAACAAACATGGATGTACAAGTGTCTCTGAAATAGGATGAGTTCTTTGGGTATATGCCAAGGAGTGGTATAACTGGGTCAAATGGTAGGTTCATTTGTAGTTTTTGAAGAGTTCTCCACACTGCTTTCCATAGGGGTTGAACAAGTTTTCACTCCTACCAGCAGTGGATGAGTGTTCCCCTTTCCCCATATCCTCTCCAACATATGGTATCATTTGTTCTCTTGATCTTAGGCAGTCTGACTGGGGTAAGGTGGAATGTTAAAGTGGTTTTAATTTGCATTTCCATAAATAACAATGATATTGGACACCTTTTAAAATGCTTCTTAGCCATCTTTAATCTTTCTTTTGAGCACTCTCTCTTCAGCTCCTTAGCCCATCTTTTAATTGGGTTACTTCCTTTCTTGATTCTTTGTTTTTTGAGTTCATTATTATGTTCTGGATGTTAAACCTCTGTCAGATGTGTTGCTGGTAAAGATTTTCTCCCATTCTGTGGGTTTTCTTTTCATTTCTTTGGTTGCTTCTTTTGATGTGCAGAAGCTTTTTAGTTTAAAGAGGTCTTATTTGTTGATTCTTGACCTCATACAAAACATCTTGATCATCTTTATATACCCTTCTGCAGTGGCCCCCTCCCATAGCACCCCACTGGAATTCATACATTCTGTTATTTGTGTTTCGTGTTAAGACCTATCATGTCAAGTTAGAGTCCCCAGATGTGCCTCAGGGCATGTTCACTCACTGGGATTTAGTGAGCCCATCTAGATTTCCTCCCTTTAAAAATATCAACTCTCCCTCACCCAACAGTAATCAGCTGCCAATAGCTCTTTAGCTAAGATTGGGGCCTGCTGTCTGTCTCCACAGTTCTGTGCTGGGTTTTTATCTGCTTGAGTTTGCATGGGTCTTATGCACGCTGACACCATTATTATAGGTTGGTATGTGAAGGGTCCCAGGAGCCTGTAGGACTCTATTTACATACGGTCATACACCTCCTCCTTGGCTCTTACAATCTTCTGTCCCTTCTTACACAATGGTCCCCAAGCCCTGCATGGGTGCATTTTAGTATAAGAGTCCTGTCCAAGGACTCACACTCTGTAGACTCTTAGTCTCTACATTTTGTTCATTTGTGACCTTTTGTCTTCCTGGCCTGCTGTTGCATGAGGTAGCTTCATTGACGAGAACTGAAAAACGCATTAGGGTTCTCTTTACCTCTTGTTCTATGTGCCCTGAGCCTTAGATGTAGAGGTTGAATTGAAGCTTTGCCATTTAAACTTAGGCAATTCATAGATAATCTCTGTGTATGAACAGTTGTGGAACTCTGTAACAATCACTGTCTGTTGAAAAGAAGCTTCTTTGATGGATGATGACCAGGATACGTGTCTCTAAATTTCAGGATACATATTTTGAACATGGTAAGAAATTAAATTTGTCTAGGGATATGACAGTCTTGGTGTGTTCTCTAAGATCTATGACCTCTACAGTTGTGTTTACCTATGTTTTATAGTACCACGCATGAGTTTCTATCATAAAGTGGGATTTAAGTTCAATTAAGTAGCTGTTGATTACCCCCAAGATAAGAATGCCATTACTGAGCCAATATCATTTGCTGTACCAATCATCAATGCGGTTTTGAAACCTTGAAGCAAGAATTGATCATTGATTGATGTTCTCCCGTACCAGCTTGTGTAGTGCTCTCCAAATCTATGAGAGCTAGCCTTCAGGTGAGGTGGCTTCCAGGTCAGTTCCAGCTTGATTGTTCCAAATCCTGTGTTTGAAGTATATCCCGTCTTCGGCACTAGTGTCATACCTTCAAGTTTTGGGAGGCAGTCAAGGGCTGTAACCATAGCCTGTGTAATTTGGGGAGTTTCTTGGACTACCCTGGCCAACAATTCAAAGGTAATTTCTCCTGTCTTGCAGTGTTTCATCTTATGTAGTCTTTAGTTACATGGATTGATGTAGAGATACTATATGTGTGATTTTTCATTATATTTTTGGACTGATAAAAATCCCTCTGTTTTTTCAAACTAGTTAGGTGTTATTTATCACTCCTTTCTATTTCCCTATCTAACCCTCCGTCCATGCCTTCCCAATTTATCGTATCCCCATTTCCCCATTTCTCCCTTGATGATTCCTGTCTGCTATGGTCCCACCTCTCTTGAGCTACTTCTTTGCCTTTATCCCCATACTTCCCTTGTATAGCCTTCTCTCTCTTCCTCCCATTTAATTACCCCCATTTTACACATTTCTCCCTTAGTAACATCTGTGTCCTACTATTCTCTCGGGTTCCTTTTTTCCCTTTACTTCCCTGGTTAGTTTCCATTTTCCTTGTTACTGAAGTTACATCAGGATATATACTCAAACATAAGTATTTGGTACTAGGATCCACAAATGAGGGAGAACATACTTTGTTTTTCTGAGTTTGTGTTACTTCACTTAGTATAACAGTTTCTAGTTGTATCCACTTACCTGCAAATTTCATTATTTCATCTTTCTTTACTGCTGAGTAAAATGACATTGTGTAAATGTGCCACATTTTTGCTATTCACTGGTCAGTTTAAGGGCACTTAGGTTACTTCCATCTCTTAGCTATTGTGAAAAGAGCAGCAACAAACATGGTTGTACAAGTATTTCTGCAATAGAATGTGTCCTTTCGGTATATGCCAAGTTATAACCTGGTCAAATGGTAGGCTCATTTTTAGTGTTTTAAGAGTTCTCCATACTGCTTTCCATAGGGGTTGCACAATTTGCAATTCCACCAGCAGTGAATGAATGTTCCCCTTTCCCCACATCTTCTCCAGCATTTGGTATCATTTGTTCTCCTGATCCTAGCCAGTCTGATTGGGGTAAAAGAAATCTTAAAGTGGTTTTAATTTGCATTTATCTAGTTATTAACTACATTGAACACTTTTAAAGATGTTTCTTAGTCATCTTTTCATCTTTATTTCTTCTTTTGAGAACACTCTGTTCAGATCCCTAGCCCATCTTTTAATCTGGTCACTTATTTTCTCAATTCTTTGTTTTTTGAAGTGTTGTATGTATATTGGATGTTAAACCTTTGTCAGATGTGTTGCTGGTGAAGATTTTCATACACTTAATGGGTTTTCTCTTCACTTCCTTAGTTGGTTGTTTCTTTTGCTGTACAGAAGCTTTTTAATTTAATGAGGTCCCACTTATTGACTGTTGATCTCAATTCCTAAGCAACCAATGACCCATTTAAAAAGTCTTTTCCTAGACCTATATCTTGGAGGTTACTGCCAATTTTTTCTTCTAACAGTTTATAAGTTTCACGTTGAGGTTTTTGATCCATTTGGAATCAACTTTTGTGCAAGGTGAAAGATCAATGTCATTTGTTGGAAATGCAGGATCCTTTTTTTTTTTTTTTTTTTTTAAAAAAAGACTTATCAAGTCTAAGCTTTTCCCAAATGTCCTTGGGTGTAAATCTTTGTGATGGACTCTGGTCCATCTGCCAGGGAAAACACCAATAAAGAAACCTGACTGTCCTTCTCCCATTATCTATCAGTTGCTAACAGTTCCTCTGCTAGGTCTGGGCTCCTACCCATCTCCCCAGTCCATGCTGGGCTTCCATCAGGTTTGAGTTTGCACATAAAAATATTTTTAAAGTGTGGTGATTGGCATTTGACAATCTATTTCTAACATCAATAACATTTCCTAAGACAGCCTTTAATTTTATCCTTCACATATATGCATTAAAATTTCAAACTGTAAGAGAACTTTCTTAAGTGGGAAAATTGCAAATACGGAAAAAGGCCTGCATTTCACAATGTAACAGATTTATCTCTGCATCCAGTTTAACATGCTCCTTCTGGAAGTGGTATTATCTAATGTTTCCCCCTAGAGGCTGAACACTTGACCTTACAAAGTGCAATTAAAATAATTAAAGAGTAAACTGGAAAGCCTTTTAATTAACAGAAAATACTTTTCCCACATGTTCTGATATGTTGAAGCATTATAGCATCATTTCAATTATGATATATAAATTGCTCTGTAGGTTTTAATTTCTTGGGCTACAAAATCTATCAGTGCACGTACTCATGTTATCTCTTACCTCTCTCCTAGCCAATCATATGCTTGTGGGGAAGCTCAAGCACTGAGAAGATTCAAGCGGTATCTTTTGATGGCAGGCATACATGCCAATATGTTGTGATATACCTAGAAGCAATCTTTCTGCCATTTAAAAATCTGAAACTAGGGGTTGGGGATTTAGCTCAGTAGTAGAGCCCTTGCCTAGCAAGCGCAAGGCCCTGGGTTTGGTTCTCAGCTCAAAAAAAAAAAAGAAACCTAAAGGACAAAAACCACCTAAAGGACAAAAAATTTATTTCTTCTGTCCTGATTGGAGTCGGAGTCGCAGCACAGAAGTTTTAGAAACAGGCAATGAAACTCTTCAGTTTTCCAATTTGATAGTTATTATTCTACTGAAATTTAGAGTAGTTTCAATGTGATCAGAAATGAAAATTTCTATTAGATAATTTTTAAAATTAATATTGAGAAGAATTGATACTGACAGCATTAGCACTGTCTTTACAGTAAAAGATGATTTAAAGACTGATTTGAGCAGATTTAAAGGCTAGAGACTGGAGAGATGGCTCAGTGGTTACGAGCACTGGCTGCTCTTGCAGAGGACTCAGGTTCGATTTCCATCACCTACATGGTGCTAGTGACTGTTTATAACTCCAGTTCCAGGGGAATCCAACACCTTCTTCTGATCTCCGTGGGCACTGCACGAGACAGGTGCACTTATATACATGCAGGCAATACACTCATATACTAAAATAAATTTGATAAATAGAATACTTTTTAAAATTTCAAGGCTAAACATTTTTAAACACTTGGTTCAAATATTTAAAACTGATAAAAAAGTAGCTATAAAAGATGCTTCCACTAATAATATATACCTCCCATCTCACCCTAGAGACAATAACTGTCAAACAAATTATAGTTATCAAGAATCTCATTCAAGTTCCTCTCGATGACATCATCTGGGCTCATTCCCTCTGGGTATCCATGCTCTCTGTTCTTATAATGTCACTGAGAACTAGAATGAGATTGTTGATAACTTTGATGATATGAATTTAAAGGAATCTCCTCTTTGAGGTATCAATGGTTTTGAGAAGCCTTCAATTATTGAGCAGAAATCTATTATTCCTTGTATTAAAGGGTGAAATGTGATTGCTCAAGCTCAGTCAGGTACTGGAAAAACAGCCACTCTTACTTTTTCTTTCTTGCAACAGTTGGAGATTGAGTTCAAGGAGACCCAAGCTCTAGTAAAGGCCACCAGCAAAGAAACTGATTCAACAGATCTAAATGGCAATTTTGGCATGTACAGACTATATGGGAGTGGCTTGCTTACATTGGAAGCAAATGTTCAATATGACATACAGAAACTACAGTCCGAAGCCTCACATATTATTGTTGATATACCAGGGAACATGCTTGATATGCTTAACAGAAGATGACTGTTGTAAAAATGGATCAAAATGCTCGTTTTGGATGAAGTGAATGAAATGCTGAGCTTAGAGTTTAAGGATCAAATTTATGAGATGTCCCACAAATTAAATATAAGCATTCCTGTTGTGTTGTTTTCTTCCACAATGACAACAGGTATGTTAGAAGTAACCAAAAAAAATCCATGTGCGTATATCTCATGAAACAAAGAAATTGACCCATAGTAGAACTGACCCATGAAGAACTTAAACAGAGTAATATAAATGTTGGAAAGTAGATATGGACGTTGAACGCACTTGTGACTTATATGAGACATTGACCATTGACCACAGTAGCTATTTTTTTCAGTTAAGGGTGCAAGATGAACTGGTTCACTGAGAAATCACAGGCCAGGGACTTCACAGTTTCTGCCCTGCAAGGTGACATGCATCAGAGGGAGAGAGATGTCACCAGGAGGGAATTTCAATCAGAGTCAGGCTGTGTTCTGTTCACTACTGGCAGATGTAGTCATCTTGACAGAACAGGTGTGGCTATAAACTTTGCTGCTGAAGTGGGCAAGAGGATCGTCTATAACCTTGAGATGTTCTCCCATACTACAAAGCAGGAAATGCCCATGAGTGTGGTTGACCTTATTTAATTCCTGGAATAAGATAGTTTTGAATGCAGTGCTCACTATAGGCAGTAACAATGTGTGCTCTACTTCTTTGAGAAGATTTTAATCTTGTCTCAATACTCATAATGAATTACACATACAGAGTCTGATAACAAAGTCACTCTCATCGTGAGTTCTTGTGAGGAAATGCATTAGCTTTATCGTCTTTAGTGTTGGATTGCTGGGATGCATATAAAAGATGGGGGCCCTTAAAATCTTTTCCTTCTGAGAAATTTATTTCATGTTTCTGTAAAAATGGTTTTATTAGATATTCTACATAAGTGAATAATATACTCGTGGACTAAGATATATATGTGCTGCATAAAATCACCCAATTATGTTAAATTAGCATATCTGCTTCTACTGTGTTTGTCATTAGCCTGAATAGAAAGACTGTATAGGAGTTTTTAGAAAGCATTTGAGTTCATTTTGTTTTTCATTGAGTTTTCTCAGTAAGGCATGTAATTAGCATTAAGTGTGAACTGGACCCTGTTGCTAAACCTCAGCAAGCAATCATTAGTCATGTTGCATATGTCTTAATGAAGTTTGACATTCAAGTAAATTGTATATTTTCTTAAAAAACATATTATAACAAATGCTGGCATAGATATAGGAAAAAAATTCTTTCACACTGCTGGTAGAAATGCCACTGAGGCCCTTATGAAAACTTGCATGGAGGTTCCTAACAAAACTAAAATTAGAACTACCATGTAACCTGACTATACTATTCCTGGGCATATACTGAAAGTACTCTAAGTCAATGTATCACAGGAATATTTACAGTTCCATGATTATTAGTGCATTGTTAACTGTGGTTAGAAAATTGAACCACCCTAGATATTCATCAACAGATGAATGGGTAATGAAAATGTAGTACATATACACAATGAAAATTTATTGAGCTGTAAGAAAAAATGAAATCATGACATTTATACAAAAAATGAATGGAACTATTTATTTTCATCTTGAATGAAGTATCCCTAACCTAGAAAGATAACTAGTACATTTTCTTTCATATACAGATCCTAGATTTTCATTTTTATGCATGTATATACATGTGGGAGGTGTAGGAGGTTACAGGTAACAGAACTAAAAATAAGCCCATGAGACAGCAAAAAGAGATCACAAGAGAGGGTTGGCAAGGGGACACACATCAACTTGGAAGAGCAAGGGAAGCTTCCATGGGAAAGTGGCTTCCAGGAAGACAGGTTTGGTGAAGAGAAGTAGGGAAGAGGATCAACAAAACAGAATATTCATGGGACTCCCTAGTCAAACCCATTGCACTGCACACTAATCTAAAAACCAGCAAAACCCATGTCATTTTAAAAAAGAATGTATGTGATTCAAGAATTTAAGAATTGGAAAAAAATAAAGAACAAAACACAAAAAGCAGAAATAGAAAGGCTGTGTGTAGTTTGATAACCAAAAGGCAAGCTGACAGAGGAAACAGAAGAGCTAATGACATAAAGGTACAATGTGCCACTGAAATTGAGAACAATCCGTTTCCCTGTTTATGTATAAATGTGTTTATCTTTAAAATGCTCATACTAAAATTAAGTCTCTCCAAAAGTGAAAGTAATTTTTCTTTCAATTAATGAATTCAAATATATGTCTATCTTTTTTAAACCAGAGATTTTTCTACATAAAGAAAAAAATCATGGAAGATGGGCATGATGGTGAATACTTTTAATCCTAGTACTAGGGAGGCAGAGGCAGGCAGATCTCTGTGAGCTGGAGGTCGAGAACAGCCTGGCCTACATACGTGGTGAGGTCCAGTTCCAGATAACCTGAGGTTACCCGGAGACCCTGTCTCAAAAACAAACAAACAAACAACAAAAAAAGAAAGAAAAGAAAGAATCACTGAAGTTTAAAAACTCAAGGAATTTAAATTATATAGTTATTGTACTTATTCAACATATTGTTGAATTTTATATTCCAGTTACACAAAAGTTTATATTAAAAGAGTTATCACATTTTCATAAACTTATTTCATATTTTACCTTAAACAATGATGTTTTTTGTTAACTCTGCTCATTGAAAGTGAAGAAAAAATGACCATCTCAGTAGCAGCAAACACCATTTGCATCCGGACTGAATTTATCATATGCTGTCTTCAAAAGGAGACCATGCAAATGATCTAGAGCTCCTTGAAGAAAGGCCTGACTGTAGGTCTAGAACAGGTCTACAAGAATGCTATTGGAGCACTGTTTCATGCAAGAAACTGAGTTGAATGTGGTGGCACACATCTACAATCCTAGCATTCTAATCTGAGGCACGGGTATCACATGTTTGAGTCAACCTGATCTACACAGAGAGATCTTTGGCAAAACAATAAAGACAAACAAGCAACAAAACAAAATAATATCTAAGAAACTATAAAAACTCATAACTGTGTTAAAAAAAAACCCCGAGCCCTCAAAAACCTATGTGAACAGGATTCCATTGTCCCAATGTGGAATAATTTGACCAACAATAATTAAAAACAAATGCTCTTGACTGAAATATATTTTTCAATATGGAGGTGTATAAAATGCACTTCACTCACAGTGGTCTTAATTATTCAGTGTTGCTGAATATGAAGTTAATTCATTAACTTGAAAGCGTGTAACACAGGGACAATATTGTACAAGAATAATACAGGAGTAGGATTGTCTCATTATAGAAAGGCATGAAGCAGAACTTGAATTCAATGTTTTACAGACCTCCAATTAGCAGACATACTGACCAGTCATCACCTTCTAAGTCAGCCAAATCTCACCTCCCAAAACTATACTGAAATGTGATCTAAATTTAATGCATATCTTATGGGAAGTGTAGCAAATAGAGGAACATATTTAAATATGCCTTGAGAAAGCAAAGACCAACATCTAGATAGAGGAATATTCTGTAGGATTAATGACATGTTTCCCATGATGAGTGGTGAAGAAAAACTATTGAAGAAATATGATTATAAAGTATGGACTTTATTTGACTATCAATTTAAACAAGCAGTAGAAATGAAATATATTTATGAAACAATTCAAAATTTAACTACATATAGGTATGTAATATATTAAACAATCATCTTTTTTGCAAAATGGTATTATGATTATGTTTTTAGACTTGGTCACTTGAGGATAATGTGAAGCATTTATGGATGAGATGTCCTTGATATTTGGGATTTGCTCTACAATGATATAAATGTGGGAAGTGGGTGAGTTTCTGAGTGGGAAATGAATACTAGCTGTGTGTGGGTGGAGAGGTCATTTCTTTGTAATGCTATTTTCAAACCTTTTTAATATAGGAAATTTATCCTTATTAAAAATTTTAAATGTAAATCTTCCTTCTATGAAATATAGCTTTTTTTTTTTTGCAACCAGGGGTTGAACCCAAGACCATGCACATGGTAGGCAAACTCTCTAACACCAAATTAAATCCTTAGCTGTCCTTTGCTTTTAAATTGTCACTTGAATTTTAGCAAGCAGCTTAATTCTGTCAAGGTTCATTTTATGGATGAGTATCTCTTTAAAACACTGCTCAGATGCATGAATGAACCCTTGCCCTGGGAATTTTTTGAGTTCTTAATACAGAAAGCACAAATGTGCTTGTGTCTCTGGACCTCTAAACTCATAAAAAGATATTATATAGCCTAAATTTGGGAAATTTTAATTCTACATTATGGTTAACATGTATTTATCTTTTCAGTTGTAAAGGTGAACTGATTTTCATAATTTAAATTCGTTTTAAATTCTCTTTACATATGTTTTTCATCATCTCCCTTATTTATTTCAAAGTTTACTTTAAGAAAGTTGTGAAAATATTAGGATCTACATCTATCAAGGCTACAGAATAACTGGTCTTATTAAGCTTCCATAAGCAATGGAATGCTGCCTCTCCCTGTATATCATAATAATCTAAAGCAAAGTTTATAGTTCATGGATCAAGATCTAATAGAAAGACACATTACACATTATAAAATGTCAAGAACTTTAGAATTGTACCTTAAAAACCACTACTACGTAGCCACACATTATGATTCCATAGTCTTAGATGAGACTCTACAGTCCAATCTGCTGTTTACCTAAGTTGAAACCTTAGCTTATTGATTGAAATGGTTTTCTCCTTTTGGAATATACACACTCAATAATGACTGTGCTCCTGTAGACACTTCTTTAGGTGAATTTTCCACATGTGATATTTTGTATTTTCATTTCCACTTAGTTAGAATGGTTATGTGGGGAGTGGTGGGGATGCTGGTTCCTCTCCCTTCTCTGTTTCTTTGTCTATATTTTTGTTCTTTTTTCTCCTACTTTAAAAATTGTTTATACCCAAGTTAAAAAATGTAGATTTTTTGTTATTGTTAAGCTTTACCAAAACCTAAAATGAAACAACAAACAACAGCAAAAATTCCTCCTTTTGTATTCCATTAAAATTAACACAAAAGCAGCTCCCCAGTTGATAGTTTGCTAGCATCAGCCCTATAGTGACCTGGAGTATAGAGGCACCTCACTGTGGGACATTGCTGAAGGTCAACAGGCTTTTTTACAGTGATATTCACTGTCCCCTAGAGTCCCAAACCTGAGCAATTCCCAAACACACAAGAAAACATTCAGTTTTTTTCTCTGAAAAACTTAATTTCATATACCTCAGTTATTTCATGCAAATTTTTTGTACCAATGTATACCAATGTATATCAGTGTAACAAAAAAACAGGAGAAAAAGGACAGCCAACAAGCACATTGTATTTATCTCTGTAACTTTTGGTAGACACGTAAGTGGTTCAGGCTGAGAAAATATGGTGGAATGAGGGCCTCATAGCCAGAAGAGCCTGGGTATCTGGCTTTATTTTCAGAGGGAAAAAAATCTGTGAAATTGATGAAGATCATTATGTGGTTTCTTGGAGGAGGGAGAAAGAAGACAAGGGAGAAGAAACAAAATTTTCTAAGACAGGACTCTCAGAAGATCCTGGTGCTGTGCCAAGTGATTGCAAAATGAAGGCTTAGCACAGCTGCTTTCTCTCAAAGCTTCCCTTTTGCTGGCTAGTAAGAGTTTCATGTTTGGGCTGGAGAGATGGCACAGCAATTAAGAGCAGTTACTGCGCTTCCACATAACTGAATTCCCAGCACCCACATTACCTGTAACTGCATTTCTAGGGTATCTGATACCCTCTTCTAGACTCTGTGGGCACCAGGCATGCTGTGGTGCACACACATATGAGCAGGCATGTGCACATACACATTAAAATTTACAAAACAAATCAATAACATGCTAAAAATGAATTTCTTGTTTTAAATTGTTTGCAAAAATATGTACAAAACTCAGTTGTGGAATGTAGCACGTGATGACAGATTATGGTGATGCTTGAATAAACAAAGTCTAAGTATTAGCATACATTTCAGTCAAGTGGGATCCAAACTGTTCCAAGAATCCATTCCTTAAATCGTCTCTGAACTATCCTTTCAAACAAAGGCTCGCTCTTTCTTTTATTGAGACAGAACCTTCAACGTGAATTGGAGAAGGAAACAAGCAACTGTCTTATGAGACGATTATGTCCCTTCTGGCCTTCACTGACCTAGGACACAGATACACCACAAACAGAAGTTATCAATCTAATCTATTATTTGCAACACAAATGGCATATTTTTTACATCTTCCTTGCTTCCAATAAATCTGCTTTCCCTGGTGTTGCTTGATTGATAGGTCTCACACACATACAAGACACACACACACACACACACACACACACACACACACACACATTATTCTGGGTCAAAGACAAGGAAGAGTCTTGAGGGATTAAGGCTATATGGCTTAGGTTACAAGAGGAACACAAGCTCAGTGACCTTATCTACATTAGAAACAAGTTAAGATTGATTTTTTTATGGCAAGGATAAATAAAAGTCCATCTATTCAGAGCATGGCCATATTTTGAAAATAATTCCTACACTTAGTCATCAGCAATCCTTTCGTTATGAGTTTTTCAAAGAAATGCTACTTAATTTCCAAATTACTAAGATTTAATTTTATTTCCATAATTCACCTGTCTAATTCTGAGTTTTAATTAATTCCTCTATTGGCAGGGAATATGCTTAGTACAGATCTTATTCTTCAAAACTGTTGAGATGCATCCCGTGGTCTGATCTATCTTGATGAACATTTAATGTGAGCTTGAGAATTATGTATTCTACTATTGTTGAGTGGAGTGTTCTACATGTATAAAATGGATCAAGTCATATGTGTTCATACTGATTTTTTTGACCAGTTGAATTAGTAGTTATTGGTGTTTGCCTGCAACACTGGGTTTAATTATTTCTCTTTCAGTTCTGTCATTTCTTTCCTAACGTGCTGCATTTGGTGTTCTGTTGTTAGATTCAGTCTCATCTACTATTACATCTTTTGGAGAAGAATTGGGCCATGTATCATTATGCAATACTGTATTTTTGGCTCCTGTCATCTTTCTTTCTTCAGTTCCCTTTCTGAATCCACTTCACATGAACTTACAGCACCAAATCCAACATCCTTTGGATGAGCGTTTTTGTACCTTTCTCCACGCTCAGTTGTAACCTAAAGACAGCATGCCTTTGGCTCTTGTTTTCTGTTTCATTTGTCATTCATTCCGGCCATCCCTGCTTTTCACCTGCTATTTTCAGAACAATCATACATAAAGTAATTATTGCTAGACTTGGAACCTTGTCTTCTCTCTTTACAGTCATGTTCTGTGCATAGCTTTTTATCTTTGATTCTCCCTTTGCATCTGTCACTAAAATTTCTTCTAGAGGCATAAAGAATTTCCACTCCATCTTCCCTTGGTGCCTATGAAATACTGAGGTATGATTTTGCTGAACTACCATTTGGGAAACCAGTGAGTTTATTGGGATTACTTATAGAAATATGGGTGAGGGTTCACTTACAGGAATGTGTGTGCTCCACTCCTAAGTTCCTAATGGAAAATCTTCATCCAAATGTGTATGGTGATAACTTCTTGCCCACAGCCACACAAAATGACTAGAGAGCTTAGCCTTGGCCTCCTCAGTTCATACACCCTTAGCCCTTCCTCCTTGTGCAACTAGGGTTGAATGGTTTGTTGGGAGGTGTAGCTGACTCTCTCTGCCCTTTATTTCTTGCTGAGGGTAGCAGTCGACAAGCTTAGCTGTGATGATCCTAGGCATGTGGCTGTAACCAAGCTTGGGAAATGGTGTCAGTCCTTCTCTTACTGTAGAGGCCATTCTTATGCAATGCTCATTTTTTGTTTTTACTGATTGAACATTTCCATGATTCCACTTTATCCTTTATCTTACCATTACAGTTGTGTCTCTAGATTTTACAAAATACTCTTTTATTGTTTTGTTGAGTTTTTGTGATTTTCATAACATATAATTTGATGCTATTTAATGCCCTCCCCAGCTCCCCAATCATCACATTCCCTTATTGCCCCCATTCAATTTAATGTACTCTATTACACACACACACACACACACACACACACACACATACACACAGTGTGGGTTGATCCACTGGAGCCTGGTTAACCTACCCAGAACCCCATGTTGAAAGAGATGACCCTACCCCTTGTAATACCCATCATTGTCCCAATTCCCTTAGGTGGGCTTAGAGCTTCTTACCCACTTCCTCATGTCTATGGAGGGCTTTTTCTTCTGTTTTGGGCTTACATGGGATATATGCATGCTGTCACTGTTGCTGTGAGCACATATGATTACCTGACCAGCTGTCTGGAAATTCTGTTTCTTTGTGGTCATTCACCACCTCTGGCTTTTACAGTCTTTCTGCCCCCTATTCCATAATGATCTCTGAGCCTTGCAGGGCAGAAGTTTGATATAGGTGTCCTATTTAGGGATAAGTTCTTTGCAGCCTCCTGTTTTGTACACATTGGCCAGTTGCTGTGGGTTTCTGTCTTAATCACCATCTGTTGTTTGAGGAAACTTCCCTGGTGAGAGTTGAGAGATGCATTAATCCAGGGGTATGACAATAAATCAAGAGTTACTTCAATACATTAATACTGAATTTTGCCTCTGCTTGGATATCCACTAGAATTGTATGATGAGACCTTATTGCTGGACACTACATACATGAGCTATAGAACAAAGAGAAATCAAGCTGGTGTTGACTTCAGAGCCTCATCTGTACTGGCTAATGTTCCTAGCGCTGAAAGATTCTATGCAAAATACTGGAAGGTAAAACATAACCATCATCCTTACCAGCTGTGAATCCTGTGAACTACAGTAACAACTGGACTTAACTGGCAAGATATGCTCACAAGCACAATATTGACACAATGCTGTGGGAGTAATCAGCCACTCTTTAATTGGATTTAAGATCCATTTCCTAGAATGGAGCCCATACCTTACATTGATATCATCAGTCTTAGGAACCTGAGGCTAAACATGTCATGGGACATAATGCTAATTTTCTACAAAACACACTTATAAAAAATCATTTTATTACATTTTTGTGAATTTCATACAATACAGTTTGATAGTAATTATATCCCCTCCACTATTTGAAACTCTCCCCACAGCCCCCTGCACAATTTAATGTACTCTCTCATATATATAATACCATATAGCATTTGATTTGTGTCTCCAAATGTCCTTAAGTATTGGTCCATCCACTGGGTCCAACGAGTCCTAGCCCTGTAAGGCACTCTGTCTTACCCTCCTAGTAACCATCAATTACCCAAATTTCCTTAGGTTGAATTGGGATTTCTTAATCACTTCTCCATGTCTATGATGAGATTTTGTCTGTTTTGAGCTTGCATAGGACATGTGAATGCTCTAACCTTTGCAGTGAGATCATAAAAGCATCTGACCAGCTATCTGGAAACTGTTACCCTGTGGTCATCTACCCTCTCTGGTTCTTACAATCTTTCCATCTTATATTCTGTAAGGAACCCTGGGCCTTTGGAAGCAGACATTTGAAATAGGTTCCTATTCATGGATAAACACTCTGAGGTCTCTTATTCTCTGCACGTTGGCCAATTGTGGGTTTCTGTGTTAATCACCATCTATTAATTCAAAGTCCTACTGAAAAATACACATACAATAAATACATGAATGTATGTGTATAGCTGAAGTCTATAGAACAAAAAACACGGTGCAAGGCAGGAGAAACCTTTCCTTGAATTGTTGATCAGGGTAGTCTGAGAGACTACCAAAATAACACGTGCTATTGCCACTGGCCTTGATTGGCTTCTCAGAAATTGAAAGTAAGACCCTGTTGATGAAGACAGATCATATTTCAGACACAGGACTTGGGGTAATCAAGCTAGAACTGACCTGGAAGCCTCTTTCCTGAAGACTAGCTCTCATAATATCAAAGGTTCTTATACCAGCTGCCAAAACAAAAAATGAATCAACGATCCTACCCAGCTCTGAAGACTAATAAACAACAATGTCTGTCTTAGAAAACTATTTCTATTGGTGCAGAAGTGGCACTTTTTATCATGGGGATAATCAACAACTATCTAATTGGAATTAAGGACTGCTCAATAGGCGGGAACGCATGTATAGTACTGAAATCATAGCCAAACACAGATGGCCAGAAAGGTCATATATCTTAGTGAAAAACCTACTTTTGCCATATTCCTAGACCCAAGTAATTTCTTACTTTATTCTAAATATGTATCCTCATATTTACAGAGACATGTACCTTTCACCCCTCATCAAAGAAGCTTCTTTTCACAACAGATGGAGATGATTACAGAGTCCTGGAACTGGTCAAGCAAAGAGAACAAGGATTTGTGAGACACTGAATCTGAAGTGACACAGTTTCAATGCAACCTCTCTATACATAGGATAAACGAATCAACTCTCACCAGAGAAGTTTCCTTATGCAGCAGATGATGATTAACATAGAAACCCACAAAACTCTTTTAACAAATCTATCTTTAAATAGCATGATATCAATTCAAACATAGCGAAGCTCCTCATAATTGGACATTTGCAGCTTCTCTTTGATTTATTATATTACTTTGTGTAATCAACTCATGCTGCTAAAGTATAAAAGCCACAGAATGTATAGCTTAAGCAACAGAAATTTATTTTTCAAGTTCTGGAGATGGATAAGACTGAGACCAAACTGTGAGCCATGTTGGTTTCCGGTAAACTTTCTTTTCCCAGAGCCATATGAAGTATGACAGAAAAATAAAGCTTTTGCATAATATAATTTCATGGTAAAATTTTCAAGGATTTAAGGCCTTATTTTGTTTGTGATCTTAACACATCTGAGAAGAAGGAACCTAAATTTAAGAATTTCATTAATCAGATTGGCTTATGGCTATGTCTGTGGGTGATTTTGATTGCTAACTGATGTAGATGTGTTCATCCCACTGTGTTGGTACCATCCTTACCCAGGTGGGCCTGGGTTCTATAAGACTGATAGTTGAAATTGAGCCTGGGAGAGAAAGCCAGCATCCCTCCTGGTCGCTGCTTCAGGCTCCTGTCTTGAGTTCTTGCTTTGGCATCCCTGGATGATGAGCTCCAAACTATAAGTTGCAATAAACCCTTCACCAAGACGCTTTGGTCATGGTCAGTGTTTTATCACAATAGACAAACAAAGTAAGACAAAATATCTCTTGCTTTAAAATCTTTCATACATATTGTTAGTATGTATATAGAAATCATATCTGGTTCAAATACATTTTTCTTTTTTGGTATTTGGTACAAGTACTTTTCATTTTGAATATGAAGTAACTAAACAAATCAGGACTTAAATATGGCTGGGTCTGTGAAAGTGCTATTGCAAGGCTGAGTGAGTCTGGTTTAAAATGCAAAAGGGGCACCTGATGTTTGCCAGCTCTGCTACTTCTAAGAGACTGACCATATGTCCAGTCAAAGCTGTAGGCGTTGTCTATGGGAGAGACAGCTTATTTTTCCTCATTTTTAAAGGTTTTGCTCACATTAAAGATATAAATTTCATGTTAAAAAGGAAAATAAATCATTTGACACCATAACGTAGACAGCCACAAATTCTATTCATGCTGCTACTACACAAGTTGGACACCTACTGGAATGAATTAGAGATGTTGATTCCAGAGATTTCACATGTAATTTGGGTCAAAAATAGTCCTGGAATGAGACACAAGTCAGTGGAGAAAACAGCAGCATCACAGGATGCTGACTTTTTAGTATTATGATACTATATTTATACTACATTCATGATGAGAGCATAGTCATACAGAAGGATAAAAATCTGATATACACACGCACACATTTTAAAAAAGCTTTTCGTAAAGATCTGTAGGACAATTACATTATAAATCAATCATTACCTGCTCTTACTTATTACTCTGTCTACATTTTCAATTTCAATTTCACATGAATTTAGTGAAAAGATTTGGTAAATCAAATATAATTTTCAAAGCCATCCTATTTTAAAATCCAATTTATTTCTGGCAGTGTGCTAGACAGTACTTATGACATGGTTCCCAAACAATTCAGAACTCCAAATGGCTAGTTTTCTTTAGCATAGATTGGCAATTTATTCATACAATTATTTCGAATGTAATAAACTTAAGGAAAAATACTATGAAGCAATAGATAATATTTAATTTATTAAACACCAAGTCAACCAAATGAAACCTTCAGCTGTTTATTACTCTTGCAGAAATTTTACAATTTTTTGGATTGTCTCAGATTTTAGAATGCTGTTGAATTTTTATAGGCAAACACATGTGCCTTATTTTATGACAGTTTATGGATATACTTAGGGAAAATATTGTTATTGTAGATTTAAAAAAAACTTATAAAAGTGTAAAAGGCACTTTAAATTTTAGGAGCTGTAGGAATTATAAAATTATGACTAAGTTCATGCATACATATGGCCACTTGCCACCTGAAAATTCAAGATACATGAGCCTCTCTTTATAGAGAGCAACACCTCCTCATTCCCAGGATTGGCAATGAGAGGTTCCCCAAAGAAACAAAAAGCGTCTTGTTTGTCCAGTCCTAGAATTAGGTTTGGCTGGTGTTATTTCTCAAAGACACATCTTAATTTGTTTCCTGGGCTTCACTGGAATGCTTTGATGTGTCCCTGTTTGTATTTGTATTTCTGGAAGTGAGTCTTTCTAGAATAAAAACACCGGAGACAACATTAAATAAGGATCGCAAAATCAAAATGTATGCCACAGATAAAACTTACAGAAAAAAAAAACAATCTTCAGTGGATTCATATTCACACTATGCAAAAGGACTTTTGGAAAGAGAGATGTTATTCATTGCTAATACATATTCAGTAGAAGTTTGCATTCAAACCGTTTTAATTCAAGGCAATGTTTATTAGTGTTTAAATAAAGCTGCTCATAAGCACAGTAGAAGGTAAGATGATTGCTGTCTGAACATATTACTGTGTTCTGTATGAAAAAGTGCCAACTGAACCCTGACTTCTAATTTTTATAAAGTCATGTGTAAAGATAGCATTTAGAGCTAATGTGGGAGATAAAATGATGAACATTATTTTCTGTAGCTAGAAGAGAGTGGAAGTGAATATGGCCAAAGTACAGACACACTGGAATGCACATGTCTTCCTGAGGTACATTGCTTTGTATAACGAGTGTAAACCAATAAACAGCACTATAAAAAGGAAGGTTTTCCGTCAGTGGGTGATGCATGGTCACTAGAATTTGGGAAAGAATTTCAGCTGTGGCTGGGTGATGAAGGCATGAGTTCTGAACCGCAGGACATTTCTCTGGAAGCATTTGCATTTTGGGAGCACTAAGGACTCAATTACACTTGGCCAGGAGATAAGAAACATTTCTGACAATATAAAATTTAAAAGCCCTGGAAGATTATAGCAGGTACTTTAGACATTTTTCAACTGATTCAAAATTAAGGAGAGAAAAGAGAAGAGTTCAATATTAATTTAAAATTTACTCACTAGAACTCTAATTCTTGAAAATAATTTGGTGAGAAAAATACAATAAATTTTAAAGACATAATTAATATTTGTTTTGATATCCTGATTCTCATATATTTTGGTCTATTGATGTTTTATATTCTTCTTGATCAGTTGTCTATTTTGTAGATGGTAGATTGAGTCTCAGAGAGATCCTAGTTATAATCCTGTGAGTCACTGAGAGGATCTATAAAAATTCATTTTGTCTACAATAACAGTGGTTTACTGTGAAAAACATTTCTCTTTTTGCAAGAGTATCAGGCAATATCTTATGAAAGGCATAATGAGACTCCAAACAGAGAGGCAGTCACTTCTACTTTGCCACATATTCCATATTCTGGAACATTATACTCAACTAGAGTGGGTTTCTATATAATCATATGTGAATAATGACACCACCCAAAACCTTTCTGAAAGGTTTCTGAAACCTTTCTGTAATAATGCTGAAACAAGTATAAAGTAATATGAAAATAAAAAGTGTGTTTGAGACCGTGAAGCTGCCCCATCTGCCCATGCTGTTCCTATAAGCACTGTTTATATACCTGCCCAGAAAGTTGAGTGCCCCGGCCACTGTGCCATTTCAGTCCAAGACAGAAAGAAGCTCAGACCTAGATCAAGTTGCCTTTAGAGCATCCAGGCCCTGCCAGCTACATGTGGTCTTCATTCCCATACACTTGGGCCCAGCCTGACTTACTTCTGTGTGTATACCAGCTCATCCAGACCCTGCAGAGAGGTGCATTCCCAAGCTCTCTCAGTTACAACTGAGTTGGAATTACCCCCATCTCTCCCATCAAAAATCAACACTGAGGGGACTGGAGAGATGGCTCAGTGGGCAAGAGCACTGACTGTTCTTGCAGAAGACCTGAGTTCAATTCCCAGCACCAACATGGTGGCTAACAACTACCTGTAATTCCAGTTTCAGGGAATCCAACGCCCTCTTCTGACCTCCAAAGGCACTGTAGGGAATGGGTACACTTACATACATGCAGACAATACAAAATAAATATAATAAATATTATTAGAAATTAGCACTGAGTGCCTGGAGGATTGATCTACCAACTCTTCACACCTAGTCTGAAAACATCCAAACTTGGGCAACAGCAAAAACAAAACCAAACTTCCACTGAAGAGGCACAGCCTAGAATCTCAGATAGAAAAAACCAGCAGATTATATCTCAAAAATTAACAGTATGAAAGGCCAAGACAATAAACCCCTGAACTAGTGGTCCTATAGAAATGTTATTCAATGAGACTTACCTAGATGAGCAACAGCACACAGAATTTAAAAGAACAAATGTACTTAAACTTAAGAGAATTCAATGAGTTTAAAAGGACATGAATAAACAATTCAACAATCATAAAGAAGATCGGTATAAACTCATGTGTTATGTCTGAGAAAATACAAAGCATATGGTTGAATGAAATGATGAAGATAATTTAGATTTGAAAGACAAATTCAACAAATGTGATGAATTCAATAGTGTGATGAAGAAAACTCAAGCTGAAATAAAGAAGTAATTGAAAAAAAATCAATAACCTAATTAGAAAATCCAAGGGATAGACTTGCCAATAGAAAGCAGTGTAGGATTCGACGATAAAAGAGGAATTGAATCACTCAGTCAAAGGGTATAGTAAAATTTTAAAAACGCATAAACTACAGAAACGTTGGGACACCATGAAAAGATGAAATCTAGAATTATAGGCATAGAAGAAGAATATCATCAATGGCACAGATCAAGTCTCCAACAGGATGATAGAGTATTTCCCCCAGTTAAAGGAAGACATACCATGACAGACACAAGAACAACACAATACCAGATAGATAGGACCTGAATAAAAACTCCTCATGGCACATTATATTTAAATACTAAATATACAGAACAAAGAGAGAGTGTTGAAAGCTTCAAGAAACACACACACACACACACACACACACACACACACATCACATATGCAGGAAAACCCATCAGAATAATAACTGGTTTCTCAATAGAAATTTTAAAAGCCAGAAGACCCTAGAGCAATGTACTCCAGGATCTAAAAGACTAGAGATGGTACCCAGACTGCTTTACTGAGTCAAAGTATCTGCCATATTTGATTGAGAAAGAAAAACTTTCTGTGATTTAAATAGGCTAAACGAATTCATGTCCAACAAGTCAGCCTTACAGACAAAACTAGAAGCCATATTTCACATGGAGGAGAGGAAAAAGCATAGCTAAGAATCTACAGAAAAAATGAAGCCTTAATAATTGAAACATAAAATAGGACTAAGAATATATACAAGCAGAAAAAAGAATAACAAAAACTGAGAACAATCAGTACACACCTTTCAATAATAACATTTGAAATTAATGGCCTTTGGGCTGGAGAGATGGCTCAGTGGTTAAGAACACTGGCTGTTCTTGCAGAAGACCCAGTTCAAATCCCAGCACCCACATGGCAGCTAACAACTGTCCGTAACTCCAGTTCCAGGGGATCTGATGGCCTCTTCTGTCATCCGTGGGCATTGCACAACACTGGTTCACTTACCTACATGCAGGCAATACACACATGCACATAAATTTTTTAAAAAATAATAAAATATTTTTAAAAGGCCATTACAAAGGTTTCAAAACAAAAAGAAATTAATTGCCTCAATTTCCAAATCAAAAGACACAGATTGTTTAATGGATTAAGAAACAAACAAATATCTTACCTTCAAGGATAGGTACCACCTTCGAATAAAAGGATGAAAAACTATATTCCAGGTAAATGGTACCAAGAAGCAAACAGGTGTCAGCATTCTAAAATCTGAGAAAAAAAGATTTCAAAACAAAATTAATCAGAAGAGATAAAGAATGATTACTTTATTCCAATCAAGGAAATATTAGTCAAGAAAACATTACAATCCTGAACATATATGTACCAAGCTGTAGAATACCCAATCTCATTATAAGTGTACTATTGGATTTCAAGACACAGATTAACGTCAAATGGATCAAAAACCTCAATGTGAAACCCAAAATGCTGAGACTGCCAGAAGAAAAATAGGCAATGCCTTACAATACACAGGTGCAGGAAAGGACTTTCCAAATAGAACTCTATTCACTCAGGAATTAAGGCCAATGACTGACACATGAGACCACATAAAACTAAAAGAATTCTGTACAGCAAAGGAAACAAGCAAGAGTGAAGAGTGAGAGGGACTCTCCCAGCAATCCATCTGATGGGTTAAGATCCAGACTATAAAAGCCACTCCAAAAACAAAGAATCAAGAAAACAGTCTGATTAAAATAATGTGCTGTGGATCTGACCAGAAAGTTCTCAAAAGAAGAAATAAAAATGACTACGAAATATCCAAGTTGAACACTAACAGTGTTTAATATCCTTAGCCATGAGGAAAATGTAAATAAATATTACTTTGAGATCCCTTCTTCCTCTAATTAGAGTGGCGAAGATCAAGAAAACTGGGTGAAGATTGCAACGTTTTCTTTCTAGGTATAACAAGGCTGATGCCTATTTTAGTAGCTCTAGGAAAGATTTTCAACATTTTCTCATTATTCCTGTCTTGTGGAAACTGATCCAGGTAGATAAGACTCATTAGAAACAGATTAGGGTTTATAGACAGAAAATACAGCCTTTGGGACTCCACAGCCACCTACAATAATTTTCAAGAGGTTGGGTTACATTACAAGTAGTCTTGATCTCCAACATGGCAAACAGACTGCCTGCTATAGATGATATGAGAGGTAGAAAACTCACATGGCTTAGGGCATATCTCAAGCGATTACTTGATATTTTTTCTTGCCTTATATTTCCTACATGAGGAAAGTGCTGCTTACAGGACAGTGATGGTCTTTTAGCCCTAGCCAACTATCAAGCAAAAGCTTTGTTATCATGTAAATCATAATAGGATCCCCTCATCTGCCACTAATGTGTCTTTGGCATTGACTAATTTGTTTTAATTCACAAAACTTCAATGTTTACTTAGATTTAAAAGAAAGAAAAATAATGTAGTGATAGTACTCCATGGGTTGTTTGGTGGCATAAGTAAGAAGATTCATGTAAATAATTGGAGCACAGTTAGGTAGCAACTGAATGTGAGTTAATCAAGATTAGTGCTATGGAAAGCTGTCTTTAAATCTCAGTGGGAAGAGCAATCAACAGGTCTTAAATTTGGTGGAGTTCTCACTCTTTTGGGTGGTTTATTCTTTTTATGTGAGAAACTGCTTAAAATAGCTTTAGGCATCATTTTGGGAAGTCTTATCTCTAGAGTTCTATTGGCTGAGTAAATTCAGCTGTTGGTTCTGTAGTGGGATCTGTAATGCAGAATCAGTCAGGAATCAGCTGAATCTGCTAAGCTTTGACTGGTGATGACCATGATGACCATGATGTGCATGATAGCTACTGCACACAGCTCACACCAACGGCTGACATCTGCAGTTAGCTACTGGCTGAGAATCAGGGTGTCCCTGTAGCCTATACATGGCCTCTTTATATATCTAGGTCTTCTTAACATGGCAGCAGATTTGCAAAACAAAGCATCTGAAGAAGACATCATGGAAAGGAAGAAGTAGAAACTCTGGTTACATTATGAGTTATGCCGAAAACTAGCACAGCGTCTTATAGTCAAGTTCTATAACTATTCAAGGCAGTCTTGTAAATATTCAGCAGTGTGGAGAACTGAATTACACCTTCTGAAATATCCTAGTTCAGAAGAGCCTCCTGTGGGTGGGAAAGTTTATCTGATGTTTGGGGGAGATGTAGTAAGCTGCAGTCTGCTCCCTTACCAAAGCAATTCATATCCTTCTCACCTGCAAAATATCAGTTCCTTCTGCACTCTCACTAAGTCTCATTGTTATGACATCAATTCCATGAGGGCAGCTCTCATTTAAGCCATATGTTTGCACAGATTCTTAGGCTACCTGGCCCCAAGTCCACTCTTCTTGATCAAAGGCCAAGTTAAAATGCTATTTCTCCTATATAGACCCGTTGCACGATGTCTAAATACATGGACCACCCATAAAAGGTAGCATGGAATTAGAGGACCATGTCATTGGGGCATAGCAGTTCTAGACTCCAACTTGGCACATACCACCATTTTTAATGGTAGCTGTGTCCTGATCCCTGGCATTAATCTGCATTTACCATAAATTTCACGTAGACTTGTGTCCATGGTAAGCCTGTGAGGTCTCAGAGAACTCTTTCTATAGTAAGCTGTTTCTCTTTTCCAAACCAAGTTGATACTGTTGTTTTCACAATTCTGTGTATTTCCTATATACCAACGCATAACTGATTTCATTAGACAGGACACACAGCTATCGTCTCCTCATTCTCCTCTCTTCCTTGACCTGACTATGCATCTGTGAAGGACAATATCATTAAGATTCTTAGAGTCATTTTTACTTAGTTCAAAGAGTCTGGGAAATATCCTCTTAAATTTTTGAAGTCTTAACAAGAAGTGCAAAATCTAAACCTTTGATGTTAATTTTACCCTGAGGCCCTATCTTCGTGCCAGGCTCTAGATCTGTTGTCCTATCTAAGTTGTTTTTTTTTTTCATATTTTGAAAATTTGTTCTTATCTGGAAACACTGGGGATCAAAAACTTGTAATATATAGTTCATCAAAATCAGTATTTGATTAATTCTTTCCTCTCTGTGTCTCTATCTCTCTCTCTACCTCTCTTTATATGAATGGTCATATGGAACTAAATGAAATCAGGTACATGAAAACACTCTTCAGTAGCTGTATTTTGTTTCTAAATGTTGTCACAAGTATGGATTTCATTAAAGTTCCCATCATAGCAGTGTTTATCACCTTCTCTGTCATGGAGTAACAACTACCTCTATATCACTTTAGCTCTGTGTCACTTTAGCTCCCTTAAGAATCTAGTCAGTGTGCATTACCAAATCCAATGCTGAATATGTTCAGCATTTGTCGTGCAATACTCTACTTCCTGATACCAAATATGTTCTGATTATGCATTGATGAGTAATAAACAACAACAAATAGCACTTTGAAACAACCTTTTAATTTTCTTATAACCCTCTGCTTTGATTGCAGTCAGCTGATTGGTTCTCCCTTAAGATGTCCACAGATTGAGTCAGATTTTGGGTAAAGCCAAATTCATTGTAAGTCTTGATCTTTTTACTTTTTGACTGGAGAATGACATTTCATGTCACTTTTTCTTTTGGGGGGTCTTTTTGAGACAGGATTCTGGGACTCACTGTGTAGACCAGGCTGCCCTTAGTCTCATAGAGATCCACCTGCCTTTGTCTCCTAAGTGCTGAGATTAAAGGTGTGCACAACTATGCCCAGATTGACTTTATCTTTCTTTTTTTTTAATTTCAGCATGACTATTTTATCATATGAAAAAAAATAAAAATTGGATGACTGAACAGGATTTCCCTGTAACCTGTAACCTGTAACCTGGCCTATAACTAGCTATGTAGAATAGGTTGGCCTCAATCTCAACAAAGATCTGCCTGCCTCTGTCTCTAAAGTGTTGGGGCTAAAGGCTTATGCCACCACACCCAGTGACTTTATATTTCTAAAACAGGACAACTGCATTCCAAGAGAGTTTTAAAAATATTATGTTAGAAAGCAACAGATACCAAGCCTGCTAAGGGATGTGCCTAGAGTGGTGATAGTGCCACCACAACCACATTCTATTAGAATTACAGGGCCCATTCATTCAGTGTGAAGGAAAAACAGACCTTACAGCTTTGAGGGGAAGTGGCATCATCATAATGGAGACTGGGTAATTGTGGTGCAGCTCTCCTTAGAAAATACAATATTGGCATATGGTGAAGAGGCTGCTTGCTTTGTGCTGTCATTCTTTTTCTTCATAGTGTTCTTATCATCCTTTGTCATCTCTTTTTTCCCCATGCTGTTCTCACATAGCTGTTTTGTTAAAAATTGTCACTACAGCTGAATAGCTGGATGGGAGAGTCTAGACGTTGAAGATGAATACTGTTTCCTCCTCTGTCTCCCCTGATACCTTTTCTCCAGGGCTCGCACATCTCTTCAACAGAATTGTAAATGTTAACATTTGCATGGCTTATGGGAAATAGATCATTATATTTGCTTTGGCTTGGAGTACCAGACTAGAGCAAATGAAGCCAAAGGGTGTCGCATCTGCTCCGCGTCAGGACACTCGCATCATTAGCGCATTGCATAATGGTGTGAGACCAAGAGTCAAGTTATAATTAACATGCTATGTGGGTTCCTTTCCTTCCTGGTATGTCTCCTCTGTTTGATTCCTCTTGGGAAACACTATGACAGCCAAGTCAGGACCCAGGTTAATGTCAATTTCTAGTAAAGGAAGGTGAGATCTTATGAATATCATGAATAATTCACATAACTAGAAAAAGCTACTGTGAGGCAGAAAGAAAAGGGAACATTCTGTGCTCTGGACAAAATCACCACCCTTTCATGCAGTCTTCCTACAAGAAACTAGATAACTATGTATCCTCAACTCATGTCTTTGATGGAATTGAAGAAAACTGTGATAAGGCTGAATAAAGTGCAATCATGAAAACCGTAAAAGAAAGATTGTTGGAGAAGGAAATTAAGGGATTTTTTTGTTTGTTTGCTGTTTTGTTTTAAAAAATCTAATGCATAAATTAAATAGGAAATACAGTATTATTACAATCATTTTTGAGCTGTGTTTCAGTGGTGGATTTCTTTCCAGGAAAGTTAGTTTTAATAATCAAAGACAAAATTAAGAAATTAACAGTGCTGAACAGGCAGATCAGTAGTAGACTGCATATTAGCATGTGCAAGACCTTGCATTCCATCCACAGTCATGTCAAAGGTAACTAAAAAAATGGAAATTAGAAGTCACAGGACCAAAACATATATTCAGCCTAGTCTCATTTCAGGTAGTCTCTACCTATTTACTGAGTACCTATTATATATATCAAGTACTACATTAATACATTTGGGACATAATACAGCATGGCAGACTTTGTTCTTTTTCTAAAAGTAATTGAGAGTTCCACAAATGAGTCAGGAAATTAAGTAAATGTAATAAAAGCATGATGAATTTTCTGATCAAGATCCTAAGAGAGTGGATTATAGTTACATGCTTAATAGAGTCAGAAAGTCTCCTCAGAGGACATATATTTAACTTGAAATCTGAAACATGAATAAAAGGCTTTAAAAGACAGTAATGTAGAGTTTCAATCAGAGAAAATACCATGTACTATATCCAATAAGAATCATGTAAAGGACAAACATGGCACATTCAAAGAAATTAGAACATTCTTTCTGTATGGTGGCTCCTGTTGGTAATCATAGGCCTCAGGAGGCAGAGGCAGGGGAATGAGACTTTCAAGGCCAGTCTTGGCCATGTAGTAAGTTTGAAACAGCCTGGGTTACATGAAAATCTGCCTCACAAAGCAAAAAACAAAACAACAGGAAAGGATTCCACCGATGGTTAAACAACTATTCTGTGTTCCACTGGGTTAAGCTTAGTTAGGGACAATCATTGCAAACTGAGTTAGACCCAAATAAAGAACCCGCAGCAAGGCCCGGACTATATTTAGCAGTACAAATATGCATGGGATAAATACACAGACAGCAAAATACTTCTCATGGTTTGCCTACAAGATTCGAGAAGTTTCTTGCTAATATACTTTTGACAATAGATATCATCATGTTCATAGACCTATGGACATGTATACCTTTGAGTAATGTAAACTCATAACAATGGCCTTCCAGAATCTCCTCTAAAAGTTAAATTTTCTGTTACATATCTTTACATCAGTTGTATCTGTTGCATATTTTTTGCTGTTGAACATTTGAACATTATAGTTCCATCTTTTTACTAAACACTGTATTATTATACTTTTTACAAGCTATGAGCTATAGTAATAAAAATATTTATTGCACTTAGGAAGCACTATTTTAAGCATGTTTTATATATAATTAATTATAATAACCCTATAAACAGATGATATATTTCATTTGAAATTGTTAAGATATTATAAACAAGGAAAGACACAAGAAATCTGAATTACTTGCCTATGTTATCATAGCATGTAATAGAATTAAACGTCAATGCCTTTGGTCTAAATGCAGAGTCACATTTACAACCACTGTTTTAAGAAGACTATCTAGGGTTTGGGGAGTTAGCTCAGTATGTAAAATTCTTACTGTGCAAGCATAAATACTAAAGTCTGGATCTCTGGAACTTACATAACAAGCCAGGTATGGTGTCCTGTGTATGTAACACCGGCACTGGGGAAACAGAAACAGCAAGTTTGTTTAGACCCACTAGTCAACCAGGTTACCCAGTCAATGAGATCCAGGTTCAGTGAGATACCCCATCTCAAAAAATAATGGGAAAGATGATACAGGAAGACTTCCAACTTCAGCTTCTGGCCTAACTATACACACACACACACACACACACACACACACACACACACACGTATGCAAGCTTATATGATTACAGATTATGGTTTTTCACAAGATGTGGCACTGTATGCCACATCTCCCAGGACTCAAGAGACTGAGGCAGAGGATTTTGAGTTTGAGGCTAATTTGGAATATATAGGGAAACTTTCTCTCCAAAACAACAAAACCCACAATGGAAGAAAAACCAGAGAAGACAAGGGGAAATCCCTGGCAGAAGAAAATTTCTTTAGGGAAAGAAATGCACTGTTGGCATAAAATTTCTCTCCAAGTGTCATCCTTACATTACAATGAAATATTTATTTAATAAGGGGCTGGAGAGACAGCTCAGCAGTTAAGAGCACTGACTGCTCTTGCAGAGGACCTGAGTTTGATTCCCAGCACCCACACGGTGGCTATGAACCATCCTTAACTCCAGTTTCAGGGGAATCCGATGCCCTCTTCTGACCTCCAGGGCATTGCACGACACGGGTGCACTCACATACATGCAGGCAATACAGTCTTACACATAAAAAATAAAAGTAATAAATTAAATATTTTTTTAAAAAGAATGCTATGTAGCCTGTAGGCATTCCCAGATAAGTAACCCAGCATAGAACTGGGAAAATGAACAGCAGACCCTCTTATCCAAAGGAATATTGACAGCTGATTGCTCCTAGATGAAGAACAGTTGACCCTCCTAAAACAAAGACCTCTAGATAGGCTGACTAGATTCACCAGAAGGACAAGTAGTGGGGAATGGCTGGGGATGCTGACAACACAGCAGACAGTAGCAGGGATATCAGAGTATAAGGGCTCTAGTAGGGGGAGAGAGGCTACGGGAGGGTGCTATCTCGGAAGTGGGTGTAAACAAATAAAAGTATAAAGAATGCTTGCTGCTCTTGAGGAAGGCCTGAGTGAGTTCAGCACTCATGTTGAGAAGCTCATTGCTGTAAGCAACCAAAAAATAAAAAATGGTTTCATATAAAGTTCTCAGCCTTTTAATGGAAGATAACCAAACCTAATATAAATAATAACAGTAGATGGATGTTAAGATATGATAAGTACTGTGGAAAAACAGTAATAGGAAAGAAGCCAGTGCTAGAATGAGGGAACAGCTTGCCATGGCAACGTCTACATTGTTTCCTCCTTGAGAATAACATCTGAGTGAGGCCCTGAGGGAGTCAGGCATTTGATCTTGGGGAACACAAGAGGGCACAGTCACTGCAACCAAAGTAAGAGGTTGTTTAGGTGTGTGATTGACAGACGCCTGGAGGACAGAGCAATGGGAGAGAAAATTTAACAAGTAGTGGAAGTGGAAGAGATTGGTGAGCAAAATCGCAAAGGCCGTTAAGGATTCATAAGATCTGACGTTTTTTCCCAAGGAGTTGAAGAGCTATTACACAATCCAAAGGAAACAGAAAGTAATATGAGTTATTTTAAAAATAATCATAAGAAGTCACGAAGACAGTAGAATGTGGCAAATCCTGAGATGTGTTATACACAGACTAGCAACAACATTGACAAGTCAAGAGGGCCTACTGATGAGGAAGAGACAGGAAAGAGTACTGAGCGCCTGTGGCCATGAGAAGAGGCATCACCAGAGCTGGTCTGGGAGGAGGTCAGTCCATGGGGATAGAACACCCAAGATTGTCCTCCTTCTTCCCATGGACCTCCTCCCACTGCCCAACAAGATGGAAGTCCTCAGGGGACATCTTCATTTTATCAAACATTTGAATTTTTTTTTTTTGAGTGTATGAGTGTTTTTGCCTGCATGTATGCAAGTGAACCACGTGCATGCAATGCCTTCAGAGGCCAGAAGAGGGCATCAAATCCCTTGGAACTGGGCATTATCAATGGTTGTTAGTCATCATGTAAGTTCTGGAAACCAAACCTGGGTCCTCTGGAAGAGCAGTCAGTGCTCTTAACTTCTGAGCCATTATTCCATTGCCTCACCCCCAATTTCTTTTAAAATTGATTTTTATTTTATGCGTATAAATGCTTTGCCTGCATATACTTAAGTACACTGGTGTCATGTGATGCCCATGGAGATCAGCAAGGGCATTCAGTTTCCCAGAATTGGAGTTACAGAAGATTGAGAGCCACTATGAAGTTCCTGGGAACCAAAATGATCCTCTGCCAGAGCAGCCAGTGATATGACCTGCTGAACCATCATCTCTCAGGTCCCCTCATGTCCTCAAACATTTTAAGTCAGTGTGTGTGTGTGTGTGTGTGTGTGTGTGTGTGTGTGTCTTTATATGCCACAATGGGCATGTGAAAGTGAGAGAATACCTTGCAGAAGTTGGTTCTTCCCATGTGAGTTTAGAGAATCAAACTCAGCAACGGGCAGCTTTACTCAAAGGAGTTCTTAAATTACAGAAGGGTAATGTTCTCATATTATTTAATTCTTGAAATGTAAATGAACAATAATATAGTCATTTAAAAATATTTTTTCTCAGGCTGGAGTGATGGTGAGCATTGGCTGCTCTCGCAGAGAACCTGGGTTTGGATCCCAGCATCCACATGGCGCCTAAGAACCATTCTTAACTTGACTTCCAGGGGATTCAACAACCTCTTCCGTCCTCTGTGGATGTTGCACAACACGGGTGCACTTTCATGCATTCAGGCCATATATTCACACACTTAAAATAAAAACAAGAACTAAATTTTTAAAAAAAAATACCGTTTCTTGTAATAATTTCTCTGAAATTTGACTAAGTGCTATCTATAACTACTTAGTTTATTAAAGGAAAAGAAAACTGGAGTTATTTTCCTTTATAATACTTCATTTTATTTATAACTTTTCATCATAAAAATTTTCTCAAATTAGTTAAGAGTGTTGCCCATATTTTCTTTCTCCTCATTCTGTTCTTAGATAGTTCATGAATTATCAAGAGGAACAGGATAAAAACTATTATTACTCTGGATTTGTCTCCTTGTGTTTTTTTCATTTTTGCTTCGTGTGTTTCAAAGTATTAGGTACTTACACATTTATAACTATATCTTCCTGATGAACTGAACCTTTATCAATTTTGAAACATTTCCTTTTATTTCTGGTAATGCTCCTTTTCTGGAAGTCTAGCTTGGTTTACATTAATGTCAATGTTCCCAACTTCTGCATTTTTCTTTTTACTTGCAAGTGATAGACATCTTTATATTTAGTCAATCACTTGTAGTTATAGTATATTGAGTATGTATAACTAGATCTCTCTATTTTGAAAAGCTGAAGCCTGTAAGTTGGATAGTCTAGTCCATTTATAGTCCAGCAGGATTTTTTTATTTGCATTTATTTTTATTAGTTTGCTATTTTCTATTTGTCATATCATTTTGTTGTTATTCTTGGGTATTTTATTCCAGCTTATTTAGGATGAGTACAATTTCTGTATTATGGTTTGTCTCTCTACTGGCATCTAAGCCGCATTTCAGGACATTAATTTTTGAGTAGTTAACCAAGCAGGATTATAATATGTGTCCTGAACTTACTGCATATTTTTACTAGCATATTTGAACTCTTTTTCTGATAATTGCAGTATCTGGGATATCTTAAGATTTATTTATTTATTTTTATTAAGAAATGTTTGTGCAGGGTGAAAGACAGAGGTTTAGTTTCATTCTTCTACAAATGGAGATCCAGTTTTCCCAGCACCATTTGCTGAACATGCTGTCTTTCCTCCAGTTAATGTTCTTGGCCTCTTTGGCAAATATCAGGTGGCTGAAATTGCATTTGCTCATATTCA
>NW_008337766.1:746698-747706 GCF_000622305.1 Nannospalax galili | reverse complement strand
ATTGGTCTATGGGTCTATTTTTGTGCCAGTACCATGTTGTTTTTATGACTATAGCTCTGCAATACAGCTTGAAATCTGGTGTAGTAATCCCCCTGGAATTGCTCTTAGTGCTCAGGGTTGTTTTGGCTATCTGAGGTCTTTTGTGCTTCCATGTGAATCTTAGGATAGTTTTTTCCAATTCTGTGAAAAATGTCATGGGGATTTTGATTGACATTGCGTTGAATCTATATATGACTTTTGTAACAATGGTCATTTTCACAATATTAATTCTTCCAATTCATCAGCATGGGAGGTCCTTCCATCTTCTGATGTCTTCCTCAATTTCTTTCTTTAAAGATTTAAAATTTACATTGTAGAGCTCTTTAATGTCTTTGGTCAGGGTTACTCTGAGATATCTTATTTTTTTGCAGCTATTGTGAAGGAGAGTATTTCCATGTACTTTTTCTCTGATTGCTTGTTATTGGTTTATAGAAAGGCTATAGACTTTTGTAGATTAATTTTGTAACCTGCCACTTTATTTAAAATGTTAATAATTTCTAGAAGTTTTCGGGTGGAATTTTTGGCATCCCTTAGATATAATATCATATCATCTGCAAAAAGGGATAATTTGATCTCTTCTTTTCCAATTATTACTCCTTTAATTTCCTTCTCTTGTCTATTGCTCTTGCAAGAGTTTCAAGTAGTATGTTAAAGAGAAGTAGGATAGTGGACAGCCTTGTCTGGTTCCTGATTTCAATGGGAATGCTTCCAGTTTTTCTCCATTTAGAATGATGTTGGCTGTGGGTTTGTTATATATGGCTTTAATTATGTTGAGGTATGTTCCCTTCAATCCAATTCCCTCTAGGACTTAGAACATATATGTATGTTGAATTTTGTCAAAGGCCTTCACTGTTTCTATCGAGATGACCATGTGGTTCTCGTTGTTGAGCCCATTTATATGATTTGTGACGTTTATTGAATCATCCCTGCATCTCTGGAATAAGGCCAGCTTGATCATGGTGGATGATG
>NW_008337766.1:745395-746639 GCF_000622305.1 Nannospalax galili | reverse complement strand
CTTGTTAAGATTTTTTGCATCTATGTTCATTAAGGATATGGGTCTATAGTTTTCTTTTTTGGTTGTATCTTTACCTGGCTTTGGTACTAGAGCTGGCTTCATAGAAGGCATTTGGAAGATCTCCCTCCAATTCTATCTTTTTGGATAAATTGAGTAGTATTGGATATAGATCTTCTATAAATGTCTGGTAGAATTCTGCTGTAATTCCATCTCCTTCCATTTCTATTTTTTTGAATAAATTAAGTAGTATTGGGTGCAGATCTTCTTTAAATGCCTGATAGAATTCTGATCTAAATACATCTGGTCCTGGGCTTTATTTATTTGGGAGGTTTTGTATTACTGTTTCAATATCTTTTTGTGTTACGGGTCTGTTTAAGCTGTTAATCTCTTCTTGGTTTAGTTTTGGTGGTTCCCGTGCCTTTAGATATCTGTCCATTTCTCTTAGGTTTTCAAATTTAGTAGCATATAGGTTTTTAAAGTATTCCCTTGTAATGTTCTGTATCTTTCTGGTGTCTGTTGTGATGTTTCCCCTTTCATCTCTGATTTTGTTGATTTGGAGGTGCTCTTTCTGTCTTTTGGTTAACTGGGCTAGTGGTCTGTCAATCTTGTTTATCTTTCCAAAGAACCAGCTCTTGTAATTGATGATTCTTTGTATTGTTTTCCTGGTTTCAGTTTCATTCATTTCTGCCCTGACTTTTGTTATTTCTTCTTGTCTGCTGGGTTTCGGTTTAGTTCACTGTTGCTTTTCAAGTGTGTTGAGTTGCAATGTTAAGTCATTTACTTGTGTTTCCGATTTTTTCATGTAGGCACTTAGAGCTATAAACTTCCCTCTTAGAAGTGCTTTCAGCCTGTCCCAGAGGTTTTAATGTGTTGTATTGTTGTTTTCATTTAATTCCAGGAATACTTTTATTTCTTTCTTAATTTCTCTTTTGACCTATTCATCATTCAGGAGTGTGTTGTTTAATCTCCATGTGTTCATATGGCTTTTTCCATTGTTGATTGTAAGCTTTATTGCACTGTGATCTGATAGAATACATGGAATTATTTCAATCTTTTTGTATTTGCTGAGCTTTGTTTTGTGCCCCAGTATATGGTCGATTTTGGAGAAAGTTCCATGGGGTGCTGAGTAGAAAGTATGTCCTTTGGTGTTTGGGTGGAATACTCGGTAGATATCTGTTAAGTCCATTTGAGATATGGTTTTGTTTAATTCAGATATCTCTCTGTTAAGTCTCTGGCCTGTTGAC
>NW_008337766.1:744082-745197 GCF_000622305.1 Nannospalax galili | reverse complement strand
TCTTGATTGATTGTTCCTTTGATCAAAATGAAATAGCCCTCTTTGTCTTTTCTGGTTAGTTTCAGTTTAAAGTCTATTTTGTCCGATATTAGGATTGCTACGCCTGCTTTTTTCTTAGTGCCATTTGCTTGGTATATTTTTTTCCATCCTTTCACTTTGAGATAGTATCTGTCCTTGAAAGTGAGATGAGTTTCTTGCAGACAGCAAAAAAGATGGGTTTTGTTTCTTAATCCATTCATATAGTCTGTGTCTTTTGACTGGGAAGTTCAGTCCGTTAATGTTTAAAGTTATTAATGAAAGATGGGTATTGAGTCCTGTCATTTTTATTTCTGTTTACATTCTTTGATATAGCTGTACCTTTCCACAGTTATACCTTCATTGGATTTCTTTCCATGATCCCTTGGATATAGTCATTCCTTTCTTCAGCTCTTTGCTTCCACAACTTTCTGAAGGGCAGGTTTTGTGGACAAGAATTCCTTCAGCCTATTTATGTCATGGAAGATTTTTCTTTCCCCTTCAACTATAATAGACATTTTGGCTGGGTATAGTAATCTGGGTTGGCATCTGTGGTCATTTAAAACTGGGAATGCTTTGGTCCAGGCTCTTCTGGCTTTCATAGTTTGCATTGAAAAGTCAGTAGTAATCGTAATGGGTTTTCCTTTATATGTGACTTGTTTCTCTTTAGCAGCTTTCAGAATTGTCTCTTTGTTTTGTATGTGTAGTATTTTTACTATGATGTGCTGTGGAGAGTTTCTTTTCTGGCCCTGTCTGGTGTTCTATATGCTTTTTTTATTTGTATGGGCATGTCTTTCTTTAATTTGGAGAAATTTTCTTCCATGATTCTGTTGAAGATCTGGTCCATGCCATTATCTTAGGATTCTTCTCCTTCCTGTAGGCCTATGCTTTGTAAGTTGTTCTTTTTACAGCGTCACACAATTCCTGCATATTCCATTCTTGTAATTTCTTAAATTTTTCATAGTCTTTGCTTGTGTGGTCTAGTTCATCCACTTTATCTTCCAGTCTTGATACTCTGTTTTCCATTTCGTTCATCCTATTGGTGAGGCTTTCTCCTGTCGTTTCTAATTGGCTTATGGAGTGTTTCACTTCGTTCTTTA
>NW_008337766.1:721480-743516 GCF_000622305.1 Nannospalax galili | reverse complement strand
TTTTGTCTTCAGGAGTTCCCACAGAGGCCCAAATCAGATGAGGGTCAGATGCTCTCAGGCTTTCTCCTAAGGTCTAGATCTCTCCAGGAATGATTTTGGCCTCAGGAATTTGGGGGTTGGACTGGCCTGGGAGCTTGGCTCAGGAAAGATGCTGGTCTAGGGCAGCTGGTGGTGGTGCCACAGAGAGATGCAAAGGCAGATGGGGCGGGAAGAGGCCCCAAGGACTGCACTGAGGAGCTGGGTTGGTCTGGAAGCAAATGATCAGGAAGAGGAATGGTCAGCCCAGCATCCCAGAAAGAGGCTGGTGGATGGTGCAGGCCCAGGGAAGCAGAGGGAGTTGAGGGTGGGGCCAGGCCCAGAAGAAGTGCTCCTTGGGCTTAGAGAAGGCACTACATTGGTCTGGATGAAAAGGATCAGGGAGCAGTATTGGTTCCCCAGGTGTCTGGGGCCCCAAGACCAGGAATGTGGCAGGGCCCAAACTCTGAGGAGAGAAAGGTGGCAGAGATGGGAGGGTGAATGAGGCTGGGGGAGTCAAGGCATAGAAGCCGCAGTGCCTCAAAGACCTCAATGTAAAGCCTGAAACTCTGAAACTATTAGAAGAAAACATTGAGTAAACCTACAAGATATAGGCATAGGAAAGGATTTTCTAAACTGGACATCAATTGCTCAGGAAACAAGGGCAAGAATTAACAAATGGGACCTCATTAAACTAAAAAGCTTCTGTACATCAAAGGAGGCAACCAGGGAAGCAAACAGAAAACCTACAGGATGGGAGAAAATCTTCACCAGCGAAACATCCAACAGAGGTTTAATACCCAGAATATATAAAGAACTCAAAAAACAGAGAACAAAGACAAGAAGCAACCCAATTAAAAGATGGACTAAGGAGCTGAACAGAGAGTTCTCAAAAGAAGAAGTAAAGATGGCTATGAATCATCTTAAAAGATGTTCACCATCACTAATAATTAAGGAAATGCAAATTTAAACCACTTTAAGATTTCACCTTACCCCTGTCAGACTGGCTAAGATCAAGAAAACAAATATTACCAAATGCTGGAGAGTATGTAGAGAAAGGGGAACACTCATCCACTGCTGGTGGGGCTGCAAACTGGTTCAACCACTATGGAAAGCAATGTGGAGAACTCTTAAAAAACTACAAATGAACCTACCATTTGACCCAGTTATACCACTCCTTGGCATATACCCAAAGAACTCATCCTATTGCATAGACACATGTACATCCATGTTTGTTACTGCTCTTTTCACAATAGCTAGAGATGGAAGCAACCTAAGTGTCCCTCAATTGATGAGTGGATAATGAAAATGTGGTTCATTTATAGGATGGAGTTTTACTCAGCAGTAAAGAAAGATGAAATCATGAAATTTGCAGGTAAATGGATGGAACTAGAATCTGTTATACTAAGTGAAGTAACACAGGCTCAGAAAAAAATTTGACATATGTTCTCCTTCATATGTGGATTCTAGAACCAGACTCTGATAAATAAGTATGCAACTAGACATAACTACAAGAACCTGGATAATGGAAAAGAACCAGGGAGGTAAAGGAAAAGAAAGAACCTGAAAGAGAAGAACAGTAGGAAACAGGCCTTAATAAGGGAGATATGGATAAAAATTGGGTTAGTTTAAGGGAAGGGGGAGGGAAGGGTATACAAGGAACCTAAAGGATAAAGGGAAAGAGGAGCTCAAGAGAGGTAAGACCACAGGAGAAGGGTATTAGTAAGGGAGAAAGGGAGGAAACTGGGGCACCTTAAGTGGGAAAACCATGATGGAGGAGTGAGACAATACAAGAGGTAAATAATGCCTATCTAGTTTTAAAAACCAGAGGGAATCACATTAGTCCAACAACTACTGACAAATTATACATAGCAGATAAAGAAATATATGTCTAGGTAAGGTTTCTGAGAACAACTGATCTATGCCCAAGATTTATCTACATGACACACAGTAATTAAAAATACCAGACTGGTGGAACTAACCTTCTTGGGTATGTCACAGACATACCTTGAGATCTATAATAAATTGGTCAGAGGGACATAAAGGATACTTTTGACTCCTTGCCCTCCTAGGTCGACTAGTTCCAGGGGACTATAAGCATCTCTCAAAATGTCCTATAATGGTGGTGGGTCACCTGTCCTCTTGATCAAAGAGGCCAAGAAGACCCCACCTGATGGACTTAGGCCCCATCAGGTGTCCAGTCTATAAAAAGGAGGGTCAACACAGAGGAATCATTTCCTCCATGGTTCCAAGGAAAGTCAACCATGGTTGAGCAGGACCTTTGACTTATCTTCACATAGGTGGAACTGGTAAAAGAAAGGAGCCAGGGGCTCCTCCCAAGGCCATGTGACCTCTGAGGAACAGATTCTCAAATGACCTTAAGAGTAAAACTAAGTTGTTTTTATCTGGACCAACTGTATGGCCTTAAACACCCAAAAGGAAAGTATAACCAAATATTAAATGTCCAACATAATTTCATGAGTCCAAATGTATATCTAAAGGCTACATAACAAGCAACAATGCCAGACAAGCTATACCTTCTTTTGAGTTAATGGCCAGGGTGACCAAAGGGATTCCCAGATAGTAACTCAGCATAGAACTGGGAAAATGAACAGTAGACCCCAACCTTATCCAAAGGAATATCGACATCTGATTACTGCTAGATGAGGAACAGCTGACCCTCCTAAAACAAAGACCTCTCAACACAGTGGACAGTAACATGGATGGCAGAGTATATGGGCTTCAGTCAGGGGGCCAAGGGATGGTGCCTTTGGGAAGTGAGTACATAGATGAATAAGATTGTGTGGGATGTTCTGTTTGCTATACATGCCAAAAAAATCAACAAATTAAAGAAAAAGACATATTTGAGGAGGGAGCATAAAAATTTACTTCATATTAATTAGAGATGTGAAAAACATTACCACTGAAATCTACTTGATGACTTTATATCCATGGTCAGATGCCTAGGAGCTCAGAAAGTAACCGACTATGACTAGTAATAATCAGATATATAGAGATCAGAAACACATGTGCATCATAGTGTCAATGGTATTAAAAATGAATTTTTCTGCATGAAACTGTATTTTAGTAATGAAATGGAGATCGTTTTTAAAGTTTAAAACCTCATTTAATTTTATGTCTCATAGGGGTTATACAGAGTACAATATTGTATAACTGTATCAATTCAACTGTAAACCTAAAAATATATAGCCAAGTTTGAAAGAGATGCATCTTAGCTCTGCAAATTGTTATTGAATATGTCAATGCTGTTGTAATGAAATGCTTCTTCTAATTATGTGGTTATTAAATAAATAATTAAAAAAATAAATTTAGACAATTTAGAAAAAAAAGAAATATTTGTATCATCATTAAATTTCCCATTTCCTACCCTCAAGAAAATGCTGATTAAAAAATAATGAATAAGGGTACTGGAGAGATGGCTCAGCTGTTAAGAGCACTGGCTGCTCATGCCATAGTATCCACATGGCAGCTAACAATGGTCTTAACTCCAGTTCCAGGGAATCTGATGCCCTGTTCTCACCTCTGTGGGCATTGCACAACACAGGCGCACTTAATGTACATATAGGCAATATATTTATACATATAAAAAATAATAAAATATTTGTAAAAACAAATAATGAATAAAAATGAACAAAATCTGAAAACTATAAGCATTTTCTAAAACATAACAGTTGTCTGCCTAAAATGCAGTTTACATTAATCATTTATGTAATAGTTGCTAAAATAATCCAACTCAGAATATAAGGACTTGTACAGACATTTTAATTCTAGCAAACTATTCACAATTTAAACTATAATCAAACAAAAGCATTAGCATCCTTGGACTGTAAAAACTATTCATGTTTCCATATCACAGAAATAATCACTGGCAGTCATATCACAATTACTAGTAAAACATGAAGCTCAAACTCTCTTTGGATAATACCTGGGTGTTTGTTAATGTCATCACTTATAGTCTATTGTTCATATTCTATTGAATGCATAAGAGAAATATTATAAAATATAAAGTCATATTACAAAAGTAACAAATTCTCATTACTAGTAAAATTTTGTAATAGTTTTTCTTAATAATTATTCATGTTATGTTCTAAGTAAACCAAACAAATGAATTGTAGCTTAATTATGTACAGTTAATGGCTAATAATATCATAACTTAGAAATATGCACATTGTTGAACAGTTATTGAACCCAATGTGTCCAAATCATATCCATTATAAGAATAGATTCCTAATGAAATACATGTCAAAAGAAAAAGTTGGTAGAGGAATGTACCTGTTCATATTTATCAGTCTTTACCTGTGAAATGGCTTTTGTTGGATAAAACTGAAGTCAGAAATAAAGAGGTAAAGCGATATGTAGTTCCTAACAACACAATGAAATGTTTATTTTAAAAAAAATCAATCAAAACACAAAACTACTGTAGCTAAAGAGACATTTGGAATCATCTGCATAAGAAGGCAGAGGCATCTGGGAGCATTTAGGAAGCCCTGATATAAAAAGATATTCTTTGAATGAAGTTTTGAAGAAGAGAGGACAAAGCAGAACACCTGTTATGTTGAACTCACTATGCCCAAAAGAGAGACATATATGCTTATGTCCTTCACAACATCAGAATTTATTGATTGACAACAAATTTTCAAGGTTTAGTGGTTTCAATGACAACAGTTTGTCATATAATCCTCCTAACTTGGTAGTTTGGCCATGGAGAATGTAGAATCTCTTATTACCATTTTAAATACTAATATTAACTCTCATACAGCCCATACTAATGCATATATGCATATATATCTGTGCATATGCACAGATATGTGTGTGTCACAGGATGAATACAAATTAAAGAGGGTGCAGCAGAGTTCAAGAGGTTTCTGAGATGGGCTAAAAAAGAGTCTCTATTAATTAGATAATGAACCACAACAATTCAAGGTGAGAGCTGCTGCTGGAGTGAGGTTTGAGAGCAAAACTACAGGGTTCAGCTGTCAGGTAAAGGGATGAACCCGTATGGAGCAGGAAGTAGGTCAGGATCAGGAAATGGCCGGTCAAATCTGATAGTCAGACAGGGGGAGAGGCAGGCAGTCCAGTAGGTCACATCAACAGCAGGCAATTAAGCTAAGCTGGAGCTCCAGGGGCAGTCTGGGAGCCCAAGGTCCTGGACAAACACATGGGGTATATGACAATAGGTTGATGTGGGCCATGCTATTATCATGTTCCATGTCTTTCACTAATGGACTCAGATGAGATAGTTACACCCTTTCCTTGGTCTGGTGTGGCTGATAAATTCTTGGGTCCAGTTTCCTTTATATGATTTTACTATGCCCATACATCTCCATTTTTTTTTTTTTTTTTCCCCATAAACTCCCTTTTTTTTTTTTTTTTTGGTCTTTTTGAGACAGCGTCTCCTTGGAGCCCCAGCTGTCCTGGAACTCACTATGTAGACCAGGCTGGCCTTGAACTCACAGAGATCCGCCTGCTTCTGCCTCCCAAATGTGCCACCACACCCTGCCAACACCTCCATAGTTTTAATTCACCCCCAAAAACTGATAGAGTGACTCCCATTTTACTCTCAGGAATAAGTCATTTATCAATCTGTGCTGGATGTCTGATATCTGACAGACTGTGCAGTTTCTGGGTTCACCTAGAGGCCGCAATCATCCTGGTTCTCAAAATGGAGTCAAAAGCTCTCGTAAAATGGAGTCTCCCTAGGCAATGCATGACCTGAAAAACCAGTTTCTACAATATCAAGAAACCTTAGCCTAGAGAGTAGCCTGAGCTCAACACTGGCTGCCAAGACAGTGAAGGTGAAGTCAAAGAGCCCACTCAGAATACCCGCACCACAAGAATTCAAGTCTTAGAGGCTAAAGATGACCTCAAGACGTTTGTAGGATGAGTTATTGTGAAGTCTTTGATGATGTGATTATCTGGTCTGTTTGGAAATATTGAGTTAAGCATACTCACAATTATCAATCACAACAGAGATCACTTGTCAAATTATGCATCATTTTAAATTAAATTCTTCAATGTTAGGTGAACATTCTATCACTGATACTTAAAAAGCCAAATTAAACGACAAGTAGAAAATTTATGTGTATAACTGAAAAAAGAAAGGCTAGGATACTGAACTAGATAGAATGTTCATTAATTCTTGAATTGACCGAAAATAGGGATCATTAGGCTTTCTTTGTAAAAGGGAATTTATCTACTTTTTCATCATCCATAAAGATTTCAGAGAATAAACACTGGTTGTGAAAACACATTCAAAGACTATTGTAAGCATACATGTGCTATACTTGATTCATAACTGTCATGGAGACTAGAAGAGTCAGCTTGAAATTCTTTTAAATTTTTCACTGGGAAATTTTTCTAGACAATCTAAAATAGTATGTCATATTTAAATTCTTCTCTACACTTATAATAAATTACACAAAAATGATTCGTTTAAATAAATAACCATAGATAATGGTAAAATTCCATTTTTTTCATACTACAATGCTTACATTTTTTCTTATTCTTTATTGTCTTGTAGAGATAAAGGTTATGAAAAATATATCAACTGTTCTTTCCCTCCTTATTTTGCTTATATTTACTTGTTCAGGAAAAATTAAGCACATCAATACTTTGAGAATGAATAAATGTCTATGTTTTACAAGTTTCCACAAATTCTAGATGGAATCTTCATATAAGACACAACATTCTTCCATACGCCTTAGAAACAAGACTGTATATATTACTATTTTTCCTTTCAGTCAGACCTGAGAATAAATAAAGAATAAATAAATAGTAGACACTGCTGTTGTCTTAATTTTGAGAAAATTATCTTGTCCTGAAAGTTACTAACCTGAAAAATTGTTACATCAAAGCTACATTTTTTTTTACTCAGTGAGTTTTTATATTGTAGGTCATAGTGATAACTGTGCCACTATTAGAAGGTGTTTAAACACTTAAAAAGTAGAGTTTGTCATTCAGAATTGAATGGAGATTGTATCACATTATTAATGATGTAGATCTCTATTTTTAGGAGAAAATAAATGTAAAATTCATTGTTGAATTAATGGTTTCTGTAAGATACACAGAGACACAATAAACAAACAGCTCAAATGTTTCTTAAAGTGAGAAATGAGGCCAGTAAGATTTCTCAGAGAGTGGGGGCACTTGTCTCCAGACCTGACCACCTGTATTTGCTCCCTGAAAATTGTGTAGGGGGAAGGAGAGAACAGATCCTCACAGGTTGTCCTGTGACATCCTCTTGAGAACCATGGCACGCACATGTCCACCCACATGCATACAAATGAATATGTGCAATTAAAAAAAAATAAAAACCATAAAAATTAAAAAAGCAATGAAATAGTATCTAATACTGTCTGGTTTGGGTCAAATTAAAAAAACTTATCTACTGATTATTTATCAAGTAATTTTTCTCATACAATCCAAGTTTAAACGTATCTTGCATTAAATTATATTTGTCTTAGAAGTAATGTATATCTTGAATATTATATATTTTCCATATTTCTATAATACAATTTCATATAGATTATTTTATATTTTATATAAATATTAGCCGCTGCTATTATTTCCAGAGTAAGAAAATTTCAAGCTACTTATCTTGGTGTTGCAGAGATTCTAGTGTCTTAATATCGATTGCTTATACACAAGATGAAGGAGGTTATTTTCAGGGTGTCATTGTTTTAGTGGCCTTGTTTAAACTGCTCAGCAAAAAAGAGCAGTCTGAATGTCTGTTTACTGCATTATAAATTGCCTGTGTGTTCTGTATTGACATTACGGACAGACTGAAAAATGGATTCTATAAGGTGGAACTTCTTGAAAGTGTAAATTTCTGAGATCCTAGAACATCAAATACCCTAGGGAGATCTGCTCTTCCTTGGAATGTAATTTAAGGACTCTGCTCATCATATTGCAGGAGCTTCTTCTGTCAAACACTTGTGTGAGGAAAAGAAAATCCCTTTAGAGTCCTGATGAAAATCAGATGGGAAATCAAAGTTGAATTTCACATACAAATAATGCAGTTAACCTTTAAACACAAAACTGTAAAATGTGTTTTTACAAAAATTAATTAGAGACAAAATGCAGAAGTTTCTTTTCTTTTTGATTATAAAATTTGAGAAAAGCTTAATTGCAAACAGGCGTAAGATCATTTTTCTAATTTTCAGTCTGCTGATGCATGTCTATCCTATGGCATAGTTTTCCCGTCAGTGGCAGTTGATTATCTTCCTTTCAGAAAAGCAGAAAGAACAAATGTATTTTGTTGAAGTTTATTAAATGTTGCTCTCTCCTGGGAAGTAGAGCTGAGTGATTCAATTGAATATGTTAAAGTTAACTTGCAAAGAGTTATGAATAAAATATTGATCCAAAAATTTTTTCAATGTGAAGTGCGATTCGTTGTAGTGTTTCTTTGAAAGTCTTCATGTATTTAACATTTATTTAATGCACCTTTTAGTACTGATGGGAAGGAATACAACTTGTGCCATAAATTTTTTTCCCTTTTATTATATTTACCTTCCATGATTCTAGCAAGAAAGTTTAGAATGACATTAGTATTGTCTTAGTTTTGAGTATTGGGAGGCTGAGCCAAGAATTGCCATGTGACTGATCCAAGCTCATGGAACTTTATTGTCATAATAACCTAGCAGTTGCATATCAGAGACTGGAAATTTTGCTTCTTTGGCCACGAAATAGGTAAATAATATGCATTAATTTAAAATGATGGTGATGGTGGTGAGGTACTCCCAAAGCTGAATGTACATCCTGTGTTTTTTTTTATATATATATAACTGTGTTTCTTTGTTAGTCCCCATTGTTTCTGAGCTTTAGCATCAATTGAAATGATTAAGAAAATAAAACCCTTTAATAATAGAATAATTCTTCTTCCCTTGTGCTCACTGGTGTTGAACTGTGTGGTCAACCCTACTGGTAACGATGACAGCAATATGCTGTGGATTATTAAAGATGAAATTTTAAAGGCAGAAAAACATTGAAAAGTCTTACATTTCCTCATCTCTCCTTTTGTAATGGACACCTGTTACTTTTGCTGCCCAACATCCTGAAGACAACACTCTCTTTTATGTGGGAAAGTAGGTTTTTCTTATTAGATCGAGGAAGACAGTTTTTTAAAGATCTGCCACAACTAAGGAATGGGCGTGAGATCTCAGGTGAGAAAACAGAGTTCATCCCTCGACATTTAAACTTTGGACAAAGTGACTATAAAACTCAGAAAATTTGGAAGTGCTGCATCGCATTAATTGATGGTGCCCTGAAATTATCCCACTGCCTAGTCTACTAAGTTACTTCTGGTTTCCTTTTGACCAGTTATAAAGCATGGTGTTTGCTTTCTGAGCTCTATGCTATCTTTCCAAAAAACTTCCTTTCTGAGTAAGTTGGTTTTGATCAAGGTGAGTTACTTACATTAAATGAGTAATGCCAAGTACTATAATGAGTAAATTAAAGTACTACACTGTGCTTCTCACCTTTCTCCCCGATACATTATGCTCCTCAATGCTTTTCTACCATCCTAATGCAAAAGGAGATCAGAGCTGCGGAAGACACGATGTGAAGAAACAAGGGCACAACTAAGATAAAGTAGAAAATCTGCCCTTTTAGTGGCTGATAGCTTTGAAAATGAATAGGCATGGACTGTGGTTGCAGGTGTTAAGATAAGCTCCTCTCATGATAACTGAAGTGACTGAAGGAAGAGCCACGGGAAAGAATGCAAAGAGGAAAGCTTGAGCAATGACTCAGGGACAAGAGAACTTGCTTCTCTTGTTAAGGTTCCAGATTGGTTCTCAGAAACTGCAAGGTGGCTCGCAACTGTCTGTAACTTCATTTGGGGGATCTGATGCCCTCTTTTGCCTTCATACCTGGTACACATACATACATGTAGGCAAATACTAACACACATAAAATTTAAACACAAGAATTGGAAGGAAGAGTCAAAGAACAAAAGGAACAGACTTTTTATTTCTCAACTGTTCTTAAATTTAGCAACTGACTAAACTACACCAAACTTACGTACATATACCTGACTATAGACTGCTGTGTTTCCTGAAAGCCCCCCATCACTTCCTACCACCTTCCCTGAACTGCAAAGACCAGAGGAGACACAGACAATCTAATAGGTCTTGCTTCTGCTGTGAGGCAGTATATGAGTCTGTGTTCACAGTACAGGGGGATCCCTCAGGGTAGGACATGGGCTGCATGAATGGAATTCATAGCTAAATCTCATGCTGTGAAGCACTAGTGACAGTTGAAATGAAATTGAATCAACAGATAAAAGCCCTAGTCTGGTCCAGTGGAGAACAAGCCATACCCAAACAGCAATGAGGTGAACAGTAGGAACAAGAAATGGATGCCTTATGCAGGCATTTCCTGCGTAAATCAGGAAAGTCACTCCATATTTTGTCAAGCAGTGGATTTTAGACTATGCCTTGACTTGGAAGATTCCATTTTCTAGTCAGCATTTGGCTTCATGTTGAGTACAAATGTATAAGCACAATGAACTCTGAGCCCCTTTGTTACACAGCCTGTCCAGTACCTCCCACAAAGCACAGTCTGGTGATATATTCATATAAGTAAAAAGGTACCATGTATAAATGTATCAAAATACATTGGGACCACATGAGAACATGGGCATATTGAAACATTGAAGAATAATCTGGCCAAAGAACTTACTGAATACATAAAACCAACACAGGATGCAACAACTTCATCTCAACATCTCAAGGCACTTTAATGGTAACTAGGCCTCCCTGACCTGCTAAGTGACCCCTGAGTGTACACACCAAATGTCAAGGGATTGACAGAGAACTCCTGATGGTCTCTAGGACTCACTTCAACTTAGCTCAGTCCTCATTGCTGACATGACCTACTTGATTGCCATCTGGCCATACTATCATCTGTTCATGTCTCCAGACCCAGTCCTGTGCCTCAACTTCATGGTAACATGTCTGCCTGACACCCTCTGCCTCACAGCTCCATGCAAAACTTTAGCACTTAAAAATGGTGCTTAATATTATGAAAATATATTTCACATGGCAAGGTGACAGAGAGCAAGAAGGAAAGACTAGAAACCCAGGGTGACTGATTTTACCTTCTTACCTGATGTGACATATCAACAAAGGTTCAAATGCAATGAAGACATTGGAAAGAAGAAAGTCCCCAGGGAGGGACTATTACATGCATGGAAAGAAATGTGATGGGCACTTTGGATGAGCAGTAAGAAACCCTGATACTTCGGTTTCAGGAAATTAAGAAACCAAACTGGAACTGAACGTGAAGAGTCCTCCCTGCTGACTCCGTTTCCCAGATCAGGTTGCTGCCGTGCAAGCTGTTGAGGGAGAATTTTCTTCAACAGGCTATTTGTGGATGCCGCATGCTACAGTACTGATGTGTCGGGCAAGGCTGGCAGCTTCTTTCTGATTGGATTTCGATCTTCTCCACAGAACACAGTTCATGTCTACTATTGTAAATTTGGTCAAAAGCCCAGGGGTCGGGAGGACTTAGGATTTACTGGGGAAGCTACTTCTGTTGTATTGTATGAAGAGTTTATCAAAATACTTTTAAATATTTATGTTTATGCCCATATATCACTGCTGCTGACAATTACTATTAGAGAAACTTCCCTTTCAAGTGAGTAGTAGCAACTGCGGAGACTTATAACTGGTCACATTGCTGAGAATTAGTGGTTGTTGTATTCTTATTCTTACATGGGACACCCCTACCATTGCTACCAAGGCCTAGGAAGCAGCATTGCAGAGGGAGCAGGAAATAACATTAGAGCCAGGTGAAGGGGTAGAGTGTTGTAGAATGCTCTTATACACTATACACTTGAATGCTTAGTTTCTGTGCAGATCTGCCCAAAAACTGCACAAGTTTGGGCCCTAACACTCCATCATATAGGGAGAAGGAACTCACAAGGCCCTTCCCTTCCCTGAGGATGTATTAACATTTGCTAGGATAGAGCAGGACATGAGGTCCCACTTCGTCTCCTCAGACGAAGGGAGGGGAAGACATTTTCAGTGGTGTAGTGACTGGTAAGGTGAATGTCCTTCTACAAATAACCTCTCATCCATGCTGTTATTAGCAGCCCTATTAAAATCATTAAGTCAGTAGAAAACAAAAATTAAAAAGACATGAAAATACAAGGGGGACTAGTTGGTTAGAAGCAGAGGATCAACAAGAGTGGGAGAGGATTAAACAGGACAATGAGGGGGTAAATACATTCAAATCAGTAATGCATATGTGAAAATATAAAAATGAAATCCATTATTATATATAATTAATATATACAAGTAACTTGGTTTAAAAGGGCTCCTCTGGGCCTCACTTCCTTGTACTGTCAGAAAAGCCCCACTCCTTCCCACTCCATAGGCCTCCTGAGTCCACACCCAGGTTCCCCAGGATCTCATACCCCACCTAGAACAACAAAAAGAAAAGGCTATTGAGAGCTACAAGAGAGAAAGATCAAGTCACTTAGAAAAGAAGGCCAATCAGAGTAGCTAGTGATTATGCCATAGAAATATTAAAGCTAGGAGTGCCTGGAAAGATGTCTTCCAAGTCCTGAAATTCTAAATGCCAACCCACACTACTATACCCAGCAAAACTAACTATTAAAAATTGAAGGAGAAATAAAAATTTTTCATGTTAAAAATAGATTTGAGGAATTTAGGATCACTAAGCCAGCTCTACAGAGATATTGGAAGGACTATTTCAGACTCAAGAGAAGGATAAACACAACCCAAGGGAAAATAATTAAAGGAGAGAGTAGAACACAGGACACATGAAGGACAAGAGAGAATTTTCAGTGTTAAAGGTTTAGAGGAGCTGGAGTGGCAAAGGAGAGAAGGTAGGAGTGAGGTGCCCATAGCTAAGGACATATAAAAAGGTCTTATAGAACTATATTAGCTTTTAGCTTATTAAGAAACATATATAAAAACTGACTTTGAAAAGAAGTACTCTGCGTATGTGTATAATATTGCTGCCAGAAGACATGAATAATTAAATAAAAATTTCCGTGCCAGAAAACGGGATCTCTTTCTGTGAGTTATTGGTCATGGAAGTCCCCAAATCACCCCAAACATTATAGGCTAACACCATTGCTCTTTTGTATCCACTCTAACTAGATTGTAAGAACCTACTCCTAAAGACATCTCTCAGTTTGAATGAAAGACAAAGAAAAATCAATCTTGACTAATCAGGGACTGTTCCTGATGTCTAGCTTGCATAGTGTCAGAAGGTTAAGTTCAGGCTAATAATGGAGAAAGGACATCATGCTGTCACCCAGCACTGGACCTTATGATTTAATACTGACCTGAATGGCACAATGTGCCCATGGCTGTATTTTAGTGGCATGATAGTTATGGGGATAACCAACCACTTTCTGCCTGGATGTGTGGCCTGTTCCACAGGAGGAATTTCATGCTTGGTTCTGTAAGCAAAGTCAAAAGACCAGGACTGGCAAAACTGACTGTCGTTGTTTTTGTAAATGGCCATACTGTCATTCTACTTTCTAAATATTTATATTCATACTTACAGATTTTTGTCATTATCAACCTTGGTCAGAGAAGTTTCTTTTTGTATTAGGTAGTAGTTAATACAGAGATTCAGACCTTGTCAAAATGCTAAGTATAAGTAACTGTGAATGCTCAGCTATGGAAAGGCCTATGTCAACTCCCTTCATGCTTTGTCAAAGCTCAGAGGACATTCAGGAAGAGGCTGCAGAAAAATGCAGCAACTAGTGTATGGTGAAGAGAGCTATGCAATGCTGACTTCTGGACATGATGTGGCTGCTGCACACATAAACTCATAGCTATGGTACCTAAACAAGCTCAATCCAGGCAAAATTTCATCATGAATGAGGAAAAGGTCACCAAGTCCTCATCCTTGGCAGAGGAATTATTGGCAGTTGGTTGGTGCTAGAATGAGGGAGAGTCACTTTCCTTTAAGAACATGGCCACTGATTGCTCATGGCCCATTTCATGGCCCCATTCCCATGGATATATGGGCAGCATTAGCTGGATCCAGTGGGTTATTAATAACAATGATAGACAAAGTAGGGTACAACATTGGGAAGAAGATGGGGTGTGGTTCTAGGGGGAGTAGGGAGGAGGTGGTGGTGGATGTATATGGTTAAAATTATTGTATACATGTATGAACATTTCAAAGCACAAATAAAAATAGAAATTTTAAAAAGGTTATCATAAAATTCATCTTTAAAGTAAAAAAAGTTTTAAAAGAAGAGAAAAATCCAGTGTGGCTGAAGGAGAGAGAAGTTAGAAAGTGAAACCAGAGAGACTGCTAGGAGCCAGATCACATGTGGGTTTGCAAGTCATAGGGATGATCTGGGTTTTATAAGCCATGATGGAGACTGAAAGCTCAAAAGATGTGTCATGAGCTGGCATTTAAAAATACCCTTGGAAGGATCTCTTGAGCAAAAGCTGTCACAGGAAAAAATGCAACTGATATCATTACCACACCAACAACCTTACTTTATAATTTATTTTTTATTTTTTATTTTTGGTTTTCCCATTGAAAGTCATATCTTTTACAAGGTAAGCTATCCTGTATGTTGTGGACCTACTAGTTTCAAAAGGAGAGAACACGCATTTTTAATCAAACCAAAAGCTTTTGCTTTCAAGCTAATGGGAAGTGAAGAAGTAACTTTGTCTTGTGATTTTTGTTCCCAGAGCTCTTGTTAAATGAAGTATTACTGAATACTGCTTTTGAAATTAAATTATGCTATAAACCTGGGGTGAGGGTGAGATTTCATTTTCCACAGAACAAGCATTTTATAACAGTAGCTACATGAACAGAAGAAAATGTTTTCACACAAAACTCTGCTAAATACTGTAAAAAAATCTTTTAAATAGCTTTTCACAAGGTCTAGTTCAGAAATGACTTTATACAGCATAAAGGCTATCAAGTTTTTATTTCATGATCATTTGAATTTCTGGTTATGTTTTTGACCCTTTACTGTGTTTATAGAATATAATATCTAACACCTCTTTTTCTATAAAAAAAGAACAAAATATTCTATGTGTTTACTAAGAAAAAAGGTAAAAATAAATGTGACTGATAATTAACAACTGTTCTGTGAATTTCCAAGGTAAATAGTGCAACACTAACAAAACTTACAAACACTCAAAATTGAATGATATCTTTTTGCATATTTCATTATAATGAATTAATTTGCAGGTTTTGTCATTTTAAAAAGCATGGAGGGAAAAAAATTGGGCTGAGTTTATAAATAAGTAGGGTATTTAGAAGATAAAATTAGGGGGCAGTAGAGCTAGCTCAGCAGTTAAGAGGATTGGCTGCTCTTGCAGAGGACCTGGTTTCAATTTGCAGCACCCACATGGTGGCTAACAACCATCCATACCCCCAGTTTCAGGGGAATCTGATGCCCTCTTCTGACCTCTGTGGGCATTGCATGACAAGGGTGCACTTACATACATGCAGGCAATACTGACACACAGAAAATAAAGATAATAAATATTTTTTGGGGGGGACTGAATATTTTATTTTTTTATTTTATTCTTTCTTATTTATTGATTTTTTTGTGTATTTCATACTGAACATCCCAAACAATGTTATTCATCTTTATACCCACATCCCAAATGGCACTTTTCCATAGCCTCCCCGCTGCACTGGAGCCCATATACTCTGTCATCCCTGTTACTGCCCACTGTGTTATCAATGGCCCCAGTTGTTACCCATTGCTAGTTCATCTGCTGAATCTAGTCAGCCTACCTAGAGTTCCTTGTTTTACCAAGATCAGGTCTTCCTTATCTAGCAGCAATCAGTTGCCAATATTCCTTTAGATAAGATTGGGGTCTGCTGTTCATTTTCCCATTTCTATGCTGGGTTACTGTCTGGGAGTCTCTTGGGCCACCCTGGCCAGTAAGTCAAAGGAAGGTGTCTCCTATCTGGCATTGTTTCTTGTTATGTAGCCGTTAGCTGTACACATGGACTCTTAAATAATTATACTGATCATTTTAATCTTTGGTTATACTTTCCTTTTGGCTGTATAAGACCATACAGTTCACCCAGATTAACCAATTTATTTTTACTCTTAAGTTCAGTTGAGGATCTGCTCCTCAGGGGTCACATGGGCTTGGGAGGAGCACCTGCTCCTTTCTTTTACCAGTTCCACTTATGTAAAGATAAGTCAAAGGTCCTGCTTGACCATGACTGGGTTCACTTGAAAGTGTGGAGGCAATGTTTCCTTTAAGTTGACCCTCCTCTTTGAGACTGGACACTGGTTCAAGTCCATCCGGTTGGGTCCCCATGGCCTTCTTGATCAAGAGGACAGGTGACTCACCACAGTTTCAGGACATTTTGAGAGATGCCCCATAGTCCCCTGGAACTTAGTTGACCTTAGAGGGTAAGGAGCAAAATCTGTCTTTTAGGTCCCTCTGACCAGATTAGTACAGGCCTCAAAGTATGGCTGTTAAACATCTAAGAAGTTTTGTTCTACCATTCTGGTACTTTTAATTACCATGCACTGCATTGATAAATCTTGAGCGAAAACCGAACGTTCTCTGATAAAACTTGACTAGACATATATTATGTTCCTTGAGCCTTTTGTATGCATAATTTGTCAGTAGGTTGTTTCATTAATATGATTCCCTCTCTCTTTTTTTTTTTAAACTAGCTAGGCATTATTTATCTCTCTCATTGTCTGCGCCTTCCACCATGGTTTCCCCATTTTTCCCATTTCTCCCTTAATAATACCCTTCTTTGGTCTCTCCTCTCTTGAGCTCCTTCTTTCCCTTTATCCACAAGTTTCTTTATATAACCCAACCTCACCCCCCCACTAAAACAACTCCATTTTTATCCATATCTCCCTTGTTAATACCTGTTTCCTACTATTCTTCTCTTTCAGGTTCTTTCTTTTCCTTCACCTCCTTGTTCCTTTTCATTATCCTGGTTTCTGTAGTTATGTCTGGATACACACTCATTTATAAGGATTTGGTGCTAGGATCCACATATGAGATGAACATACATCATCTGTTTTTCTGAGTCTGTGTTATATTACTTAGTATAACAGTTTCTAGTTCTATCCATTTACCTGCAAATTTCATGATTTCATCTTTCTTTACTGCTGAGTTGAACTACATCATATAAATGAACCAAATTTTCATTATCCATTCATCATTTGAGGAATATTTAGGTTGTTTCCATGTCTTAGCTATTGTGAAAAGAGCAGCTACAAATATGGATGTACAAGCATCTCTGCAATAGATAAAGTATTTTTAAATTAAAAAAAAATCTTTAAATAAAAAAATATATACACACACATATATATTTGGTCTTTTTGTGTGTGGGGTTCAAGCCAGTGACCCCTACGCAATGATGACTGGGGATGAGTAAGCATGCCGTTCACCAGCCCTTGCCACCCCCAGGACCAGGAACAATCAGACACAACAGGGAGTCTAGTCAAGCAGGAACTCATTTATTGCAGGCATTACAGAGCTGATCATGCGCTGATCATGCACTCCTCAGCAGTGCGGCAGACTTTCAAAACAAGTCAGACTGCACCTCGGTAACTTCCTCTCGGACCTCTACAAGGCAGGGCCTTTATGTCCCCACATCTCCCCCTTTCATTTTTATTTTAAGGCCAGACTGACTTTATTTCATGGGTTACCCACCTTATAGGTGGCTTCCTGAGGAGAGATGGCTATCTCCTTCCTCTAATCTTATGCATTTTTGCCTGTCTTAGGTTGTGTCACCTCTGATCAAGCCTTGCCCATCTTTGGACCATGCACCTGGCCATGTGCATGTCCTGTCTTAGGAGTGCTTGTCATGGGACATCTTACCCATCCTTGGCTAAAAATGCATCATGATTAAGGGCAGCCACGTGGGTAATGACATCCCGTGACCGTCTTAGTCTCTGCCTAATTCGGTTAGCCAAGCGTGGGCAACCGGAGGGGGTATATTCCCGGGGGAGTCCATAATCATGAGGAGGTGGGCCATGGCAGTTCCAAGGGTCCTCTGTCACTGAATTATCTGGTAAAGACACTTAAAGATAAGCATTATCAAGAGAAACAAAGCAAGTCATGGCATAAGACAAGTTGAAATACTTCTGAGACCATGTACCTTTTAGCCAATCAGCCAGTTGTCAAAGAGGCTGACTGGCAATGAAGCCAAGTAACTAGGTCCTTCACCTCAGATGAATATAAATAAATAGAGGAATTTTGTCTCATGAACTATTGTCCATGAACCGTCATGCTAGTCAGTTGGATCCTGGCCTACCCACTTAAGGTTTTTCACAGGCACCCATATGGGGCTTATATCTCCTGTAGGTTAGACACAGCCAAAGCCTCGACCCATGGTTAGCAATGGATCTGGGCCTCTCCATTGCCCTGTAATGGGGTCCTTTCACCTTACCCATACCTCAGGTCTCTGCTCCTGTCATCCCCAATGCTTCTGAAACTGGGATTCCAACTGATTTTTTTGAAAATTAAGAATATTACCCAACTGTTGGTGGGGGCTTATTCCCCCTTTTTGTTTTTGTAAATGGATTTTTAGGTTTTGATGGTTGCATTCTACAATGGCTTGACTTTGGGGATTGTAGGGAATTCCTATATTGTGTTGAATTCCCCAAAGTGAAAAGAAATCTTGTAAATTTTTACTGACAAAACATGGTCCACTATCAGTTTTAATTCATTGGGGGCAATCCCAAAGTGGCAAAGCACTGGAGAAAATGAAACTGAGCATGTTTAGACTTCTCTCCTGTATGAGCGGTAGCCCAAAAGGCATGTGAGTATGTGTTGATGGACACTAAAATATACTTAAGCTTCCCAAAAGGAGCATAGTGTGTGACATCCGTCTGCCATAAGGCCTTGAATTGAGCTGAGTCATCACAAGTGTGGATATATCTTTTTGGTTTCTCATCTGCCCCCAGGTATACTACCACTGCAGCTCCAAATCTGCCCCCATCAGTGAAAACATTGTAGGCTTTTGCTAAGGGCTCCCTTGGCCCCGGGATTCAGTGAGCGCTGCTGCCAGCGGGGCTGTAACACTTTGGGGGAGTGTATCTCCAGCTGCCCATGGAACAGACAGGACGGGCCCCCCGAGCCACCTTCCCTAAACCAGGCCTTCCCAGCCATCCTGGAGCCAGTCGCAGCGCCCCACCAACAGTGTTTTTTGTTGTTGTTGTTTTGTTTTGTTTTGTTTTGTTTTGTTTTTGTTTTTGCTTTTGCTTTTAAATGTGCCTGGTGGCAGCCAGTTGCCAGCTGGGGGGCTGTTCCCTGCCCAGCTTTGATGCAAGCCCCTGACTCACGCATGCATTAGACTTCTTGGTCAGTGTTTCAAGATGGGTCAGGTGGGTGGCTTTTGCCGCCGACCCCGTGCGCTCCCCTCCACCCAGCCTTTCTGAGAAAGGAACCCATAGGTCCTGAGCATGGGTCCTGGGAGGCCCTGAAGCTGGCCAGGGCACACTCGAGGTGCTGCTTGTTACTTTGTCCACTTTTGTTTTCACTTCTGAGAGCCCCAGTGGTAGATCAATCCCCAATTGAACCTCCCTTTGTTGAGCTAGGCTTTCCAGACATTTGCATGTATCCCCAGTAAAAACATTAGCCCCAAGTAGCCAGGGAGCCAAATGAATGGCCTCTGCCCAAACCTTTTGAGCTGCCTGATCTGACAGATCTATTCTCCTACTTTTAAGCATATCTCTCAGCACTTTAAGTGCCAGGTCCTTAGGCTTATTAGTTGCATTACCCATCTTTTCAGGTCTTGATTACCCTGAACTCTTGATTGGCCCCAATCCTTTTCCTTTCACCTTCCTTCTAGTCCCATGTTGGTCACCAGTTGAGAGGGGTTTGAGCCTGTGACCCCTGCACAATGATGACTGGGGATGAATAAGAGCACCGTTCACCAGCCCTTGCCACCCCCAGTACCAGGAACAATCAGGCACAATGGGGAGTCTAGTCAAGCAGGAGCTCATTTATTGCAGGCGTTACAGAGCTTATAAAGGCATCTGGAAATCCCCCTACCCCCGAAGGGTGTATCTTAAGGATGATCATGCACTGATCATGCACTCCTCAGCAGTGCGGCAGACTTTAGAAACAAGTCAGGCCACATCCCAGTAACTTCCTCTCACATGTCTGTAAGGTCGGGCCTTTAGGTCCCCATATTTTTGAAGCAAGGTCTCCCTGTAGCCCCAGCTCTCCTGGAACTCACTTTGTAAACCAGGCAAAGAGAAAAGAAAATCAAATTTTAATTTTAAATTTATATTTATTCATGAGGATTGTGATTTATGAGGCATATGAAAATATAACACTTCTGTTAACTCAACCATGAACTTGAAGTGGGCAATGCTGGTCAGGTAAGAAAAGTTATGATTTGGGAAATAACTAAATGGAGTTTGTTTTAAGGCTGGGCATATCAGGCTAGAACTTCTAGATACTGGCTTTCTAATTAGAGATGACATTAACTAAATGCCTTGCTATTTATATTCATCTTCTTTAGTTAGCTTCTTTTTCATTTTTTCAATACTAGGGAGTGAATTCAAGGCCTTCTTCATACTAGGCAAGTATATTACCACTGGGTTATATCTTCAGTTAATACAATTAACTTCTTTAATTCTTTTATATTTATTCACCTTTATTTAATGTGTATGAATGTTTTTTCCTGGATGTATGTAAGTGCCCCTGTGTCATGCAATGCATGTGGAGATTAGAAAAGGGTGTCAGATCCCTGCAACCAGAGTTAGCTATGAACAATCATAGCTGCGGGTAATGGCAATCTAATCCTATAAAATTACAGTGAAACTGTAGACTACAAAAATGAAAAAGAGTCTTTCAAAAGACAGTGAAAAATACACTACTTAGAAATTAACCTGACAGTAAAAATACCTCAGCAGCAAAAATTCAGTCAGAAAACAAAGACAGAACACCTTCAAACAGTTACAATTCCAAAGACAAAATTCCAAAGTCAATCTAGAACTGCATATTCCTTTAAATTGACATTCAAGATGGAAGGTGAAATAATCATAGTTCTGTTAAACATGGACTGAGTGAGGTACTCACAAAACATCCTTGCAAAATATGATTTGCAAGAAGAAAAATGAATTACAAAGGAAGAAACAAGGTTTAAGCAGGAAAACTGAGCAAATAAATTAGTAAACCTAAAACCACAAGAAGATGAAATGAATACTAACTCATATTAATGTATGGAACAAGATCAAATGAAAATAATTTTAAAACAACAAAGAAGATGAGATGATAGTTTTACCTAAATTTTTCTGTATTTAAAATTATCTAACTTTAAATTCTTCCACCAAATATGAAAGTTCAAAATTTAAAGCAATCCATGAGCACAGATAGACTATATGACACCAAACAGTAAATGGGGAGATTATGTGTATGGGCAGGCAGAAATTGAAAGTTGTATGTGGAAGAAAAAGGTGGAATATGTACTATAATGTCAATATCTATTCTGTGCTTCTATAACAATATCATAAGGTGTCTAATTTATAAATAAAATAACTTTATTGTTTTACAGTTCTGGAGGTAGGGAATCCCCGGAGCAAGAGGACCACACATACCAGGGACCTCTTGCTGCTACATCCCATGGCAGAAAGCCAGAGGGAAAGTGGAACAGAGAAAAGAGAAATGGGAGGCAAATCTATTCTTCCATGAGGAACCCAGGCTGGAGAGAATTGACTCACTTCTGAAGAGTCTACAGAGATCCACTCATAGGGGTAAAATCATATAACCTCATCACCTCTTAGGAGTTCCACTCTCTACGTTGTTTGAAGGAAGATTAGTTTTTCATGTAAAACTGTGGGATACATATCCAAACCATTGCATGTAATAAACATCACAAGAAAACTATACTAAGAATAAATCTACACAGTGTGAGAAACTATTGGGTACTGTAGTGACACCAAACTTGCAATGTATTGGACAGAAAATCTTGGTGTTTGGTTGGCAGTTATGGGGCTTAGAAATAATATATCACACAGATTGGAATGTCATAGATGCATCAACAC
>NW_008337766.1:720154-721442 GCF_000622305.1 Nannospalax galili | reverse complement strand
TATATATATATAGTAATTTCAAGCTAGGTACAGAAACAAAGCTGAAACAATTAAAACAGTAGCAAACCTCGGTTTGCAATAGAATATATAGAAGATTGTAGCTTTTAAAAATGGCTGCAAACTTGTTTCAGTCAAAAGCTCTTTAAAAACTTCACCTTTCTTCTATGCTAGGTTATCTCCCCAACTATTGACCTAGAAAGGACTTTCCACTACCCTGGTACATGGAATGTGGGAAAGTTGTGGTAAGTTGTCATTGGTTAGGAAAGATGAAGCAGGGATTTTTTTTTTTTTTTCACTTTATACAATAGCCCTGGGGATCCTATCACTATGCAGTGAGGCAAAAAGGCCAAAGGAAAGTTCTATATGAAGACTGAGCATGGCACCCAGACTGGATGATCATGAAATAACAACCTGTGTGCTACTGACTCATTGGAAAACGTACCCTTCAGACTTCCCTTTAACCATAAAACTTTAAGTTTGATTAAGTGGTTATAAATGACAAGCTGGTAGAGCAGAATGAAGAGTAAAATTAGGGTGATGAGATCTCAGGTGGAAATGAAGACACTTGCTTAGAGGGTAGAGAAAACATCCTGTGATGGCTAATCCTGGGTGTCAACTTAACTGGATCTGGGATTAGCTGAAATGAAAAAGATCTTGATTGGATCATCTGAAGCTGGAAGACACACCCTAAATATGGGTGTTACCTTCTGATGGAAGCCTTTATAAAAGGCCAAGGCAGAGGAGAACACCAGGCTTCTTGCTGCTTGCCTTCTTTCTTGCTGGTGAGTCATCTTGCTGCTGTACACTGAAGACTAGCTGATCTTTTGGAATTTGTCAGACCTTCAGCACCAGACTGGGACTACAGAGAAATCCAGCCTTGTGGAGTGAGAGACTACAGATTCTCAGCCTCTCCAGGGGGTGCAGCCATTGTTGGACTACTCAGACTCTATCCTCTGAGCTAAGATGATAAATATCTATACATATATATTCATTCTACCATTCTGTTTCTTTGGAGAACACTGACTAATACAGATTGTGGTACCAGGAGTGGTTCCTATACATAAAACATTTGACAATTTGTGGAAAAATAAGAAAAATAATGATGCTGGCTGGTTACTTCTAGCATCTCTGGATAAAGTGATGAAGATAAACGATGAGCTTAATGATAAAATTGACAAGCTCCAGATTTGAATCAATAGTTTAAATGTTTCCAAGTGTGCCCTGGAAGAGAATCTTCTCTCCAGCAGCCAGAGAGCTAAAGCTGTAGAAAATCAAGCTGGAGCCCTTA
>NW_008337766.1:718433-720074 GCF_000622305.1 Nannospalax galili | reverse complement strand
GAGCTAAAGCTGTAGAAAATCAAGCTGGATCTCTTATTTTATGTTTGGCTGACCTACAATGCAAATTTAATTCCCAGCCTCAAAGGGTATCAGCAGTAAAGGTGAGGGCATTGGTAGGGAAAGACTGGAATACTGACACATGGGATGGAGATGTGTGGGAGAACCCTGAGGAGGCTGAGGATTTTGAATCCTCAGACTCTGAAGAGTTTGATTCACCTGATGAATTAATCACCCCACCATCAGCAGACCTACCCTCCCCACCCTTACCTGAGGCAACTAATCCCGTTGAGGAAGCTGGTGTCCCTCTGGACCCAGTTATTGTTGCCTCTAGACCTATAACCAGACTCAAAGCTAAGCAGGCCCCTAGAGGAGAGATAGAAAGTGTGGTCCATGAGGAGGTGCGCTACACCATTAAACAACTTAGTGAATTTGATAATTCTTTCAAACAGAAGTCTAAGAATATGCCTGGGAATGGATTTTAAGGGTGTGGGAAAATGGTGGAAGGAACATAACGTTGGATCAGGCTGAGTTTATTGACATGGCCCCCTGACTAGAGATTCTAGGTTTAATATGGAAGCTCGTGCAGTTAAAAAGGTTGTTAAAAGTTTATTTGATTGGATGGCTGAGGTATTTATCAAAAGATGGCCTACTGACACAGAGCTGTAGATACCTGATATCCCTTGGCTTAATGTTGATGAAGGGATTGAAAGGCTCAGGTAAATTGATATGCTTGAGTGGATTCACAGTGCAACACCAAATCCTCCACAATGGGAGGGCCCAGAGGACATGCCTTTTACTGATTTTATAAGATGGGAAGTACTGAGAGAGGCACTAGAACATTTGAAGAGCTTTATTTTTGTTCCTTTCCTTATGCTGAATCTTACAGTTGGAGATACTGCTGCTCAACTGCATAAATTAAATATAAATATAATAGGTGTAACAGTACCTCGGAGTAGGGGTCAGGTGGCAGTATTGAATTACTAAAGACAAGGTGAGTGAGCATACTTATGGTAATAGGTGGCAAAGGCAAAACGATACCTAAAATGGCATGTGTTTCCAGGGACCACAGACATAAGAAGCCTACTAAGTTTTATTTCATCTGTATAAGCAGAAAAGCTCTAGGATGAATGACAGGAAGTTAGTATTGGATCATAGCAATAGAGAATCTTGCTCTATACATAAAACATTTGTTGCTCAGTCAACAAATTTTCAGACTTGAGACAGTTTACAGACCCAGAACCCCTTGAATAAAGGGAAGGCTGTGTGCCCTTGAGGAAGGACTTTGTCACAGTACCAAAGAGTTATGCTGTTTGCCTCTCACCCATCCTTCCCCAGAGGGACCTGCGGCCTTTTGGGGGAAAGGAAATAATCAGACTTTCCATGGCCTATTGGATACTGGTTTTGAGTTGACACTGATTCCAGGAGATCCTAAAAAGCACTGTGATCCCCCAGTTAAAGTAGGGGCTTATGGAAGTCAGGTGATAAATGGAGTTTTGGCTGAAGTCCTAACTGACAATAGGTCCAGTGGGTCCCCGAACTCATCCTGTGGTTATTTCCCCAGTACCAGAATGTATAATTGGGATAGATATACTTAGGAATTGGCAGAATCCCCACATTGGTTCCCTGACCTGTGGAGTGAGG
>NW_008337766.1:714473-718045 GCF_000622305.1 Nannospalax galili | reverse complement strand
GAAAAATAATGATGCTGGCTGGTTACTTCTAGCATCTCTGGATAAAGTGATGAAGATAAAGAATGAGCTTAATGATAAAATTGACAAGATCCATATTCAAATCAACAGTTTAAATGTTTCCAAGTGTGCCCTGGAAGAGAATCTTCTCTCCAGCAGCCAGAGAGATAAAGCTGCAGAAAATCAAACTGGAGCCCTTATTACACATTTGGCTGACCTACAATGCAAATTTAATTCCCAGCCTGGAAGGGTGTCAGCAGTAAAGGTAAGGGTGGGATGGAGATGTGTGGGAGAACCCTGAGGAGGCTGAGGATTTAGAATCCTCAGACACTGAGGAATTTGATTCACCTGATGAACTAATTGCCCCACCCTCAGCAGACCCACCCCCCTACCCTTGCCTGTGGAAACTAATCCCATTGAGGAAGCTAATCCCATTCAGCAAGAGGAAGCTGATGTCCCTCAGGGCCCAGTAGTTGTTGCCTCTAGACCTGAAACCAGACTCAAAGCTAAGCAGGCCCCTAAAGGAGAGATAGAAAGTGTGGTCCATGAGGAGGTGTGCTACACTACTAAAGAACTTAGTGAATTCGCTAATTCATTCAAGTAGAAGTCTAATGAATATGTCTGGGAATGGATTTTAAGGGTATGGGATTCAAGAATAGAGACTCCAGACCCATGGAAGCACCACCAGAAGGAACATAAAATTGGATCAGGCTGAGCCTATTGACATGGGCCACCTGACTGGAGATTCTAGGTTTATCCCCCGGAAGTTTATCAAAAGATGGCCTACTGACAGAGAGCTGGAGATACCTGATATCCCTTGGCTTAGTGTTGATGAAGTGATTGTAAGGCTTAGGCAAGTTGGTATGCTCGAGTGGATTCACAGTGCCACATCAAATCCTCCACAATGGGAGGGCCCAGAGGACATGCCTTTTACTGATTTTATAAGATGGAAAGTGCTGAGAGAGACACCAGAACGTTTGAAGAGCTTTGGTTTTGCTCTTTTTCTTATGCTGAATCTTACAGTTGGAGATGCTGCTGCTCAACTGCATAAATTAAATGTAAACATAATAGGTGTAACAGGACCTCAGAGTGGGGGTCAGGTGGCAGTATTGAATTACCAAAGACAAGGTGAGCCTACTTATCGTAATGGGCAGCAAAGGCAAAACAATACCTACAATGACATGACGCGAATGGACCTGTGGTACTGGCTAATCAATCATGGTGTTTCCAGGGACCGCATGCATAAGAAGCCTACTAAGTTTTTATTTGATCTGTATAAGCAGAAAAGCTCTAGGATGAATGACAGGAAGTCAGTATTGGGTCATAGCAATAGAGAATCTCGCTCAGTCAACTAATTTCCAGACTTGAGACAGTTTACAGACCCAGAACCCATTGAATGAAAGGAAGGCTGGGTACCCTTGAAGAAGGACCTTGTCACAGTACCAAAGAGTTATGCTGTTTGCCTTTCCCCCATCCTTCTCCAGAGGGACCTGCGGCCTTTTACTAGAGAGAGTGTATTGGGAAAAAGGAAATAATCAGACTCCCCATGGCCTATTGGATACTGGCTCTGAGATGACACTGATTCTGGGAGACCCCAAAAAGCCCTCCAGTTAAAGTAGGGGCTTATGGAGGTCAGGTGATAAATGGATTTTGGCTGAAGTCCAACTGACAATAGGTCCAGTGGGTCCCCGAACTCATCCTGTGGTTATTTCCCCAGTACCAGAATGTATAATTGGGATAGATATACTTAGGAATTGGTAGAACCTCCACATTGGTTCCCTGACCTGGGTAGTGAGGGTTATTATGGTTGGAAAGGCCAAATGGAAACCCCTGGAATTGCCTCTTCCAGGGAAAATAGTGAACCAAAAACAGTAGCGCATCCCTGGAGGGACTGCAGAAATTAGTGCTACTGTCAAGCATTTGAAAGATGCATGGGTGGTGATTCCCACCACATCTCCCTTTAACTTTCCTATTTGGCCTGTGCAGAAGACAGATGGGTCATGGAGAATGACAGAAGTAAAGAATCTAATTGCAGCTGGTGTACCAGATGTGGTTTCTTTACTCAAGAAAACTAATACATCTCCTGGTATCTGATATGCAGCTATTGATTTGGCAAATGCTTTCTTCTTGATACCAGTTCATAAGGCATTCACCAGAAGCAATTTGATTTCAGCTAGCAAGGCCAACAGTATACCTTTACTGTCCTGCCTCAAGGGGTTATTAACTCTCCAGCATTTGCCATAACTTGGTTCCAAGGGATCTTGATTGCCTGATTCTTCCATAAAATATCACACTGGTCCACTATATTGATAATGATATGTTGATTGGATCCAGTGAGCAGGAGGGAGCTGACAGTCTGGACTTGTTGGTTAAGCATATGCACAAAGGATGGGAAATAAATCCAACCAAAATTCAAGAGCCTTCTACCTCAGTGAAATTTCTAGGAGTTCAGTGGTGTTGACCAGTTGCAGAAATGTGGATTGTAACTGACATGAGTATTTTTGTCCTATGTGGTTAAGAATAGGCTTGTGCATGTTTACACATATGCTAAGCAGATATTTGTGTTATTCTTTTTTGAATGTGTAATTAAGTGTTAAGTGGTTAAGTGTTGTGAACCTATATGATTATATTGGGTTATGGGACACTAAAAGACTAAGCATTATCAAAGACCTTATCACCTACTCTAAGATATATAATGCATTGGTCATTGTATGATGGGATAGTCATATCATGTTAGGTGAAATTATGACCTCAACATTGTTTTCATTTCTAAATTAAGCATGACTTAGATGCTATTAGGTGTCAAGCTGACAAGGGGTGGACTATGGTGGCTAATTAATAGGGGAATCACAGTGGAGGCCATTGGGATTTTGGAGTAAGGCTTTGCCTTTATCTGAGGACAACTATTCTCTTTTTTAGAGACAACTATTAGCCTGCTATTAGGCCTTAGTGGAAACTGAACGTTTGACAATGAGCCACCAAGTCACCATGCAACCTGAGCTGCCCATTATGTGCTGGGTGTTACCTGAACTCCCCAAGCCATAAAGTAGGCCAAGCATAGTAACAATCCATTATCAAATGGAAGTGGTATAGACGTGATCAGGCTTGAGCAGGCCCAGTGGGCACAAGCAAGTTACATGAAGTTTCCCAAATGCCTATGTTCCTACTTCTGTTACGATGCCTCCTGTTCTCAAGCGTGCACCTATGGCTTCATGGGGTGTTCCCTATGATCAGTTGACTGAGGAAGAGAAGACTAGGGTTTGGTTTACAGATTGTTCTGCATGCTATGCAGGCACTACTCAGAAGTGGACAGCTGCAGCATTACAGCCAATTTTGGTACAACCCCAAAGGACACTGGGGAAGGAAAGTCTTCACAGTGGGCAGAACTTCGGACAGTGCACATGGTCGTGCATTTTTCTTGGAAGGAGAAATGGCCAGAAGTGTGATTATATACTGATTCATGGGTTGTAGCCAATGGTTTGGCTGAATGGTCAGGGACTTGGAAGGAGCATGGTTGGAAGTTGGCAAGAAAGACATTTGGGGAAGAAGTATGTGGATAGATCTCTCCAAATGGG
>NW_008337766.1:711916-712829 GCF_000622305.1 Nannospalax galili | reverse complement strand
TACTCTAAGATATATAATGCATTGGTCATTGTATGATGGGATAGTCATATCATGTTAGGTGAAATTATGACCTCAACATTGTTTTCATTTCTAAATTAAGCATGACTTAGATGCTATTAGGTGTCAAGCTGACAAGGGGTGGACTATGGTGGCTAATTATGGGTGTCAACTTGACTGGATCTTGGATTAACTGAAATGAAAGAGATCTTCTTGATTGGATCATCGGAAGCTGGAAGACACACCCTAAGTGTGGGTGTTACCTTTTGATGGCAGCTGGTATAAAAGGCCAAGGCAGAGGAGAACTCCAGGCTTCTTGCTGCTTGCCTTCTCTCTCATTGGAGAGTTTTCTTGCTACTGTAGACTGAAGAGTAGCTGATCTTTTGGAACTTGTCAGACCTTCAGTGCCAGATTGGGGCTACTGAGACATCCAGTGTTGTGGACTGAGCGACTACAGATTCTGAGTCTCTCCAGTGTGGTGCAGCCATTGTTGGACTACTCAGACTCTATCCTGTGAGCTAAGCTGATAAATCTCTATACATATATATTTATTCTACTGGTTCTGTTTCTTTGGAGAACCCTGACTAATACACATCCTCTTGTCACATCATCACAAAGCATTTGACCATGCCCTAGGGCTTGAATTTTGGAGTGATTCTCTAAGTTATTCTGTCAAATAATTTTCTAAATAGATACAGGAGTTGCATGGGTGCTAGTGACTTTTTAATAAGACTTATAATGATATTTTTTCAGAAGGGAAAAAATGGTAGAAATAATTTTGGGGGGAGTCTTTTTTTTGAGACATGGTCTCCCTGTAGCCCCAGCTGTCCTGGAACTCACTATGTAGACCAGGCTGGCTTTGAACTCACAGAGATCTTCCTGCCTCTGCCTCCTGAGTGCTGGGACTAAAGGCATG
>NW_008337766.1:709481-710112 GCF_000622305.1 Nannospalax galili | reverse complement strand
CAGCTGGTGTAAATCTCTGTTTAAAAGGCAAAACAAGTTTCAGCACCAGAGAGAGTGAATTTCTTTCACAGCTGTTTTGTTCTGAGTCTCAGTAGATTCTATAATGGATCTGAAATCTTTCAGAAACTTCTACAGACACACTTAGCAACGTTTTATTAGATATCTGATAAATCTCTCTCTATATATATTTATTCTACTGGTTCTGTTTCTTTGGAGAACCCTGACTAATACACATCCTCTTGTCACATCATCACAAAGCATTTGACCATGCCCTAGGGCTTGAATTTTGGAGTGATTCTCTAAGTTATTCTGTCAAATAATTTTCTAAATAGATACAGGAGTTGCATGGGTGCTAGTGACTTTTTAATAAGACTTATAATGATATTTTTTCAGAAGGGAAAAAATGGTAGAAATAATTTTGGGGGGAGCATGATTGGAAAATTGGTGAGAAAGACATTTGGGGGAGAAGTATGTGGATAAATCTCTCGAAATGGGCCAAGGATGTGAACATACTTATGTCTCATGTATCACAGAGATCTTCCTGCCTCTGCCTCCTGAGTGCTGGGACTAAAGGCATGATAGAAATAATTTTTTATTAATGATTTTATTTATTTCTATCTTATGTGTATGA
>NW_008337766.1:705811-709403 GCF_000622305.1 Nannospalax galili | reverse complement strand
AAAGCTGACCTGGCTACAGCTGCTGCTGAGTGCCAGATCTGCCAACAGCAGAGACCAACCTGAGCCCCCGATATGGCACTGTTCCCTGTGGCAGCCAGCCTGTATCCTGATGGCAGGTTGACTACATTGGACCACTTCCATCTTGGAGGGGGCAGCATTTTGTCCTTACAGGAATAGACACTTATTCTGGTTATGGATTTTCCTTTCCTGCACTTAATGCTTCTGCCAAAACTACTATCCATGTACTTACAGAATGCCTTATCCACCATCACGGTATTCCACACAGCATCACTTCTGACCAGGGAACTCATGTCACAGCCAAAGAAGTGTGACGGTGGGCCCATGGTCATGGAATCCACTGGTCTTACCAAGTTCCCCACCATCCTGAAGCAGCTGGCTTGATAGAATGATGGAATGGCCTATTAAAGACACATTTACAGTGCCAATTAGGTGGTAATAGCCTGGAGGGCTGGGGCAGGACCTCCAGAAGGCAGTGTATGCTGTGAATCAGCATCCAATATATGGTACAGTTTCTCCTATAGCCAGGATTCACGGGTCCAGAAATCAATGGGTGGAAGTGGGAATGATTCCACTCACTATCACCCCTGGTGACCCACTATGAAAATTTTCGCTTTCTGCAGCCTTGACTTTGCACTCTACTGGCTTGGATGTTTGGTTTCAGAGGAGGGAGTGCTTCTGCCAGGAGAGACAACAAGCATTCCATTGAACTGGAAGCTAAGACTTCCCCTGGACACTTTGGGTTTCTGATGCCTCTAAGTCATCAGGCTAAGAAAAGAATACCAATATTAGGGTGGGTGATTGACCCAGACTACCAGGGGGAAAATTGGACTGGTTCTCCACAATGGAGGTAATGAAGATTATATCTGGAAGGCAGGTGATTCCTTAGGGCAACTTTGGTGTTACCATGTCCTGTGATTAACGTCAATGGGAAACTGCAACAACCCGATCCAGACAGGACAACAAATGGCCCAGACCCTTCAGGGATGAAAGTATGGGTCACTCCTCCAGGGAAAGATCCAAGACCTGCAGAGATGCTTGCTGATGGTGGAGGAAATACAGAATGGGTTGTAGAGGAAGGTAGTTACAAACACCTACTTAGGCCACGTGACCAGTTGCACAAATGTGGATTGTAATTGACATGAGTATTCTTGTCGTATTTGGTTAAGAATAGGCTTGTGCATGTATAAACATATGTTAAACAGATACTTGTGTTATCCTTTTTTGAATGTGTAATTGAGATAAGTGTTAAGTGGTTAAGTGTTGTGAACCTATATGATTATATTGGGTCATGAGATACTAAAAGACTAAGCATTCCTCGAAGACCTTATCATGTACTCTAAGATATATAATGCATTGGTCATTGTATGATGGGATAGTCATATCATGTTAGGTGAAATTATGACCTCAACATTGTTTACATTTGAAAATTAAGCATGACATAGAGAGGTGCTATTGGGTGTCAAGTTGACAATGGGTGGACTTGTGATGGCTAATCCTGGGTGTCAACTTGACTGGATATGGGATTAACTGAAATGAAAAAGATCTTCTTGATTGGATCATCTAAAGCCAGAAGACACACCCTAAATGTGGGCGTTACCTTCTGATGGTAGCTGGTATAAAAGACCAAGGCAGAGCAGAACACCAGGCTATTTGCTGCTTGCCTTCTCTCTCGCTGGTGAGTTCCTCTTGCTGCTGTAGACTGAAGACTAGCTGATCTTTTGGAATTTGTCAGACCTTCAGTGCCAGATTGGGACTACTGAGACAACCAGCCTTGTGAACTGAACTACTATGGATTCTCAGCCTTTCCAGTTTGGTGCAGCAATTGTTGGACTACTCAGACTCTATCCTGTGAGCTAAGCTGATAAATCTCTGTACATATATATTCATTCTACCGGTTCTGTTTCTTTGGAGAATCCTGATTAATACAGCCTCCTATCACCAGATGATTAGATTCCTAGGAACTAGGAATCCTTTGGTTTTCCTTTTTATTAATATTAAACAGCAGAGGAGTGATTAAAAGGCTTTATGACTTTGGTTATTTTCTTTGGGGGATGATCTCTTTTTTATTTTATTTTTATTTTATGAACAAGTTTATTGCCTACATGTACATAAATGCACCTGTGTCATGCAATGCCCATGGAGGTCAGAAGGCATAGGATATCTTGAAACTGAAATTATGGACAGTTGTTAGTCACCATGTGAATGTTGGGAACCAAACCCAGGTCCTCTGCAAAAAGCAACAAGCATTCTTAACTGCTTTCTAGCCTCATTGCTGAAATATTTGAAAAATTGAAGTTTAAGCATGCAAAGGGTGAAGAAAATGTATATCCATCAGAACAAAATGATAGGATAGTTTTTATTAAAAAGCTTATGATTATGGACAGTTGTTAGTCACCATGTGAATGTTGGGAACCAAACCCAGGTCCTCTGCAAAAAGCAACAAGCATTCTTAACTGCTTTCTAGCCTCATTGCTGAAATATTTGAAAAATTGAAGTTTAAGCATGCAAAGGGTGAAGAAAATGTATATCCATCAGAACAAAATGATAGGATAGTTTTTATTAAAAAGCTTATGAAAGGATTATTATGGAGAAAAGAATAAGAGTTATTACATAGTATGGTAATTGGGAAGAAGCCTAGAGAGCATCTCAGAAATCTGCGAGACCACATCTCCCATCACAGGCCCAGACATGAGGGCAGCATTGTTTTTGGATGTGAGTCCAGGTTTCTCTCAACAGGCCCTCTGAAATGGATAATTTTGGGTTCTGCTCCCCACACTTCAATGCATCGCTCATTGACCTAGCAGAGGCTCATACAAGCCCACATGTGATTCATGCTACTCCTCCAAAGGGAGCAAGGATTGGACCTTGGCAATGAGAATGTGGTGCTAGTTCCATGGAGATGAATGAACTTTTGGATCATGACAACTTCCATGGAGATTTCAAAGACATTTCAAGTGTCAGGAAAAAAGTTGCTACAGTGACAGAGCCTTGCAGATTCCCCACTAGAATACTACCCTGAGCATAGCACAGTAATACTTTTTATGAGACCTCAAAATGGTCCAGTTGATGGCAACATTTAACACCAACATGAGAATGTTGAAGGCATCAGTGTACAGAGCTAGGCCTGCTGACTGAGCCCATACTGTCAACTTCAATAAACTGAGAAATACCTAGAAGATTACTTGTCTATATGTTGTCTCTAAGGGTGTTTCTAGAGGATTCACCAAGGATATATACTTACCTAGGAATGGGCTACACCATTTCCTAGGCTGGGTGGATTGTACAGAAAAAAAAAAAGGAGAAAGCCAGCTACTGAAGGTCTTTTCTCTGCTTCCTGGTAGCCATGATATGAGCTGCTTGGCTCCATTGGGTACCACTGGGGACTGAAGCTAGAACTGTGAACTAAATTCACTCCTCCAGGGAAAGAGCCAAGACCTGCCGAGGTGCTTGCTGATGGTGAAGGAAATACAGAATGAGTCATAGAGCAAGGCAGTTACAAATACCAACTTAGGCCACGTGACCAGTTGCAGAAATGTGGATTGTAACTGACATGAGTATTTTTGTCCTATGT
>NW_008337766.1:672781-703453 GCF_000622305.1 Nannospalax galili | reverse complement strand
TAATGACAGAAAGTCTACTTAGCATGTTAATGAAGACATCGGAGTTGGGCTTCCCAAGATCTTTATGGTCCACCCACTGTTTCAAAGGGTAAGTATGTAGACATTAGGTTAAGGGAAAATTTATCCTGCAGCTATAAGATTTATGTCTGTTCTGTTGAATCTCAGTCTTGCTTTGGGAAAGTTGTTCCATTTTACTTGACCATCTTTCCCTTTGATAGCAAGTTGACTAAGATACTAGCTATAGTATCTGAAAAGCATGTTTCCTGTTTTTGATTTTATAGGCTCACAACTGAGAGGACTTGCTTTGAGTTCAATAGGAATTGAGAATTGTGACTTTGAAATCATGTTTCAATGAGTTGAGGCTTTGAGGTATGTGAACATATAATGGATGCAGTCTTTAACTATGGCAAACATGAGAATCCCAGGCACTAGGGGCAGTAAGTTATAGTTTTGATATGGTTTTTCTCCGCTCAAAAGCATGTTGAGACTTATTTCCTCTGTAATAATATTAAGAGTATGAGTCCTTTTTGAGAGTGTATGGGGTTTGAGACAGAGTTTCCCTGTAGCCTCACCTGATCTGGAACTCTCTATATAGACAAGACTGGCCTCAGTCTCCCAGAAAGTCATTTGTCTGTGTCTGCTGAGTACAGGGATTTAGCACATGCACCACCATCCTGGCTTAAGAGTATGAGCTCTTTAAGAGGTGCTGCCAGCTTAGTAGTAACCAGGTCAGCACCACCCTCATGTAGGGGTTAATGCATATGCATGGATCACCCAAGAAAAGGTGTTGCTGTGAAACAGTGACTAGACACATTCTTTCCTACTTATCTGCTTTGTCTTCAGTTTTTCTGCTATGCTGTAGTATAGCCAGGGGCCTCTCACCAGATATTGATGCCATGCTGTTTGCAAATTTCTCTTCATATGCTACCTAGTATCAGGTATTTTGTTATAGCACTTTATAAATAAACTAAGACAATAGTGATATTTCCACTTGAATATAAACTAAAAGTTTCCTTGTTTATGCTGAGATTTTTCTGGTTTGAGCTTGCATGGAACTTGTGAATGCTGTCACTGTTGTGAATCCATTTGAGTAACTGACCTTCTGTCTAGAAAACTCCGCTTCCTTGTAGATATCCACCACCTCTGGCGCTTACAATCTTTCAGTGCACTCTTCTACAATGATACCTGAGCCTTGGGAGGCAGAAGTTTGATATAGGTGTCCTATTCAGGGATAAGCACTCTGCAGGCTCTTGTTCTCTACACATTGGCCAGTTGTGAGTTTCTCTGTTAATCACCACCTGCTTCATAAGGAAACATCTCTGTGGAGAGTTAAGAGATGCATTAATCTAAGACAATAAGTCATTAAGAGTCAGTTTAATATGATAACTATCTAGAAGAAACTATTATTAGATTGTTCTCTATGTCTTGTGACTTGGCTAGCCTCAGGTCCCTAAGCCTGATATCAATGTCAGGTATGGGTTACATCCTAAGAAGCAGGCCTTAAATCCAATTAAGAGTGGTTCATTACCAAACTAAAGGTTTCTTAACATAGGAGATCAGTCATAAAATAAATGGTTGAATTCAAGGCAGGAATATTACAACCCATATAAAGACTGGAGTCAATAACAATAATCATATAATTCAAAATACACTGAGCTATTTGAAAACATTTCTTTTATAGTCAGACTTACATAAGAGATAAAATAGCTAAAAATATTCCATTCTCTAGTTCTGTTTGCCATGAATCTGTAAAGAGGATGAAATCACTTGGATTTTTGTAAGCATAAAAATTTGGTTGGAAAGAAATGGAATAGCCTGTTTATATGAGTTGATAAGACTCCAAAATGAATGAATGAAAAAGAGAATTAAAATTTAATTATTTGAAAAGCTAAAGAGTTGGAGCCTGCTAATTGTCTAAATCAGTATATATATTTCTTCTTTATTTAAGTTCATGAGCCTAAATAATTATCAATTTTTTTAATAAAAACTAAAATCTAGGCCCAATGTAGTGCTTTATAACTATAATCTCAGCATTTGGGAGGCTGAGGCAGGAAAATCTCTATGAGTTGGGTCCAGGCTATGCCACCTGTGAGTTCTATGCCAGCCTGGGCAGTAAGATAAGTCTCTGTCTCAAAAGCCAACTGAACAAACCAACCAATACAGGAAAACAGTTTCTTTACAAGAGAACTGTTATGTTGATTAGATAACATTTGAATTAAAGAGATCTGTCAATATGCAAGTCTTGGGAGTTAAAGCTTTACCCCTATTTGGTCTTAGTTTGGAGAATTTTCTTTACAGGCCCCTGAACTGTCAGCCTTTCTTTGTCATTTTTTTGATCTTCAGTTACCATCCTACAACTGCCATGAAACTATATTCGAGCATGTTTAAAGTTAAATTATTTCATTTTGAACTTAAAATGTATGTCTCATGTTTCATGTAGCAGAGTTGATTTCTGGGGCAATGAATTGAGACTTGAGGTTTGTATATGAAAGAGGCTCTAAAGGCTCATATGTTAAAGGCTTGGTCCCCAAGGCAATGGCAATGAACTCATCTGTTGATGACTTCATAGTTATGTGATATTGTTGTGACATGGTGGAAACCAGAAGTTGGGCCTTGGTGGAGGCAGTAGGTCATTAGGAACATGCCAATGGAGGGTATACCTTGTCCTTGATCTTGCCCCCTTCTGCTTCCCAGTTATTACACTGTAATTTTTGCCTTCCCTGCTTTGTTCTCTCATCTTATTTCACAAGTACAGGAATGGGGCCAAGCTAACCTGAACTAAAACCCCTGAAACGGAGCAGAAATAAACCTCTTCAGGTATTTGTTATGGCAATGAAAAGTCAAATACAAGACCAGACAGTTCAAAAATAAGTATGATTGGGGCTGGAGAGATGGCTCAGTGCTTAAGAGCACTGACTGCTCTTGCAGAGGACCGAGGTTTGATTCTCACCACCCACATGGTGGCTAACAACCATTTGTAACTCCACTTCTAGGGGATCCGATGCCCTCTTCATACCTCTGTGAACATTGCATGACACAGGTGCACTTACATACATGCAAGAAATACAACCATACACATTAATAAAAATAAATAAAATATTAAAAAATAAGTATTATTGATTGTCATATTACATTATCTCTCTTGCTTTCCACCTGACTGATGATCCTAAAAGTAGGATGGGGTCAGGGAGCCATTCACTGTAATGAGGGTTTATTACATGTTAACTCGTTTTCCTCTATTCTTATTTCATTTTCTTATTTGTCCACTAGTCTAGAATTTTGAAATTTATAAATCTGAGAAACAAATACGAAGTATACTTGAGAAATGGAAACATTAATGAGGAAAAAAATTCTAGATTCACTTTCAACCAGCTTTCCACCCACATCATATTACTTCCCATGTAGGACTCTCAACAGAAAATGAAACCATATATATCATTACAATCCCCAGTAGAGATAATGAGAGCATATGCAAAGCCACAACTATCCATTGAGATAATGAGACTATAAATACTATCCTCCTACTCTTTCCAGGTATAATGAGAAGCTACTGCTTTACGGTCATATTTCTGTGATCATCCTCCAAGCCAGGAGACAGTGAATTCAGTGATGACCTAATGAAGAAAAGAAACGGATAGCATTTATCATAACCTTCCCAAAATCAGCTCAAGATTAAAGGTAAAAGTGCAGAGAAGTAAGGGAATGCATTCATTTGCTAATAGCTGCTGTTCCTGGAGAACTATGTACAATTGTGTGTGTGTGTGTGTGTGTGTGTGTGTGTGTGTATGTTATTAAAGTCATTAGACAGGAATATTCTATTACTGGGTTAAAGATCATACCAACAGCTCTCAGAGAAACAAAGTACAATTAAGAGCTTTCTAGGAAGACTAATGTATTTTATTCCCTTTTATAGAAAAATCGGTGTTTGAAACATTGTTACATAATGTTGTGGGCAGTAGCATTGATATTTCTGAAGCTAGAGGATATTTACGTTCCATAGATTTACCCATTTTTCAAGAAATATTTATTTTGTGTTCACAAAAGCTATGGGGGAAAGAAAGCGCTCCAAGCTCTGTTTGAGAAGAGATTGGGGGATAATTTCTATGTAACACATATTGGAAAATATTTTATGTACTTCCTTTTAGGTCTGACACTTGAAATTAAATCCCCAAAAGTAAAAATATTTCTGGAAGTGAAAAAAGGTAAGTCTAGTTAGCTCAGATAGGAATAAAAAGATTTTTCCCTACCTGTGTGTACTAAACTGTGAAATTTTGATCCTTGATTAAGTCTTTGCTATAAAAACTCTAAATTCTGAATGTTTTACAAAATACTTAATAATGTACTCATGCTTCTCTTCTATTTAGGAATCAGGAGCCTCTTTTTTTAATATTTACCTGTTATGTCAAAATTTGGGGGATTTTTTTTTTGGTAGCTAATGCCTCAGATTAAGAGTGCTTCACAATTGCTCTCTTACTGGGGTGAGGTGGTGCTGGGTGGTGGTGATGGAGATACTTTCTGCCTGTCTAGCCATGCTGATGACTGGATCATGATATAGTGCCCATTTGGCCCTCACAATGATAACAGAATGAAATATATTTTATTTCTTTTCTTAATTAATACGTATCTCACCTATATGACCATAACAAGCAAAAGTAAAGAAAAGCCTTGTGTTCTCTTAACAAGTATAACACAGATATCACACATCTCTGCAGTGTTGTAGATAAATATGGATGGATAGAGAGATTAGACACAGGACAGTAAATTGATATGAACATAGACTATAGATAGATAAAATGACTCCACAGGTGACCATGATAACTTCAGAGAAAAATGAATTGGTTCCATGCTTACTTTATGTTAGATGCAAACTTCCACATACATATCCAGTCATCTACCTACCTATCCATCATCTATTTATCATCCATCTATCTATCATCTATTTATCTATCATCTATCTATCTATCATCAATCATCTATCATGTATCTGTCTATCATCTATCTATCTATCATCTATCATTTATCTATCATGTATCTGTCTATCATCTATCTATGTATCATCTATCTATCTATCTATCTATCTATCTATCTATCTATCTATCTATCATCTATCATCTCTATCTATCTATCTAATCTATCTATCATCATCATCTATCATGTATCTATCTATGTATCTATCACCTATCTACCTATCTATCATCTATCTAATAATCATCTACATATCATCATCTAGTTTTTTATGTGTGTGCATAGGGGCTGCTGGGGATCAAACTCAAGTCATAAGGCTTGTGGAAGGTGCTTTTATCCACTGAACCACCATGCTGGCCCTTATCTGTCAAATTTAACACAAACACAAATTTATCTTGATATCTCTAGTTTCTGTCTAACTCCACTGGACTAATGTTTGCCCTCCATCTTCATTTGTATATTTTCTCTGGTGAGGGGAAGCCTGGATTTTGTTTTTTGCATTATATTTACTTATTTCACCTGTTTGGGGCAACCCTTGAATTGTTAACTCACATCAAAGACTACAGAAGTGATTTGACTCTTTCATTTTGAGAAAGTATCTTTAAAAAGGATTTTGAGGAAGGCCATATTTAACAAATTCTTCCACAATAACACTGCTTACTACTGCAGTTCATTCTCAAGCCTCAGAGAACAATGCCCAGATGTTTTGTACTATGTATTTTTATGTCCTTGCAGCTCTCAATTTCTTACCCTTTGTGTCTCATTTGTTTCAGAGCAATTACTACTAAGAATGATTTCCACTCCCTATTAAAGTTTTAAAAGCTGAACCCAACATAAATGGAAATGGGTAAGAGAAAACTTTTAAGTCTTCATCTCTTCACCTCATGTCGTAGTCCATGTCTTGCTGTTGTAATGGTGTAAATACCATAGACTGGAAACATAAACAGAGTAAATATATTTGTTATGGGTGAGATGCTGGAAAGACAGAAAAGATGATCCTGGCATGTGACCTTCATGCTTCATTTTTCCATGGCAGAAGGACAAGTGAGCTTGAGAGTGCAGGGGAGGAAGGCAATAAAACAGAGTAGGCCGAGGAGAGGGAAAGAAAGGTAGAGAAACGCCAGCCATGCTCCTTTGAATGCAGAACCCACTCCTGTGATTACTAATCCTCCCTCATCGTAATGACTTTCATCCATTCATAGGAGTCCTACCTCTCATCACCTCTTAAGAGCTCTATTTCCTAATACTGTCATAACAGCAATTAAATTGCAACATGAGTTTTGGAGGGCACATTGACACCATACTATTCCATCTGTCCTCTCCTCTGGTACACATGGATCATGTACATGCTTCCAGTACACACTTCCTCTTTACATACAAAATTCATTCCATTTAGAAGCTCCAGATTCATACCATATCACTTGTAAAGTCCAAAATCCAGAGCTTCAGTCCACTCAGATTTGGATGTAATTTGATGATTCATCCTGAGGCAAATTCCCTTTACCTGGGAGCCTGTGGAAATAAACAAGCTCTTTACAAGTAGCAGTGGTGGGACAGGCAAGGATAGACACTCCTTGTCCAAGACGGAGCAGCAGAAAAGTACAGAGAAACAGGCCTCAAGTGAGTCTCCCCAGCATGGAAACCACATAAACCCTTAAAACTGAATAGTGCTTGTGATTCCAGGCTCCACTTACTGGGCACTGGGACAGGAATGGGCTCACAGCCTTAGGCAGCTGTACTCCTGTGGCTTGTTACTGGGGAAACCAGGGTCCCCTCTTGGGGTTCTTAGTCTCATTACTAAATGAATTTAAGAACAGACTCAAGGGACTAGAGAGATGGCTCAGTAGTCAGGATTACTGGCTACTGTTGAACAGACCAGGGTTTGGTTTCTAGCACTCACCTGGCAGCTAACAAAGGTCTGTAACTCCAGTTCTAGGTGCACTTTACATACATTCGGGAAAAACACTTATTCACATGAAATAAAGATAATAAATAAAATATTTAACGTAAATAAACACTGAAATATTGAATAAGAAACAGACTCAAATGGAAGCTAAAGGATAACTTTATGAATTTAAAAGATTGACCCCAGGACAACCAAGCTATAATTGTCTACAGCTGCCTGGAGGAAGTGAACGGAGAACAAAAACACTTACAAAAACAAACAAAAATGTGCCAGGAAGCCTTCGTGGAGGACAGCTAGCCACATGATGGACAAGTAGCCACATAAAGAGGGGAGCTTTAGAGAAAGAGTGAGGAAACCCAAGGTACTAGAGAATGTGTACTTAGGCTCTAACATCGAAAAGAAGCAAAAGGAATAACTAGGCCTTTCTGAGCCAGACCCAGCTGAACCTCATGGCAGATTATGGGAACTGAGCCATGGGGCTGGAATTCTGGGAAGAAAGAGTATATTATTAAAGATTCTGCCTATCTTTAGCATGGCTTAAGGTCAACTCTCCTTCCTAGGGTGGTCCTGCCTTCCTGAGGAATGGTCCCTTAGCCAAGTCATTGACCTTGTTCAACTGAATTAACAATTTAGAGAAGAGAACAAGGCGTGTCTCCACCTGGAAGTAGATTTCACTCTTTTGGCTATTAGACAATAGAGTTCCCTTAATTTCCTTCATTGTTACTGTGACAGTTTACTGGACCTGGTCCACTTAACTGCACTAACTGGTTGGAGAGACTGATGTCCATGGTGGCAGCTCTACAGTTCTGTGGTGTCAAGGTAGACACTGTTCTAGATGGAGACTGTGATCTTTCTACCTCTGATTCTGCATTTTCTTCTTTCCTCTTTTTTCATTATTTTTATTTTGTGTGCACGAGTATGTTGGCTGCATGTGTGTAAGTGCACCTGTGTAGGACAATGTCCACGGAGGTCAGAAGAGGGCATCTGATGCCCTGGAACTGGAGGTACAGACAGGTGCTAGCTGCCCTGTGGGTGCTGGGAATCGAACCCAGGTCCTCTGCAAGAGCTGCCAATGCTCTTAGCTGCTGAGCCATCTCTCTAGCCCTGATTCTGCATTTCCATTCAGCATTGTCCTAATGAGATGCTCTTAGCTGTGCAGTCCTGTGATAAGTCTCTGACTGGACCTCAAATTAGCTCAAGACATCCTTTGAAGGCTGGTGTCAAAATCAGGCATCACCTCCACAGTTCTTATATTCTGTGAACCTGTAGGGTTAGCACAGGAGTGCTGACAAGGTTTTTGAGCCACACTTGAATTCACTTAAACCAAGCAGTAGTGCATAGAGTTCAGAGTGCAATCACCTCATTAGCCCTGGCAGGAGGTCCTTCCTGCCTTCCAGCCTAAACATTCCTTTGAGCCTGTGATAGCAGGTGCAGCCTCAACGATCTAAGATTTATTCTTTTTTTTGGGGGGGGGGAAGGGGCTCAGAAAAAGTTGAAGACAAAGAAGAGCAGGGAGAAGGTAAATGGAAGGAAAGTTATCAAACCCATTGTTTTGTAGACTACAAGCTTTTTAAAAAATGAATGTGGAAAAGAAACACCTTCGGAAAGCAATGGCATCGGATTTCCTTCCACCCAGTTAAGCCTCCAGCTAGAATCACTTGGCTACACTCTGTTTTCTCTCTACAACATGCTTTTTAACATGGCTATTCTGTAAATTTTCCAAATTATCTTCTGTTTCCCTTTCAACTTAAAATTCGTTCTGTCATTTATTTCTGTCATGTCACAGTGTGTGTAGTTAGAAGCTGACACACAGGAGGAATGCTTAGATATTTCTTCCCTCACACGTCCCAATTTGCTTGAGTTTTGCATTCCATAAAGTCCTAGGACATGCATATAATTCTGCCAAGTTCTTTGCAACTGCTTGACAAGGATGGCCTTTACTCCAGTTTCTAATACTTGTTCTTCTTTTTCCCCTGGGTACATCATCAGGATGACCTTTACTCTCCACATTTCTGTCAACATTCTAGTCATAACCATTTCAGTAATCTCCAAGAAGTTCAGACTTTGCTGACAGCTCTCTTCTAATATTCCACAGTAATTTCCCCTACTGTACCACTTATGATAGCCAATACTTTTCCTTTTATTTATGAATTTCTTTTTTAATTTTTTAAAATTTATATTAATTTTTTGTGTATAAGTATAGTGCCTAAATGTGTTTAAATGCACCCGTGTCACCTGTGAAGGAGAGAAGAGGGTGTCATATCCCCTGGAAATGGAGTTACTGGTGGTTCCTAGTCACCATGTGCTTGCTGGGATTCGAACCTGGGTCTACAAGAAAGTCAGTTCTCTTAACCTCTGAGCCATCTCTCCAGTTCCCATCTTTTCTAAATTCTTACTTCCTCTGCCTGTTACTCAGTTCCAAAGCCATTATCTTATTTAGGTATGTGTTGTCACAACAGCATCACATCTTGGTACCGATTTTCTCCTAGTATGATTTCAGCTGCTTTAAGAGAATATGACAGATTAGGTCAGTTAAAGGTGATAGGACTGTATTTGTCTCATGATTCTAGAGTCTCTGAGGTCAAACAGCTGGGCACTCATATTTCATAGGCTGCTTTGGACTGCTACTTCTGGAAGGAGAACAAGTGAGAAAAATCAGTCAGAACTCCTCCTTTGTTTAAGGAAACACTCTGATAACAAATTACTCTCAAGATGATGGCATTGATCTATTCATGAACTACTCAACTCTTTTTTTTTAATTTTATTATTTTATTTTATTTTAATTTTTTAAATTTATTTTAGCTAGCGTCTTCCTGTGGCCCCAGCAGCCTTGAACTGCTATGTACATCACACCGACCTCAATTTTGTAGAGATTCTCCTGTGTCTGCCTCCTGAGTGCTGGGATTAAAGACTTGTGCCATCAAGTGGAGTAACCCACTCAACTCTTAAAGGTCCTGTTCTTAATATGAACACAAGGGCAATTTTTTTTTAATCAAAAGGAACTCACCATCCATGGCACACCTATCTCATCCCACGATCATTACTGAGACTGGCATTTTGGAGATATTTCTGATTCTATTTTTAAATCTAATTAGTAGCTTCACAGTTTAAATTTTAAGTTGCCTTTCTCACCTTGGGGCTGTTTCATGTTGTTATACCCATGAGAGGTATTTTGTAGTAATTTGTAGCAGTATTATCAGCACAGGAAATTGCAAGAACTGCCCCCATACCCCCAATGTATTCTGCATAATACTAAAAATAAACCTTATTAAAATAGTTGAATATATGTTTTCTAGGGCCAATTAGATCACATTAGATGTAAGTACAGCTCCTTAGTTAGATATTCAAGTCTTTTTATGCTGTGACATCCAGCAACATTCTTGAGGTGATCCTGGCTGCTCTCTTGATATATGCAGCCCTGAAGCAGAAACAGAAAACTACATTTCCTGAAACTTGCTTTATTTTAATTTTTTAAACCATTTTTATTGTATTTCAGAGATGTTGTAGCCTTTAGGCATAATTAGATATGAAAAGTCTCTAAATTTTACTGATATGTGTATCTCTCTTAAGAGGCTAGAAAAATGACTGAATTGTCCTAAGGAAAGTAGAAGAAATTATGAAGAGGCCAACAGAGATCAATGAAATAGAAAACAAGTATATGGTAAAGTCAGCAAAGCTACAAGTCGATCTATTGACATATTTCATAAAATTGTAAAAACTAATAAGACTATGAAACTTTATATTTTATTTGCTTAGTAATATCTCTCATATATGTTATATAATTTTAGTGATAAGAAATGAAGACATGCACATACATGGCACAATGATCATAGAAATTTGAGGTTTATGTCTGTTAAAGAAATTGAAACAGGGGCTGGAGAGGTGGCTCAGTGGTTAAGAGTACTAACTGCTCTTGCAGAGGACCCGGGTTCGATTCCCAGCATCCACATGGCGGCTATGAACCGTCCTTAACTGCAGGTCCAAGGGAATCTAAAGCCCTCTTCTGACCTCCAAAGAATTGCATGACACATGCACTCACATACATGCAGGCAATGCACTTATACACATAAAATAAAAATAATAAAATATTAAAAATAATTTTAAAAAACTGAAACATCAAAAAGTAATTTCCTCACGACAAAGTTCATGTGATTATTAGTGAATTTTTAAAATAAGTCAAAACAAAATACTAATAAAAAATTCCTTAACTATTCAAGATAAGCCAGGTCTGATGACATACACCGAGCACTTTAATCCCAGCACTGGGGAGGCAAAGGCAGGGGAATCTCTGTGAGATTGAGGCCAGCCTTGTGTATATAGCTAGTTCCAGGCCAGCTGTGGCAACAGGGAAACCCTATTTCAAGAAGAAAAGAAAAATTTTATTGAAAGGACCTAGGAAATAATAAGACAAGTTCTCAAAAATTTATGGAATCAACTTTTACATACAAATGTATAGCAGGTTTTTAAATTGACATGGAGAGGTGGATTTTTAATGCATAAACTAGAAATGAAACAGGCCAGAGTAGCAAAATCCTTTATATTTTAGATGTCTCAAACTCTAACAAAATGTGAATGCTTTTTAACAAAAATAATTTCAAAGTGCCTGTTATAATGGCCTCTTTAACACATAATTAGTTTAATTAGTTAATAAAAACAACCCACAAGACTATTACTATATTTTACTTGTATTTGTTGCTGTTAGACACCTAAGATAATCATATATGTTTCCTATGTTTTAGAAATAGTCTCCTGGATTTTTATTTAATACTATCTTATTAAAATGTTTTATAAGTTTTATAGATATAAAAAAATAACCAAGTTAAAAAATATATATTAAAAGGTTCACTGTATGAGATGCATTTCTGGAAAAAGAAGGTTTAAAAAATGCTTTTGGATTAAAAGAGAAGGTTCCAAAAGAGAAATGGTGGAAGATAATGTGAAGAGATTAAAGTATGTTGTAGAAAGATTAAGAAAATTAAACTTAAATTAGATAGTGATAGGGTTCAGGTCCAGGTGACCCCAGACCCAGAAACCATAAGGTTCCTAGCAGGAACTAAGTCAGCCAATTACCAGCCAAATGCAAGCTGACAAAACAACTCTAGGAGATGGTGATCGCTCTTTACTTTTAAGATCCTTTGAGGATCTGTTCCTCAGGGGTCTCATGGGCTTGGGAGGAGTCCCTGGCTCCTTTCTTCTACAAGCTCCATCTATGTGAAGGCATCTCAAAGGTTCTGCTTGACCATGGCTTGCTTCACTTGGAAGTATGCAGGAAATGTTTCCTCTGTGTTGACCCTCTTTTTGTAGGCTGGACAGTGGTTCAAGTCCACCTTGTGGTGTCTCCATGGCCTCTCTGAACAAGAGGACAGGTGACTCACCATAGTTACAGGACATTTTGAGAGATGCGCCAATAGTTCCCTGGAACTTCTTTAACATTTGAGGGCAAGGAACAAAAACTATCCTTTAAGTCCCTCTGACAAAATTAGTATAGGCCTCAAAGTATGACTGTTACACATACAACAAGGTTAGTTCCACCAGTCTGGTACTTTTACCATGTGCTATGTAAATAAAGCTTAGGAAAATACCAGACATTCTCAGATAAACCTTGAGCAGAAAGCCTTAAACTAGTTGACTAAGCTATGGCCTTAGAAATATTAAGATTATCTATATATTATCTTTGTCTCATCCTTGATAAATCATAGCTTTTACCTTACCATTCTCTTTTTTAATAACCATAAGACATAATAATATTGACAATAAATTTTCCGTCTGTTGTGAGAATTCTTTTCCTGGGGATACTAAGTAATGCCTATCCCATTCTAAGGTTCTAATGCCAAACCAATGTTTGATTACATTAAAGTTTTCCTGGGGAACCAATGAATTACTGAGCTTACTTACAGAGATGACTGAGGGGTTCGTGAGGTGTATGGGTTACCTGAGAATATTTACACTGGAAAGCCTTTACCCAGCATGGATCAAGCCTTCTCTTCCTAGCCTTCCACAGATAATATACTTTAGTCCTCCCCAAACCCAGAAGACCATATGTAATTAGGGCCAAATTACAAACAGTTGGCTGGGAAGAGTGGCTGGATACTCAGGTGAGGGTCCAATGACCCTGCTTACCCCTCCTTCAGTGAAAGACTATGATAGTCAACAAGCCCAATTGTGATGATCTTTTGCTGTTGGACACAGCTGAAGTCAAATGGTAGTTGTTTGACTCAGAAGAAAGTAGGGTGCAGCATCATCTTATTAAAAAAACATGGAATCTTATGTAGTTTAGAGAGTGCTCTGCTTAAACATTGCTTTAGGTTTTGAAGGAATGTAATACTAGGTAGAGAAAAGTAACTGTCACATAGTTATACATGATCAAATTGATGTTTATAACCTCCAGCATAATCAATTAAGGGAAACTGTGATGCTTTAGTAACTGACTGAGGAATTATAGGCAGAAGATCCTCTCTCCTCTCCATCAACTGTGAATTGTTCTCTTGTATTTTTTTTAAATCTATCCTGTGGTTTTTTCATTAAGTAGTTACATTTATCTTTGTATTTACTGTACATTTACATTATGTGTTAGTGACTTTCCTCATTATTTTGACCAAATAGAGAATCCCATTGACCACTTTTACTATAAAGAGTAATACCATCTTTTGAAATTAGTTTACATCTTAGCTGTTCTCAACTGCATAGTGTCTTTATTCTTAGGCTGTTTTGTTGTTATCCTTTTTCTTGTCACAGGGTCAAGGGGCCAGCCTGAACCTGGAAAAGAGTCTTGGAGATAATAGGCTTGAGTCTGAGGTGGGAGGGCCAATCCCTTCTCCAGAGTCAGCATCTCAATGAGCTCAAACAGCATGTGACAATGTACCAAAATAATTAATACAAAAAGACATTTGTTTCTCTTTAGAATTTAACTTAGTGGTGTACACTGGACACGAGAGCTGTTCAGTCCAGTGACTACTAGGAGGACTGAAAATATCTGCCCTTCTTATAACATGTATACATTTGTCTAGGCAACTCGTTTCATGTACTTGGTCCTTTACTGGGAACAAGGATTGACAAAAGACAGAACATTTTATTTTAAGAGGTCATCTTGCTTGATATTTCTAAGCTTTATGAAACCATTGGTACTTGGCAGTGAGCACTCATCATCAAACAGGATAAGGTTGACAGAAGTATCTGCCTTTACCAATGTCAAACATGAGAGCCTCTCTGGCTATAGCTGATGTGGCCAGATGCACGAAAGCTTATACTCACAATCAGTTAGTTTGTCTATTCATGAAAGACTCAATAAGAACCTTCCTCCTTGCTATTTCCCATTACAGGCCAAATTTTGCCCTCCATTGTATATATAGATGAGGTCTGAGTGCAGAAAGATATCAGTATCCCTTTAGATCTCAATGTGTAAGGATACAGTCTAGCACTACCTTTGCTTAAGACACCATAGTCTTAGCTGAACTGGCTATACATCTGTGAGACAAAAGAAGCTATCTGGAATGCCTGCCAAACATTCTTTGTCTCCTTCTCCAGAGAATCCTCCAGAGATTCTCATGATTTTATCATGAGTGATCATGACAAAAGACAACACTACTGACTTATTCACTATCACTCCATTATCGGCATGGGTTCAGGGGTAGCTTACTAGTGACCTTAAAGAAGAGGGCATCTGTTTGGAATTATTTGCTCTTACCTATGTAACCCTCTGACATTCTGAGACATTAATGGATTCTTTCTTCATTTTATGTGGTTAATCTTATCCCACCTGTGCAGGATACCACCATACATGAAACCACTGGAGTAAACAATGGCCCTAATGCATTAAGGAAATTAGCCAACTTCTAGTGATTATATAAGTTAGGGAAGATTTCCTGATCTGGCTCCCTTGTGGGATGAACCTTAATATCTTCTTAAATGTTCCCTCTGACACTTTTTCTAAAAATTCCAATCGTTTATCCATATTTTACTTTTAAACTAAGGCAAGACTGTTAACTTGCATGGTAACTTCCTTTGAAGAGGGCTGTCAGTCTGGATTGGAAAAAAACATTTCATAATTTATTATACACAATCTTGGATTAAGTACCCATAACCTGAAGAATAAGGAACACAGAAAACAGTGGTACCTAAAAGAACTTGCAAAGAGACAATATCACAGTACTCTTTCCCTTTAGTCTGTCCATGACATTGTAACTAGAAAATACAGAGAGTATGATGGGGCAGAAACAAAAGCAAGCATAAAGCAACTGACCATCAGAGAGGGAAATACTCTATTCCAGAGAAAAACAGGATTAGAATCACAATATAGAAAGGGGAGGGATTAAGACCAGTGGAGCTGACATCTTAAGCCTCCCACCCAAGCAGGCTATCCCTTTTAACCTACCATTGTTTTAACTATGTGTTGGTAGCAGCTTGTCTCTTGTAGGGTTTGGCCCTGGAGTACAACAAATTCCCATGATCTTCCTAGGTCTAGCCATCACAAAGTGTCAGCTCCCTTTGTACCTGGATAGTCTTGAAGGCATATGGCTAGAAAAACATTAAGTTCCCTTTAGAAACTGAGAAATATTCTATGTAAAATGGTAAGAATTTAAAACAATCACTTTTAGAAATCAGCAAACACCATATTAAAAATGTTAAAATGTAAAATAATTCCTTTAAAACTACTAGGTAAAGATGTCATGCAAACAATGTCAGAACCTAAAAATCATTCCTTTTAAGAATCAGTAAATGTGTCAAGCAATGTAAACATTTAAAACAATCATCTTTAAAAACCAGTAAATATACCATATAAGAAGTTAAAACTCAAAGTAGTCCCCTTTAGAAAGTCCCAAACAATGTTAAAATTTAAACTCCCATCATGGAGATCTGGCATTACTCCCTTAGTCTGAAATAAAAATGCATTGTTTTTCTATGACATTATCAATAAATCAAAACAAAATAAATTGCAAGAGAATTAGGACATATGATTAAATGTCTGCAGTTCAGGAAACTCCTAGGCACCCTTGGTACTGGTAAGTTTCTGGGTTTGAATCATGTCATGTGGTTGAATTAAGATGGCGACACAGGTCACTGCCATTTTGTGAAAGTTACTGTCCAAGATGGCAACCAAGCCATGTGATTGTCCCCATACTGATGATGTCATCAACCACGGTGGAGACCAGGTCACATGTTTGCCTCCCTCTTGGTGAGGTCAGCAGCCATGATAGCAACAAGGCCACATGACTATGTTAGTGAGCACAGTCCCATGATAAAACAAGCCCATCCTTCACCAGGATACAAGTCCTGTGGGATTCACATACCTCACAGATTAAATGTGAACAGCAACCATTTTTACTTTTACAAAGAACCCTAGTTAAGTTAGACTTGCTATAACAGGGGAAAGTACCCTCAGATCTATATAGGCCCCAAATAGAAAAGCAAAGCAAAGGAATCCTTGTCTCTCACCAACCATTGTAGCTGTAATGCCAAGCCAAGTTCTCCAGATCTTGTTGTTCTTTGATACAAGCTATGATGGAAAAGAAACACATGAAGGCAACAGAAGAACAGGGTGCATGTCCAGCACATAAATACTGGGTTGTTGCTCTGAAAGCATATGTCTTGCCCAGGCACAGCCTGTGACTTTCCATGAACACTGAAATTTAAAATGCTTAGATCTAGTTAGAAAAACAGCTGCCTCAGGACCATATGGCCTGAGCATAGCATTCTTGGTGCCCAAAAAGGCCTAAGATCAAAATTTTGAGCCCCTCTGCCTGAGAGGACGATTAGTGAAAAAAATGGCTTTTAAAATATTTTTTTCCATTTGTCCACGGGGCAAGGCCCCTTAAATTCTTTAACTGCTCGACCAAAGCTGCCCAGCACTTCAGCCTAAGTCCGAATGCCCCAAGGCATAATAGCAAAATGGATAAGGACGTTCAACTGCTTTCTTAAGAGCCCAATTCAGTGTGCCCTTGAAAATCTCTGCATGACCATCAAATAAATAAATTATTAGAATTTTGGGGTCCCTTCATGATTGCCAATATGAAACATGGAGAAAGAGGGTCCCCTAGAGTGTTCTTAGTCTCATTCATAAAAGAATTTAAGAATGGACCCAAACAGAAACTTTTATAATTTTATTAGACTCTTAAAGAAAAATCCTCAGGGAAGGTGAGCTGGTCATCTTGGAAGCTGCCTTGAGGAGGTGAATAGTGGGAAACTGTAAAGAAAATCATGAAACCATGCAGGTTTCGAGCCTGAATGGAGGTCAGACACATGCTTGACTTTCAGCCACATGCCTGGGAGAAGGAAGCTTTTGAGAAAAAGCGAAGAAACACAAGAGGTGAGGGGCATCCCAAAGCCTTAAAGAAAGCATGTTTAGAAAGAAAGGTATGAAGAAGAAAAGAAGAAATTAGGCTTTCCTGAAGAGTACAGGAAAGCAGACAGACTTATGGAGACCTACATGACTGTAGCTATTCTGGAAATTCTGCAGGGATCTGAGCTAGGAAATACTCACTACTTTATTAACACACCAAGTATTCTGCCTGTCTATTTAGCACAACTTAAGGTGAACCTGCCTTCCTGGGAGTGGTTATCACCAGGTAATTGACCAGTGAGACTGAAAAAGTAGGCCCTCCAACAGATAGACTAGATATTTTTTATAGTCTGGACCAGTTCAATTTATGGGGCTCATTGATACCCTTACAATAAGACTATAAGTAAGTTGATTATAAAGGGCATTAAAAAATGCAAGGTCAAAATTCAATACCCTAAGAAAAATTAATGCTAGATTCTCTGTTTACAACAACAGCAACAAAAAGTTTTATTTAAATATTACTTGACTTAGAGAAACAGGGCATTTTAAATATAATTATTAAAATTCAAAATTAATTGCAGAGTCTCCCTCAAACAATAATAAGGAAAGATAATTTTGTCAACTCAAAGAAGGGACATCACATCAAACACTCTGTTCAATTGGAGGAGAAAGACTGTATCTACAGACTTCTAACCTGCTCTTCCACTACAGAATTCAAGATGAGGACCAAGATTCTCTTGTGCCAACTTCACCTGAAAACTCATTCATGTGTACTTCAGAGATATTAGATTGAACTCATCTCAGGTAATTGATAATTCAGTATCCACAAGTAACTAGACATTTATCTCAGGTTTGGTTGTTTATACTATTTTATAGTTAGCCATTTTTAATTGTTTCTGATATTTAATATTTTGCCTAGTATATTCCAAAATGATAAAATAATGCTAATTTTGGTTTAAATTGTTATTTTTTTAATTTTCACAAAAACTTTATTGAAAATTTCATAAATATGGTGTTTTGATCAAATCCATGCCCACTCCCTCCCCTCCAACATTCCCCCCTCTGAAGAGGTAACCATAAAATTTTTTAAAGGTTAGATACAAGCTCCCAAATGCTTTTGGCATTTTTGGCCTTTTGAACAAAGTATGTTGCTAACAGGCCCAAGGACATTTTGACTTTTAGCAAAGAAACTAGCTAAATTTCTTTGTGGTCTTTTTGCCCTAACTGCCTAGCCAATTCTTACCTCCTATTCTTATCACACCATCCTCTGAAGGGGTTACCCAAATTGCCAATAGGGAATAGGGATGCAGACCGCTCTGGCTTCTTCAATGCTGAACAGGGTCGCAGGGTGAGGCAATTGGAGCACCCCTTCAGTGGGTCTATCTAAAAGACTCCCAAATTGCATAACTCTTGTCTCTAAGGGGAGAAGAAAGTCCTTGAAGCATGAATAGGAGATGTGAAGGAGAAGTAAAGGCAAGAGTAATTAGCATTACAAGTTCTAGGCAGGGAACTACAAAAAAGTCAGAACAGGGCAGTTTTCAAATGTTCATATAAGAGTCCCCTGGAGTTTCTTGTCAAGGGAATTTTAATAAATTTGTAAATTGTTATAAATGATTATATTTCCTTTCATTAATTATGTTCTTTGTTATGATTATTTCCTTATTCAGATATCCTTCCTTATTAAACCAATATTCATATTTAAAAGAATCAAGTGTTTTCACTCATTATAATATATATTTCTCATTATTCAGTGTAAGTTGGATAAAAAACCCAGTTTTCAGATTCAAATTTGTATATACATATAGAAATCATATATTATGTATTTGTATATGATATATGCAAAGTATGTATATTTTAACTGAAGCTGATTAATTATACTAAAAGGCCCTATAATATGCTCCAGTGGTCAACATCATAACTGAAGCTCTGTTTTCTGTAGATAGAGATATATAAACATTTAGGTTAATTCTTCTTATTTGAATTATACAAAAAAAATCACACTCTAATGACAATAATATTCATGATATTCTATACTTTAAGTACTGATGTACCTTGATTAAATAAGCATCTAAGCTATCCTATAGAGTTTAATTAGCCAGGATAAAAACAATAATTAAGCAATATCTATATTTTACTAATAAAAGGAAATGGACAATGCTAAACTGACTCTTTCTAAATTCCAATTTCCATTTCTAATCACTAAAATAAAGAGAAGTAATAATTGGTTATGTTTTCAGGCCTATAAAATTCTGATTTTTCTAAAAGGTTTGATCTCTTGTTTCTATTATTGTTATTAATATTTGTTATGTAAATGAAGACATTCTTCTTAGAAGAAAGTTTAAAGAATACTGCATTGTTGTGTGATTTCTTCTATAATGTTTCATTTATTTTTCCAAGCTAAATCTGGTATGATACCAATGTAATAAAGCAGATGAAGTTATTATCCACAGCTAAGAGTTAGAGCTAGCCACTCCATAAGGTTATAGTTATAAGGTCTAACTGATCCAAAGAAAAAACAAAAATTAGAAAATAATAGATTTGTTTAAATACTCCAAATACAAATAAAATAGTTCATAGAGTACAGATAACTGTAAGTACAGGAGGACACATAGCCAATCTCATTTTTTGAAAACTGATTTTCTCTTTTACATTTACTCCATTGGGTCAAAGAATTTTCTTGATTATTTTAATTTTAAGTATAATAATCCTATTATATATCACCTGCAAATGTTATATCAGACACAGAAGACAAGAAAAGAAAAAAGTCAAATCCAGATCATTATAGATAATAGAATTAATATGATCAAGGAGTTTCTTTCTTATTGTCTTTACCACCAATCCCTCTCTTCTTTAGACTGCTATCCTGCCTACAACTGAGCCTCATTCACATCAAATTCTAGGAATGAGTCTTCCCAAGAAAGTGGGAAAAATATGTGGCCCCTGCATGCATAAAATATGATGCTTGGAAAACAAGGGGAACTGTGATTGCCGTTCATCTCAGGGTATCGTTAGCCCCTAAATAGCCAATTTTTTGCCCACCTTTGTTTCTGACCTTAACTTCCCTTGACGAACACATTACAAAAAATCTTTCTGAAAGATATTTCTTGGCAAACAACCAGGTCCCACCAACCGAAAAGCTAAGACTGTCATCAGATAGCATCTGAGACCTAGAGCAGAATTCCTTACCCTTTCCTATGACCTGCCTACCGAATGGATTCACCAATGTATTTGAAAGGTGTCTTGATTTATAACTTTTCTTTGTTCTGTTACTATAAATACTTCATGAACCTGCTTCTTTGCTTGAACACGAAATGTGGGGTAACCTGACTGCGTTCTTGGGCCATGGTCACTGATATTTGGCTACATTATAAACTATATCTTATTCCCTTTTTGGTGAGAGCTGTTTTTGCATTGACAATAACAGTTACTACAAATCTCTTAGTATCCTGTATTAGCTTACTTACTGTCTAACTCAGCAGGGTTACCTGCTTAGGGTCTCACAGGGCTGATACCAAAATGTGAGTTATTTTTTTAAAAAAAGAATTATTTATTATTTTTACTTTATATGTATGCATGTATTACCTGTGTGTAGGTAAGTGCAACCATGTCGTGCAATGCCCTTGAAGGACAGAAGGCGCTGTTGGATCCCCTGAAACTGGAGTTTCAGACAGTTGTGAGCTGCCATGTGGGTACTGGGATACAAACCTGGGTATTCTGCAAGAACAACCAGTGTTCTTAACCACTGAGCCATCACTCCAGCTCCAGAATGTGAGCTATTTTATGTTCATCTAGAAGACTAAATCTCAGACTCCATTTCTAGACTCATACATGTTTTTGGCAGAATTTAATTCCCTGTAGCTGTTAGATTGAAGTCCTTGTCTTCTTGTTGGATACAGAGAGGTCCCAGCTCCTAGATGTTACTCTTATTCATCACAGAGGTCATGTCACCACAGAGCAGCTTTCTTCTTCAAGGACAGCAAGACAATCTATCTGCATTTGATTGTGTGATAGGATAATATAATACAATTTCTCCATAACACATAAGCTAATCAAGGAAGTTATTATGTCAAATCCACTGGTCCTCCCATCACTCAAGAACAGGGATTATGAAGGTCATGTGTGTGAAGACTAAGAAACTTGGGAATCCTAATAGAATTCTGTCTGTAACAATATTTAAGAATTAGAATTGAGTTGAAAGATCTGTGTTGCTAACTGTAAGGGTTTTTATTATTTATTTTTTTGTTTTTTTGAGACAGGGTCATTATGAAGCACTGCCTAGCCTAGAACTCACTATGTAGACCAGCCTGACCTTGATCTCACAGAGTTCCACCTGCCTCTGTCTCCAGAGTACTGGCACTAAAGAAATGTGTCACTGGGCTATAAAGAGTTATAGAAGAAAGATTAATAAAATGTATTATTGCTTAAAAAATAAGCAAATACAGTACAGATGAAAGTTGAGAGATAGTAAATAGACTGACATACATTAGTCTGCAATTTGGTTTAAAGCTGAGACATAATGCAGTGAAGAAAAGCTGCCATTTTCAATAAGGAATGCTGTGTGATCTAAATAGTTTCCTTGAGCAAAAAAGGAAAACATAAATCTTTATGTCCTACTGACATCATATCATTCAAAACACTTCCAATTGATTGGTGACTTGTAAGAAAACTAAAGCAATGAATCTTTTAGAAGAAAACATATGGAAATGTTTTCAAGACTGAGTTATAGTAAAATATTTTGAAGAGGAAACCAATCAACAGTATGATGGAGCATAATTTACAGGATATTTTGTTATACAGTGGAATGCTGAATGTAGGCAATGCTACCTTCAAGAAAGATGACACAAGCCCATGTTCTTGGGTTTGATGCCCAGCTCTATCGAACTGTACTTTGGTGATATGAATGTTTCTCTTAATGTATTCTATATTTTAATTTGTACTGTTTTTAAAAGCAGTTTTCAACTTTTAAAGCAGTAAAATCATTTGACTCAACTTTTAATTCCACATGCTTTGAAAGTCATGCTTGAAATAATTTACCCTGTTAATGCATTTATTTCTGCCTTAAATACTGAAATTGTGTCTTATTATTTAATGCATAGACAGAGTAGAGATTCGAGATAGTCTGGCCATTACACACATGCTATGACTCTGTGCTGTGAGACTAAGAGGCTGATCAGCCTGAACTTCAATAATGACAATAACTTCAAGTAATTTACTCAAAAATTTCCCCAAATGTACTGTTCTTGTTGTCTCATGGGTAATTGTAATACATTGATTTTATTCTTTTTCCCCAAAGTGAAAGCAATATATGCCTGAAAATTTTTATCATGTCAATTTGTGTTAATGCAGTGCAACTTTTACACTGAATACGTGCATATTTAATTTAAATTTAATTTTAAATTAAAATTGAGCTTAAGAATTTGTAATTCTTATTTACTTTGTCCATAAAGGAAGCACATTTCTAATTAAAGCAATCACTTCGTTCTGCATCACATATCCATGAAATAATTTAAAAATGGGATATAACATTCGAAAATGATTAGTTTTATTCTATAATAATCCAGTAGCAAGCTATAAGATTGAGGCTAAAAAGATTTATTTTATTAATTTTAAATTGTGTGTGTGTGTGTGTGTTTGTGTGTGTGTATGTGTGGTTTTTGTGCATGTGTATTCAGGTGTGAGTGGAGTCCAGAAGAGGGTGTTGTATTCCCTAGGGCTGGAATTACAGACAGGTTTGAGCTGTCTGATGTGGGCTCTTGTGGCCCGGAAATTCCTCATTCTTCTGAAAAGTATGGGCAGTGGTCACAAGCATGGATGACTGGGGCATCCTGGGAAAAGGGGTGAAACCTCAGCCATATGGAAACTCAGGGAACAAAGCTTGTAGCCAGCCAGGGAGCATGGGCTCCACAGGGCGAGATGAAGCACTCAGACTGTGGCATGGTACGCAGAAGCTGATGGAGACTACCGGTGGGGCGTGAATGGAACAGGGGTTATGAGAAGCCATTTCTTTCTAAGTCACTACCTCCCAAATGTCATATAAACTATGCAAAACCCAAATGGAACTATGGTAGGTAGATTTTGTTAACCAGCATCAGGACCAGAGACCCAGTGACTGAGGGCCTGCCTCCCAGAGAGTGGGAAGGGGAAAATTTAGTGCAACAATGCTGAAAACTGAACTTGGGTCTTCTGCAAGACTAATGCATGCTCTTGACCAGTGAGCCATCTTTCCAGATTTTACTTATGACATTTTAAGGATTAATAAAATGAGTTTAGAAAATTGTATTCTTTAATTAAACCAGTAAAAAATTATGAGATGGATCACATGTAGTTAGATTAAGGATGATTTTTTAACACCTAGTTTAGACATAAGTACAGACATTCACACATATATATGTGTACTTATCTACTCTTTAAAACTAAAATATTTCTGTGGGGGGGTCATCATATCAAAAGTTGTTACAATATGACATTACTGAAATAAGAAAAAATACTTAAAAAAGACAAAACACAATATTTAACTATCCATAAATAACTTGATTTATCTGGATTGTGGCATTTGTTTTGTGACACTGGAAGTAGAGGGAGGATGTAAACCATAGCTAGGGGCCCCTGTGATGTAATGCTTCAAGATCTCCAAAATGAACTTATTCTTTTTAACGTTGTTTTCTCTTTAGATCATTATGCACCTAAAACATAGAGTACTTTCTTCAGTTACACATAAAATTTAAATTTTAGCAGTATGGTATGTTTATGAGAGTGATATTGATTATCAGATATGCATTTTTCTAGATATCAAAGGGTTTGGGGTAAAATAATATGATTTTTTTTAATAGTTTTATAATGGCTAATCTTTGCTGTCAACCTGACTAGATTCAAAATCACTTTACAGGTGTATCTTTGGGAATGTTGTGAGAATATTTTTCAGAAATGTTTAACTGAAATTAGAAGACACACCCTATATGTGGTGACACCATGTCATGAGCTAGGGTCCTGGACTCAGTAGAAAGAAGAAAGGGAGGAAAAAAAAAAAAAAAAAAAAAAAACTGAGCATCAGGAGTCATCTCTCTCTGCTTCTTGGCTCTCAATATAATGTGACCAGTACCTCATGCTCCTGCTTCCAGAGATTTAGACATTGTCACTACCACACTGTCCCTGCCATGATGAACTGTACCCTCAAACTGTGAGCCAAAAAAAAACCTTAAACCTTAATCCGTAGCCTTAAGAAAACTACTACAAATGCCACATACCCATTGGGAGGGAGTAATATATACTCTGTACAATTGATATTCATCTCTCGCCAAATGAGATGTGAGTAAAAGGAGTGTGGGGTACTGTGGGAGACAGACTTGAGCTTAGGGTGATATTGCAACTGTCAGGGTCACATGGTTTCCAGGAATCCAGGCTCTGTAATCTGAAACGCAGTATGCTAATGAGGCATCCTACCCTCTATTCTGTGATAGGACGCTAAGTCTGTTATGCTAATAGGATGATGCTAATAAGGTATCCTACTTGCTTTACTGTGATAGGCCGCTAAACCTGATGTGCTAATGAGGTATCCTACTTGCTGTGCTGTGATTGGACCACTATCCCTGTATAAGCTTGTGCCTTCCTACAATAAAGAAGACCTGTGTCACTGAACCTGGTCTCCTGTGTCTGAATGTGGCTCTGCTGACACCATCTCCTCACAAGCCCTGGGGTCTGGGACCAGGCAGAAGCAGCGATGACAGGAGGCAGAGCAGGGCAAGCAAAAGAGCTGCCTCAGCACCAGGTGAGCAGAATAGCGGCCTCAGCCCAGGGCGAATGGAGGAACAGCCTTGACACCTGTGAGAACAAAGGAGCGGCACTCACGAGAATGGAGGAGTGGCCGCCGCTGGCAGTGACCGCAGCTGGCGCCCAATGTGGGGCTCGAAAAGCTTGACCCCATGAGGCTGTAACACTTGGGCTATAACGCTTGGGGCTCCCGAAGTCCCCTTTGCCAGTGATTCTTCTGTGGGTGCTCACCACTTTCGTTCTCCTGTATTTCCTCTTCTGGCTCGCTGTCTTTGTTTTGGCGTGTTGTTCCTGTCTCCACTGATCACCTTCCTGAATGGTTCCTGAGTCCTTCTGGGTACATCTTGCAGGGTGAGTGATCTCCAGTATGGGGAATAGTTATCCAGCTACTGCCAGCCCCTGTGCTGCTGCACTGGTTTCTCTCATCAGGAATAGGCAAATTAGGATAATAGAGAAGGAAGTAACTGAGGTATTAGATGAAGTGCTAGCTCTTGCTCCTTGGTTTTTGGATTCCTGCTGTTGGGATCTGGGGCAATGGGCTTGTGTGCTATTCATGGCCAGAAGGAGAGAAGCCAGGGAGGGGCGTCCATGATCTGGGCTGTTCTACCCAATTGTAACTGCCATTCTGGCCTTGCTTTGGGGAATTACCCCCGATGCCCCTCGGCAGAATAATCTCATACTAAAAAAACATAGATAAACAAATAAGGCAACAAGATAGTGGAGACAGCTTGTCCCAGGCATTTCCAGTCAAAACCATACTAACTGATTTCTCTTATGATGCAGAAACAATGGCTGCTGATAATGAGGTAAAAAATGAGGAATTAGGATATGAGGGTCCCCCTGAAGAAAAACAGTCAAGATCACCTCTGCCCCACCATTACAGGGTGGTGGCTACCCTCCAGCATCTTATATTGGCTTTGATGAAAAACGGGAAGTTAAGGGAACCTCCACTCTGCCATGATGGGATGATGGCTACTTTCTGCCATCTTGAACTAGCTCTAAGGAAGTTTCCCCCCAGTCCATCTACCCCTCCTTTCCAGAGGAGAACTGGAAGCCCCTCCCACCTAGGACCTTCTCCTATGATACAATGGGTGATTTTCCACAGTTTTTCCCAGTTACCATCAATCAGGGACAACAGAACCCTAATGTCTGGAATCCATATTCTCATGATACTTTTAAAAAGCTGCATAAGGCAGCCATTGAGGATGGCATTCATTACCCTTGGTTTGGTCAGCTACTAGATACAATCAGCCATGTGGCCAACACCCCCTATGATTGGCAGAATATCACCCTTGACTGTCTACAGGGAGGTGATTTTCTCTTATGGAAGGCTGCTTATCAGGACAAATTAAAACAATAGAGCACAATAGAAATGCCAATGTTCAAAACATTGAGTTGGACACCTTGGTAGGGCATGGCAATTTTGAAACCCCACAAGCCCAGGCACAGGGACCTCCTTGCTACTTTGAACAAGTGCGGCTTTGCACAGCCTGTGCTCAGAGCTGTAAATATTTGGTCTGAGCCTGCTCCTCTTGTGTCCCTCTTCTACCTCTGGGGCCATTACAATGTGCTGGGACCCTCCCTAGAGGTATTGGCCCAAATAAGATATGGCAAATGGATGCTCCTTTTGGCAAGCTCAAATATATCCATCATATTATTAACAACTGTTGTTAACGCAAGGGCAAGGCTGTGCTTGTATCTTTCCAGATAATGTTCCAGCCCCATTTGGATCCCAGCCCGAAACATCAGAATTGCCTATGACAAAAACCCTCCCTCCACAACCACCGACCCAGAGATGGCAGCCCTGACCCTGGAGGAAGCGACCCACCTCCCTACCACTGAGAGACTGACCCAATGTTGTAGACAATGAAAGCCACCAACCTGGGGAGACCTCAAACATCTCTCTCCACAAACAGAGACATTAGCTAAGCTAAGTCCTCAATCTAGAGGAAAACCTTTGTCTATGTTCCTTATTATTTATGTTATCAGTATTGTTAACTCTCAAGCTCTAGGAACTCTTGTTAACCCCCACTAACCCGTCAACCTAACTTGACAGATTATTAATGTAGCCAATGAAAAGGAGGTAAATTCCACAAAAAAACTACACCCCCTGGCCAATGGTTCCATGAACTACAGATGTCCCTGGTTCACTTAGCTGTTGCCCTGCCTCCAGATCTTGCCAGGCATGTCTCTGCAAACAAGGACCCACTATTCCTTGCCCTTATCAACTTATAATTGGCCTCTGACAGGTTTCAACAAATTCTTGACCCCTGAGGAGGCCTTTAAACAAGCCAATACTGGATGTACTGCCTCTCCCTCTGCCAAACAACACAAGGGACCCACCTTCCAGGGCTGGTAGTCAATGACAGGTAAGATCCCGAGAGACGGGACAACCTAAGACAGGCACAGTCCATTATGCTGGGTGACCCTTGAGGTGGGGACAACAATGCTGGGGCAAAGAATCTTGACTCCCATTGGTTGGTATGGAGTAGGCACAACCTGCTCTTAAGGAAGCTCACTGTCTTGAGGGAGGGAACTCTTGATACAATGACCCACTAAGCCATTCTACTTTGCCTTGATGTATCTGGACTGATATCAATATGCTATTACCTTATCTTTAAAAATAAAAAAAGGGGGAGATGTTGGAGACAGACTTGAGCCTTGGGTGATATTGCAACTGTCAGTGTCACATGGTTTCCAGGAATCCAGGCTATGTAATCTGAAACGCAGTATGCTAATGAGGCATCCTACCCTCTATTCTGTGATAGGACGCTAAGTCTGTTATGCTAATAGGATGATGCTAATAAGGTATCCTACTTGCTGTACTGTGATAGCATGCTAAGCCTGTTATGCTAATAAGGTATCCTACTTGCTGTGCTGTGATTGGACCACTACCCCTATATAAGCTTGTGCCTTCCTGCAATAAAGCAGACCTGTGTCACTGAACCTGGTCTCCTGTGTCTGAATGTGGCTCCACTGACACCATCTCCTCACCAGCCCTGGGGTCTGGGACCAGGCAGAAGCAGCGATGACAGGAGGCAGAGCAGGGCAAGCAAAAGAGCTGCCTCAGCACCAGGTGAGCAGAAGAGTGGCCTCAGCCCAGGGCAGGCAGAAGAGTGGCCTCAGCCCAGGGCGAATGGAGGAGCAGCCTCGACGCCTGTGAGAACAAAAGAGAGGCACTCATGAGAATGGAGGAGTGGCCGCCTCTGGCAGTGACCGCAGCTGGCACCCAATGTGGGGCTCGAAAAGCCTGACCCATGAGGCTGTAACACTTGGGCTGAAACGCTTGGGGCTCCCGAAGCCCTCTTTGCCAGTGATTCTTCAGTGGGTGTTCACCACTTTCGTTCTCCTGGGCAAGTGGAGGAGCAGCCTCGATGCCCATGAGAACAAAAGAGAAGCACCCATGAGAACGGAGGAGTGGCCGCCACTGGTGGTGACCACAGGGTGCCATTCATAGTATCTAGAGAAATTCACTTGTAGTGAGGAGATTTGTTTAGAGTGTGAGTGGTTCAGGTTGGGTTAGGAGTGTTATGGTCTGCACATGGTTTACCCATCTCCCTGAGGCTTCAGTTGTTGAACTGTAATGCCCTACTTTGGATATTGAAAGCATGGAACCATAATGACTGTGCTATTCAAATGTTGGTCCTTTGGAAAAGTGGTTAGGATTAAATAAGGTTGTTGTGGTGGAGTCCCTATGATTTAATTCCAGTGGCTTTATTAGTAGAGGGAGCAAGATGTGAGGACACACATATACAACCATGCTTGCTGTCTGCCCATGGGGTGCTCTGTGCTACTGTGGGATTCTGTGGCTGAGAAGGCAATCATCAGGCAGCTCCTTAACCTTTCACTTCAAGATCTGTGGCCCAAAGAAACATTTTTTTATGATAAAGTAACTTTTGTCAGGAATTTTGCTTCAGTAATAAAAGTGCACCAGGGTGTTAATCAGATGACTCTGTGAGTAAAAATGCTTGCTGTGTAAACTTAATGACTTTAGTTCGGCCCAAGAACCCATGTAAAAAAACATGTATGTGGTGATACATATCGGTCACACCAGAACTCCTATGGTGAAATGGGAGGCAGACACAAAAGAATACCTGGAAATTTTGTAGGCTAGCTAGTGTGGAACATTCTGAGTAGCAGAAATAGTGAGATAGACCTCCTGCTTCAGCAATGTGGAAGGAGAGAACTAACTCCTGAAAGTTGTCATATGACCTCCAAATGTTCACTGCATCATGCATGTAACTATGTTTTTTCATTACTCTTGCTAAGCACCTGTATAAATGTAATTAATAAAGCATATTATCATTCACAACTAAACAAAACTATGCTACATTACACAACTGATTGTCCTATAGAAAGCTGCTTCTCTCTGGAAAATGGTTCCATTCGCTTACTTAGACGTATTTACCTGGCTATGGTTTCAATAGCCTCCAAAAAGTTTTAATGTTAGGAACTTTATTTCTAAATGTATATGATGATGGTATTGAGAGATGTAGCTTTGGGGAGGATATTAAAGTTTGATACAGTCAAGAAGGTGAGGCCAGCACTGGAGAAATGGCTCATGGGCTAAGAGCACCATTTGTCCTTACAGAGGACCCAGGTTAGGTTCCCAACATCCACATGTCAGCTAATTCCATAATTCCAGTTCCATGGGATCTGACACCCACTTCTGACCTCCACAAGCATTGCAGAAATAGGTGTACTAACATACAGGCAGGCAATACAGTCACACACATAAAATAAAAATGAATAAAAAATAAATTTAAAAAATTAAAAGAGGATGAAGCCTCATGATTAATGGGGAAATGTTGTATGAAATTTAAAAATCTCAATAAAAATTTAAAGTAAAAAGAAGGCAACAATGCCAGATAGGAGATATTTTATTTTGAGGTGTTTGCCAGGGTGGCCAAAGGGACTCCCAGATAGTAACCCAGCATAGAATTGGAAAAATGAGCAGCAGACCCCAATCTTATCTAAAGGGATATTGACAACTAATTGCTGCTAGATGAGGAACAACTCACCCTCCTAAAACAAAGACCTCTAGATAGGCTGACTAGATTCACCAGAAGGGCAAGTAGCTGGGTATGGCTGGGTGGGCCGACAACACAGCAGACAGTAGCAGGGATATCAGAGTATAAAGGCTCTAGTTGGGGGAGGGAGGCTATGGGAGGTGCCATCTGGGATTTGGGTGTATAGTTGAATAAGATGGTTTGGGATGGTCTGTGTGATATAGACAGACAGACAGACACACACACACACACAATCAACAAACTTTAAAAAGTATATTATATTTGAGGAAGAAACATGGAAATTTATGTCTTGCTAATTAGAAGATGTGATAAACATTACCCTTGAAATCTACCCAATGACTTCATAGACATACAGAAGCACCAAGGATCCAAGTGCAACCGATTATGACTACTAATAATCACATACATACAGATCAGAGATGCATGAACCAACATCTCAGTGTTAGTAGCAAAAACAATGAGTCTTTCTGCAAGGAAAAATATATTCTAAAATGAAATGGAGATCTTTTTTTAAAGGTTAAAAACTCATTCAGTTTTATGTCTTACAGGGCTTATACTGAGTTCAATATTTTATAACTGTATTAATTCAACTGTGAACTTAGAAACTTACAGCCACTTGTGAAAGAGATGTACTCTTGCTCTGGAGTGTGTTACTGAATATGTTAAAGCTGTAGTGAAATGCTTCTTCTAATCATGTAGCTACTAAAAATTTTAAAAAATGATAAAAC
>NW_008337766.1:654150-672730 GCF_000622305.1 Nannospalax galili | reverse complement strand
GTAGATGTGAAAAACATTACCATTGAAATCTACCTGATGACTTTATATCCATGCTCAGATGCCAAGGAGCTCAGAAAGTAACTGACAGTGACTAGTAATAATCAGATATATAGAGATTAGAAATGGCATGTGCAAACATCCAATGTCAATTGCATTAAAATTGAATTTTTCTGTATGAAACTGTGTATTTTAATAAAGAAATGGAGATCATTTTTAAAGATTAGAAACTCATTTAATTTTATGTCTTGTAGGGTTTATACTGGGTACAATATTGTGTAACTATAATAATTCACTGTTAACCTAAAAATTTACAGCCAGTTTTGAAAGTGATGTATCTCAGCTCAGAAAATTGTTATTGGATATATCAATGCTGTTGTAATGAAATGCTTCTTCTAAGTATGTGATTATTAAATAAATAATTAAAAAATAAATATTAAAAACTAAATTAAAAAGCAAAAGAAGGAAGACCCGATCCCACATGCCTGCTCTTTCCCAGGTGATGATTCCCCCCTGTTATAGCACTGCAAGGGCATCACTAAATACCAGTAGCTTGATGTTGAACATCTCAGCCTTTAGAACTGTGAAAAATTAATGTATTTTTTACATAATATTCAGCCTATATTACTCCATTGTAGTAAGAGATATAGAGTAGCTGTGCTGTGTCTCATAAACTTAAACACCAGTCATGTGACTATGGATTCTTCTAGTGTAGCTCATTTTGCCCATTTAAATTCTCGATGTATTGACAGAGATTATTTATCAAAAGTGAAATTCCTACATTTGATAAATAGACCCAGGCAAGTCTTTTTATTATTTCTTCTCTCCTTTTTCTTTTTTTAAAAAATACATACTAGGGTTCAAACCCAAAGTCTTATACATACTATGCAAGTTATTTAATACTGAGCCTCAACCATACAACAGGCAACTCAACCTTGAACAAACCAGTGACACACTTGGTAAACATAAGGCCACATACATGCAAACACATGCACAAATACAATTAGATACATCTTAGCCTTATGGAAAGGTTAACAAATTAATTGAATCAGATAGTATTTTGACGTATGTTCCCACTTGCTCTGGGAATGTATGCAAAGTCAAGAGTAACTGAAAGAATTACATTAGAAGGCAGCTACTGAATTGATATCTAAAGACAAGAGAGGAGAAGAAGTAGCTGTCCATCAATCAGCTCACTTCATTCTTTCAGTATCACATTTATAAACATTTCATGAGTTGATAGAAAAGGTAAAAAGAGCTTTAGCATATGATATAACCCTTGAATATAAAAGCAAATTTCATTGACTCAGGTTGTATACTTTAAATTCCTCTATGGTATGATATTTTTCTTAGCCACCTTTATTTCTTCTTTTTCTAACTCTCTGTTCAGATCCTTAGCCCATCTTTTAATTGGGTCATTTGTTTTCTTGACTGTTTTTTGAGTTCTTCATATATTCTAAATGTTAAACCTCTGTTAGATATGTGCTGGTGAGGATTTTCTCTCATTGTGTGGGCTTTCTCTTCACTTCTTTTGCTGTTTCTTTTGCTTTTTAGTTTAATGAGTTTCCACTAGTGATTCCATTGATGTCCAATTTGGGAAGTCTGTTCCCATACCTATATCTTGTAGGTTACTGCCAAAGTTTTCTTCTAACACGTTCAGAGTTTCAGGTTTCACACTGAAGTCTTTAATCTATAAGGACATGACTTTTGTGCAAGGTGAAAGATAAGGGACTAGTTTCATTCTTTTACAGGTGGGGATCCAGTTTTGCCATCACCATTTATTAATGATGCTATCTTTTTTTCAAGTGTGTGTTCTTTGCACCTTTGTCAAATATCAGGTGGCTAAAATTACATGTACTCATGTTTGGATCATCAATTTAGGCACCTGTCTTGAGATTGTAACTACTTATTTTCATAGCAATCTGAGAAGTTATATTACTCTGGCAATTCACGAACAAAAAGGCCAATTTTAATTACCAGGTAAGTTTAAGATTAACTAACAGAGCAGCTATGACCTCTTGCTGGAGCAAACCTCTTACTGTTTGTCTTGAGAATATGTGTACAGTGGTTTTCATCTAGCTTGTCAAAGCAGTGGGATGGCAAACTTTCTTAGCTTGCTTGTGCTGTACTTTACATACTAGTTTATTAGATATTCAGTAATAAAACTGATTTCTTTCTCTTCTACTGTTAAGTTTTATTGTGGGGAGGTGGGGAACAATGGATGGCAGAGAATTTTATGTTATATTACCAACAATTCCCAATTAGTCTTTAGCATGTAGTGGGAGGTGGTTCAGCAAATTCCAAATAGGTGACTTCAAAACTCATTTTAATATTAGGAAAATGGACTTCAGTGTCAATTTTTCTTTCAGGATGGTCAGGAACTGGATAAGCTATTTAGAAATATGATCATGTACTGCATAATTCCCCCATGAGAGAAAATTAACCTGAGGATTCAGTTTATGAGATATCTCTGTGCTTGCTTTAGAGGAGGCAAGGATGGACTCTGTGTCTTTTGACTATAAGTAATCTCTTGCTCCCAAATGTTGAAATATAAACCTTTCTGTTTTGAAGAATAAACTGTAAGAATGTGTACTCACTCCTGGAAGAATCATCATTTGTTTCGAAGTTTAAAAGCCTATGTAGAGAAAGGACTATACTAGCGTTAGTCAAACTGAGTTGTAGCACATGCAAATCTCTCTCCAGCAGAATTATTATTATTTTTTACTACTAATCAAAGAAGAAAAGTCATCAGCTACTGTGCTGAAAATGGAAAGTTACTCTGATGGAAGTACACACATCAATATCTAGTGTAGTTTTAGGATCCATTAATCTGCTACCACTTAGCCAAAGTAGAGAGAGATGAGTCTTCTTACAAGAGCAGCAGGAGAAGTAAAAATATCTTTTACAGTCTGTTCGTATGGACATGATGGGAATCATACAGAACTGGGAAAAATATGCAACAACAGAACTCATAGTATGGGAAATGCAAAACCAGTAACTAGTGACAGTCTAGGCTGGAGCCTAGGTCTAGGTGGTGCTTATGGCATGAGTGTTATGTAACACAAAACCTCAAGAATCTTATTGTCTAAGCCTGTTTCTGGAGAATGTAAAAGATTCTGAAACCTGAAGACAGGTCTTTTTCCTAAGTATTACAAGAAAGCTACCTAAAATTGCAGTATAAACCTCCATGAATACATCCTTATTAGCCCTGAGTAATATAGAGAGAGCCTATGATGTCTTTTACATTGCTGTCCAGTTATCTTCAAAACTAAAACTGTAAAAACCAGTGGATTTCAAGTAACTTGAATTTTTAATAAAATTTTGGTGTCAGTATGAATTTCTGTTTTGAGAATTTGCATTCCATTGTATATCTTAAGTTGCTATCAGCTGTCGGCTGAGTATATCATACTCTTTTCACAAATGTCTTAAACTGTCTATACCCAAGAAGACAGTAACAATTGTTTACAACAGAGTCCCACTCCCTCAGCAAGAACTAAAAATAGAAATAAGAGTATGTGAATCCTCTTCTTCATCTCTTCATCTTGCAATGTTGTATCAGGCTGGCAGGCCGAATCCATGGTAAGTTCATTTCTCTCATCTCTATTTGAAAGCAAACCGGAGCATTCAGAATAGAAATTAAGGTTGTTTTGTGAAGGACCCGATTCAGTTGCCAAGCACTTCATTTTTATCTAAATACAAAGAGCTTTTTCCTCCTAATGCTTGATAATGTGGTTAGCCTCATCCTTCAGATACAAGCAGCAGGAAATTAGAATTATACAGATAAGCAAATAAGTGACTAAAAGTGTAGATTGCATTATCTTCATAGTGTGGGAAACTTCCCAGTTCCTAATCAGTGTAACAGAGCTCGATCACAAAATCAGTCATAAATCTATTACATTAATTGAAGAGACAGAAAAGAAAAGAGAGTCCAAAGAGGAGTACTTTCTATGCAAGAAACAGAGACAATGATTTAGAACCACAGTATAGATTTGCTGCAATATATCCAGCAATCAGATATTGATATGGACATTATAATGGAGTTAAAGAATGCAAATGGGTAGTAGAGAAAGAGACAGCAGGAAAAACTCCGTGTGATGATGAATTTTGGTGGCAGAAACCTGTGGTACAAACATGGAAGACTAAGGCCAGAGGCTGGCCTGGGGTTACATAGTGAGATCCTGTCTCAACAACAAGAAAATATAAATTTAAATATTATTGGATGTGATTTTCTTTCTTGCTATCATTCTTTTTTACATTTTTTTATTGAGCTTATACACCTTCCATATAACTCTGTTTACACCAGAGTTTGGTGTATATATGTTCATGATTGTAGTATCTTCTTGATCAATTGTTCCTTTGATCAGAGTGAATTGTCCCTCTGTATCTCTTCTGGTTAGCTTTACATTGAAATCTATTTTGTCAGATATTAGAATAGCAACACTTGCTTGGTTCTTAAAGCCATTTACCTGGAATATTTTTTCCATCCTTTAACCCTAAGGTAGCTTCTATCCTTGAAGGCAAGATGAACGTCTTGAAGATAACAAAATGATAGGTTTTCTTTCTTCATCCATTCTGTTAGTCTGTGTCTTTTGGCAGGGAATTGAGGCCACAGATATTTAATGCTATAATTGAAAGATGTGTATTGGATACAGTTATTTTAGCTTTGTGTTTGTGGACCTATATGTGTTTCCATTATCATACCTTTCTTTGTTTTCTTTCTTAGACTCTTCAGTATACTCATTCCTATCTTCCATCATTAGTATCTCTTCGAGTATTCTCTGTAGGGCTTGTTTGGTGGTCATGAATTCTTTCAGCCTTTTTGTGTCACGGAAACTTTTCTGTTCCCCTTCTATGGTAGATAGTTTTGCTAGATAAAGTATTAAGAGTTGGCATCCAGGGTTGTTTAGAACTGAGAATACTCTGGTCAAGTCTCTCCTGGCATACATAGATTGCACTGAAAAGCCAGCTGTAGTTCTGATGGGTTTTCCTTTATATGTAACTTGTTTTTCTCCAGCAGCTTTCAATAACCTCTCTTGTTCTGTGAATTTAATCCTTTTATTATCTGATATACTGCTGGGAGCTTCTGTTCTGGTCATGTCTAATTGGTGCTCAATGTTCTTCATGAATCTGTGTAGGTAAGTCTTTCCTTAACTTGGGGAACTATTCTTTTATAATCCTGTTGAGATCTGGTCAGTGCCACTGGCCTGAGATTCTTATCCTTCCTGTATGTCTACGATACATAGATTTAGTCTTTTTATGTTGTCCCACATTTCCTGCATATTCCATTCATGTGTGTGTATGTTTAATTTTACATAGTCTTTACTTAAGGAGTCCAGATCTTCAACTTTGTTATACAATCTTGATAGTCTGTCTTCCTTTTCATTCACTCTGCTTGTGAAGCTTTCTCCTGTTGTTTCTAGTTGGTTTTTTAATTTTTCAATTCCATGTTCATTTCAATTTGGCTTTTCTTCAAAATATTATCTCTTGTGTGAATTCATATTTCAAGACCCAAATTGTTTTTGTTATTTCCTAGGTTGTGTATTTTTATAATCTTGATCTTCCATTACAAGTTTATGACTATCATCTTTAAGTGGTTTGTGTTTTCTTTAAGTTTTTTGATCCTGTTTGTGACTGTTCTTTTAAATTCTTCATCCAAGTGTTCCTCATGGTGGTTCTCTTCTTATTGCACTTCTGTAGGAATAGTGGGTTTGGTTGGAGACATACTGTCTTCATTTTTCAAATTATTTGTGTTTTTGTGCTGCCTTGGACATATGGATTTTCTTGGTTGGTTGGTTGTGTGTCCAGTAGGAAGTTCTATTTTGCCTTTGTTTAATTGAATTTTAGTTCTGTTTATATTGTTTATGTAGCATGTTTGTTTTTTTCTCAGGTATGAAAAATAAATTGGTGTGTGTTTCAGGTTCCTGTAGGGTAGTAGACTGTTCTGGGTAGTTGGTGGGGCAGGGTAGTAGATTGTCTGGTCAGAATAGTAGGAGGGCTGGGCTGTGTCAGAAAGATTAGGAGCCAATGCAATCTATGCTAGGGGTTTTAATTAGTCTGGGTTAGGAAGCTAGTCCAGGGATCTGAGGCTGGGGAACTGGAGTGGGTCCAGATCCAAGGCTAGCAGGGGACAGGGTGGGCATGGTATAGGTTGGAGGGTTGAGGCTGCAAAGGAATGGAATAGAGACTAGGTGGGGGAGGCAATTTGACTTATCTGAATCCTAGATGGGCTGGTTTGTCACGCATGTCAGGAACGAGTAGAAGATGGTGGTGGGGAACAGCCGAGGAGGGATTTAGCAATCTATGCTAGTTGTTTAGCTAGTCTGGATTAGAATGCTAGTCCAGACCTTGAATGCAGAGGAATTAGAGTGGATGTGGGTTCAAAGCTAGCAGGGGGCAGAGTGGGGATGGAGTAGGTTGGAAGTGTTGAGACTACAGAGAACTGGAATAGAAATGCAGTGGGTTAGCATGATCTGATTTATCAGAGTCATGTGATTGGACGTTTTTAAGTTAGGATATGTATGCCAAATTTGGCCCAAGACTTGTATGCGTAGATAAGTATCTTGGAATGATGATATAATTGTTCTTTAGGTCTTACTTGTGATTCTTTTCTTTCTCATCCCACAGGAATGAGGTTGATTACTTGCAACAAAGATCTTACTTAGGCCCTACAAAGATTGACAACTTCTGGAGTAGAGGATATTTTAATACATGTAGGTCAAGAAAATAGGTAACAGACAGTTTTGTAAACAAGTTTTTGTTCAATTAAATATGACTAGTCCCATATTAATAATATCTTGATCGTCTCACAAAGCTATCATAAGTTCCCAACACACAAACTAATTTGATTCTGAATTTTACTAAAATTCAATTGTATGAAAAGCAAAGTACATCATTTCAATACCACTTTAAATTAGAAATTTAGAAAGCCAGTAATTGATACTTTACTTATAAAACTAACATCAGTACCTAGTTTTAATTATAGGTCCTCAAAAATCTTGGACATCTTTTCCATTAAAAAAATTATATTCTAGCATCCATTTATGAGAGAGAACATGTGGAATTTGTTTTTCAGGGTATGGGTTACTTTACTTAGGATTACTGTTTCTACTTTTATCCTTTACTTGTACATTTCATAATTTCATTTTTTCTTAATGGTTCAATAATATTCCACTGTGTAAATATAATATACTTTTATTAACTTCTCATCAATTAATGGACATCTATGTTGTTTCTATTTCCTGGCTATTGTGAATATAGGCAGTGATGGACATGGACGAGCAGTATCACTGTAGTAGGATACAGATTCTTTTCTGTATATGCTTGAGTGGTATGGGTGGATCATGTAGGAGACCTATTTTAGCTTGTTCAGGCACTTCCACATTGATTTCCATAGTGGCTGCACCAGTTTGCACTCCCACCAGCATTATGTGTTCTCCTTCTCCCACATCCTCACCAGTATTTGTCATCCTTTGTTTTTTTGGATCTTAGCCATTAGGAGTGGGGTAAGATGAAATCTCAGTATTTTAAATTTGCATTTCCCTGCTAGATAAAGGTATTGAACATTTTAAAAATGATTTCTGTGTCCCTTGTTTTTCATCTTTGGAGAACTCTTTTACTTCCTTGTCCCAATTTTTAATTAATTTTTTTGATGTTTAGTTTTTTTTTAAATTTCTTTGAATATTCTATATACTGACCCTCTGTCAGAGGCAATGTGCAGAGCATAAGAGACTGTGGTGTGCTCAGCCCTTAATGGGACACTTATATCACACTCTCTCCTCCCAATGGTCAGGGATCATTGTGGAAGAGGGGATGGAAAGATTGTGAGAGACAGAGGTGATAGATAAATATAAGAATACTGTTGTCTAGACAGCATAAGGTATTTGAACATATGAACCCATAGCACCTATGATAGCATGCATAAGACCTATGAAAATCCAAGCCAAACAGGGGCCCAGCAGGGAATGGGGGAAGTGAGTAGGCGGCCTCAGCCCCAGAGAAGGATCTTTTGACTATTAATAGATGCTAGGAGAGTCAGTTTTCCTTATTGGTATGATGCCTGGTAGGTTGACCAGACACCAAGGGTTACAGCAACACCCAGGAACATTTACAAAACACAGATAAATTTGACAGGTGTTAAAAAAATAAAAAAGATAAAGCTGAGTCATGGTGGCACACACCTTTAATCTCAGCACTCTGGAGGCAGAGGCAGGCAGATCTCTGTGAGTGCAAGGCCACCCTGGTCTACATAGTGAGTTCCAGGACAGCTGGGGCTACAGAGAGACCCTGTCTCAGAAAGAACAACAACAACAAAAAAAGATAAATAATATGAAACCTAGGCAAATAGTAAGTTGGCGGGGGGGTCTGAATATGATCAAAATGCATTGTATGAGATTACTAAAATAAAAACACCTTCTGAACTATATTTGTTTAGTTATTTGTTTGTTGTTTGTTTGTTTGACATAGGGTCTTATATCTCTCAGGTGGCCTCAAACTCCATATGTAGTCCAGAATAGTCTTAAACTTCTGATTCTCCTGCCTCCACCTGAAAAACATACACAGACATAGCTTTTGAAGTGCTGGGGATCAAACCCAGAGATTTGTGCAAGTTAAGAAGATACTGTGAACTAAATCTGTAGCTCAACTTCTGGGCAATTATTTAGAATTTGTAAATATGTTTTAGGTTTTCTGTAAAACTATTTTATAGAGTGGTTGATCAGGCCTAAAAATGTAATTTCTCTCAAAACTAGTATTGATCTGTGCTGAATAGAAGTGTGGCAGTAACTTGAATCTTAATCCTTATAGGACATATTGTTCTTCTCACTAAAATGTTTTCTGCTTTCTCTTAATGTATGGAAGTGAAGTGTCATAGCACCTTCTCTGGATGGATCACCTACCCAGACTGCTCTGTGGGAGCCCTTTCAGGTGACTTTTTCTTAAGTTTTGAGAGTTTTCTTTAAATCTTCCCTCAGTCGGCTAATTCTCCTCAGGCAGATGTTGGACAGAGTGATGTACTGCTAGTGATGTTAGCTTTCCCCATATCTTTGTGTTCTTTGTTCTGGTAGAAAACCGTTATTAAATCTTGTACATCCAACTGACTTTTCATCTGAGACCATGTCATGTTTATTTCAGTAGTAAATTTTAACTTTTTGTAATACTTTGTTTTATTATTATTTTGTTTTCTCTTAGTAGTACTTATTTGGGGATACACTGGTCTCTTGCATATTTTATAGGAGTAATGGATGAATTGAAAGTTCGGGAATTAGTTCTTATCTCTGGGAATTAGTTCTGTTCATTTTCATCCATCTATTTCTTAAAACATAGTCAAATGACACTATTGACGGATAGAGGTATCTAGTACTATTTCAGGTATAAAATGCTAGTAATGATTTCTAAACAGACTTTTTTAAAAATTAGATTTGTTTATTTGTCAGAAGAATGTCATGTGTATTCAAATTCTCTTTCAGTCTTTGCGGAAGTTGCTTGGCGGCAGCTTCCCATTTTCCAATACTCACGAAAACTGTAGGATGCTCTCATTTGAAGCACAGATTAGCTCTTGTGTTTCACTCCTGGACAGAACTATGCTTTCTTTTCTTCATTCTGTTTCTTCCTTTTGCCCAAATTGGAACTTCATGATCCTTTATCTACATCATACTCTGGAAACATTCATATCGTATCTGTAAGGAACCGTTCTCTGAACCCTGAAGTAGGCTGTTGAAAGTTGACACTTTTTTGTACTTAGTTCTCCAGTTGCTTGTCTTCCTTTTAGTTCCATGACACACACCTGCTCTAAAGCTGCTAATTCTCAAATTGAATCATCTGTGGTTTCCTGTAAAGATTACCCAAGACTGCAGCTATCTTGGCTGTTAAATTCCTTTATTCAATCATTTGTCAAAGTTTCAATTTACCATCATACTTCTATGTCTTCAAATACTGATGCTCCATTTTATGTGCACAGATGTATGTGTAAATATCTGCATATTTCAGCCCCTTCAATAAAATCTCAGGAGAGGAGTTGGTGGAAGTGTTGTTTGTCTGTTTTCTGACAAAGAGGATATCGAACATCCCAGCTCCTTCTCACGATGATCTTGAACTTTAAATTCATCTGCTCTACCTCCAAAGTACCATGATTATAGACATAGGGCACCATACCTTGTTTATGTAGTGATGGGGATTTATTCCAGGACTTTGTTCCTAGCATAGGTAAGGCTGAGCCCAACTACGTAGATTGTTCTTGACTTGTCATTTTAAAAATAAATCTTCCAAAAATGATCTAAATTCACCACCAAAGCATCAGACAGGGTGTCATATGCCTTTAATCCTAGCCCTTGAGAGACAGAGGGAGGTTGATCACTGTGAGATTGAGGCCAGCCTTTTCTACATAGTGAGTTCCAGGTGGGCTGGAATGAGGAAGACCATGTCAAAAACAAAACAAAGCAAAACAAAATAATTGAATTCATAGAACAGACATCACATAACTCCATATATTTTTCTGTATGTTTTTATAAGTGAGAATCATTCATTTAAGAAGAGGCATTTAAGTGGATGCTTACAGCAAAACAGCATTTTCTGGACATGACTGCACTGTTGCACACATGAATACTCAGCCTCTGTGTCTACTTGCACAAGACCTGCACAAAATCAGACCAGCCAAAATCCCAGCGTGGATGAGGGAGGGGCTCATGAAGTTTCATACCCAGCCGGGGAGCTACTGGCAACTGATGCTTCCTGGGGAGGGAGAGTCCATCTTCCTCAGGATGTGGTCCCTGTTATGTTAATCATGCTCTAGTAGAATATCTCATAATCCTGCACACATAGGCAGCACTAAGTGAACTCAGTGGGTTTTAGAAACCAAGCACAAGAAGTTGAGAGGGAAAAGTGGTAATGGGGAAAGGGGAGACATCAGAGGATAGTGAAAGAGCAATGACTTTGATCACACTGCGTTATTTGTATATAAGAAATAATTCTCAGACAATAAACAACCAAATGGTTCTGAAGGAAGTGAAAAGAAGATGGGTGCTTCTAACACAAGCATGGTTGAGAGACATCCAAAAAAATCTCCGCACCTCCCTTCTGTCAAGGAGTCAAAAACAAACATGGTTATTTGTTTCAGAACTCTTGTGTTTTAAAGGTTACTATAGGTTTCTTTTGCATTACTCAATAAAACACTTCTAGTCAACCAAAAAAAAAAATTTCAGAGCTCTATCATCTTAGATCAAATCATGTCACTGGTATTCATTAGCTGTGTGACAAAATATAAATGCACAGTGTCAAAATTGTCCCCTTCCAAACAGTAATGCCAATCTCACAGGGTTGCTGTTATGATGAAATGTGTTACTATGTTACTGCATGGTATGTTATAAATATTTGTTATATCAATGCAAAAGCATAACACTCACCTCAAAGGGGATAAAAGGTAGTTGATTCTGGTGTCAAATATGAGTGACCATGGTACAGGAACACAGATGCAGGTTATCCCAAATTCCATGTTACAGTGTGGTAACAGTTACATTGCATTTTTATGGTAACAGAACAAAGAAAAGAAATAAATAAGACTCTTTTCAAATGTATTGGTGGATACATTCAGCAGGAAGGTCATAGCAAACTACTATAGGTTTCAGATGTTAGCTGATGACATTCTTAGTTTTTTGATTGGTAGGAACTGATGGTCTGCTAAGTTGATACGTCCCAAAAGGTTTTTATCTTTTAGTCATGGGATGTTAGGTCAGAAATAGAAATGGCTGTTTAGGGGGTAAGATAGCCTGAGATAAATGGCAGTTAGGCTCTGGACTTGCAACATTCCAGACTCTCCACAATCAGTTGGTTAGCCTTTCAGGAAATCCAGTCCAAGCCACGGGAGTTCTTTCTGGACACTATGGTTATTATTCCACTAAAGCATGCCATTCTCACTTATGAGTTATAAATTTTTGAAGTATTACTTATATGGAACTATTAAGAGACTGTAGGGAAAATAGAGACCATTTCATATATGTATAGTCTTCACTGTCTAAACTATATAATTCAACAAACAGATGACAGCCACACATGATTATGATTATTTAAGTTTATGAATAAATTAAAACTTTCAACCCAGTCATTCTATTTTAAATGGCTAATATACACACTTAGTTTTCTTTCCTATTGTGATAAAATACTCTTACAAAGCAGCCTAAAGGAGAAAGGGTTTGTTTCCGTCATAATTCCAAGTCACAGTCCATCACTGCAGGATGTAAAGGGGACAGGAAATTGAAGCAGGAGTTCATTTTCCATACATAGTCTGGATCAGAGAGTAATGAGTTAACATACGCATGCTAGTGTGATCGCCTGAGATCCTCCATTTTGTGTTAAGACAGCCATCTTGGTGAGCCTTCCCAGACCCTACCCTGGCCTGGGGCCAGCAGGTCCAGGAAGAGCTAACCCCAGAGGAACAAACCTATATAATCCTGGGAGGCTCCAGTTGAGACTCGTCTGGCTTTTAGGACTGCTTGCTTATCTGGCTTTTGTGACTGCTCATCTGGCTTTTGTAACTGCTTGCTTGTCCACCTACAGTAAAAAACATGTGACTGCTTGTTTTTGAGTAAATTGCTTGTTTTTGAGTAAATTGTGTACTAGCCTGTCAGGATATAGATTTTACCTTTAAAAGCTTTACTTTTTTCTGAGCAAGTGCTGCATTGTCTAAATCAGCTCAGAGAGTGCAGTCGCTGACAAGATAAATTTATTCAGCTAATTCAGAATGTCTGGAGTCTGAGTGGTCTTTCCCAGGGGTCTTGGCACCATAACACTGGTGTTCAGCTCACTTCCTCCACTAATCTAGTCCAAGATCACCAGCACAGGGAATTGTGCCACCTACAGTGGTTAGGTCTTCCTAATTCAGTTAATGAAGTGGAGATCATCCCCTTCTGACATGTCCAGAGGCCAAACTGATACGTACTTTCCCTGCTTTAGAAAGTGTTGGCCTAGCATGGTGGTGCATGACTTTAGTTCCAGCACTCAGGAGGCAGAGGCAGGCAGATCTTCATGAGATGGAGGCCAGCCTACTCTGTATAGTAAATTCCAGGCCATCTGGAGCTACAAGAGACCCTGTCTCAAACAAACAAACAAATAAAAGATTGTATCAAGTTAACAATTAAACCATCAGATGAGAGTGGTGCAGCATGCCTTTAATCACAGCAGAGATGGGTATATCTGTGAGATCTATCCAGGTCAGCCTTGGCTACTTGTGATCATTATTAAGCCAACATTACAACTATCATGCACAAAATAAAAGCCTGACTTTTAAATGTTTGTAAGAACTTGGAGGATACTAGTTCCCCTAGCTTTCTATTGAAACTACCTGTCTTCCAAACTGTTAGTGCTGTCAGTCCACACACACATTTTTTTTCAAAATGGTTTTTAGCTTTATTGGGGAAGCACAAACTTTGTTGGGCTCCACTCTTATCTCAATAGGCCTTTTCGTCCCTAGTAACTCAGTTTTCAAGGTCATTCCTTCTTCCCAACCTCTACCATTTCCAGTGGGTGGGAGCACTGTTTGCAGAGCTTTGATAAATTAATTCTCAAGAATACCCACATTCATTCATTGTCTTTTGGGGTTGAGTAGCAAACTGAGGTTGCAAAGAAGATGTCCCTTCACCACATCCAAGAGCATGGTTTTGCTGGGGTTAATTAAAAGCCATTAGTTCAGATTATGTCCATTAATAAAAATCATCCTACAGTCTACAGAACAATTTCTAGGCCAGTTGGGGATGTTGTCTTAGAAAAACAAAAGACAAAAGACAAAACAAGAGAAATAAAACTAACCATCACACACATTAAATTGGATAGGAGAATTACAAATCATTTCTGAAATTTCAGAGTTTTATTGGATAACATTATTCTAATCTCTTTATGATTAAGTTGATTCAAATAATTCTGTGACAAAGACACTTATACTGTTAATTTAGAAGGCAACAGAAAGAAATAAAAACTGAAATTAAAGTTTATTTTCTGAATTTCTTTTGCTATCATGTTATCCAGTGGATAAACTTGCCCCGAAGGACATCTGAATGCAAATGCTTGACCAGATAGGACTTAACATACATGACAAAATGCATGAAATTCCATGTGGTGTGGTATGTGGGGGCGTGGATGGAGGACCGGGTCTAAATTTGATTAAGAACTATTGCATGAAATGCACAAAAATTCAATAAAAATATTTTTTAAAAAGAAGTGCACAATTTAGAAGCTCCTGGCGCTTTTATCTGTTTAACACCGGGGCACATAGATTTTCTGTCATTAAGACTTTCAGGCACCTTAGTGAACCCAAGGGGCTTTTGTCTAATCTGCATGTGTCACTAGAGTACATTGTCCATTCTCAGGAAATCTTTAAATAAATGCTGGCCTCTGTCTTAGGTAAGCAAATCTTCAGAAGAATTGCCTGTTCATTTAGGATTGTGAGCACCTTCTTCCAAGAGTTTTGGTACCTCTGATCTTTGGTATGTATAAGCCAGCATTTCTCTATGTCGGTAACAGGAACGCAAGCATAGGATTGCCCTTTCATTTTAATTCCCATGTTTTGGACATATGTTTTATTCATCTCTGCTCTAAGCTGAAACTTGCATATTCCAGAGCAATTTCTTGTGAATCTTGAGTGTAAAGCTTGTGGTAGTTAATATTCTTTTTCTCTACTACCATTTCCCTTCCATCATTCTTCCACTGTCTTTTGTGAGCCAAAAGTTCCCAGAAAAGTCCTGCAACTTGGAATGAACTTCCTTCAAGGATGACCAACGGATTAGCACTTAATGATTGTGCAGAGTTTGAAATGTTGCAGATCCAGAGCCTACTTACATTTTATCTAGGACCATGTTTTGCCCAGAAATAGTCATTCCTTGCCCATCTCTATTTCTGACTCAACATTCTTGTGACTAACAGAATGCATTAACAAGAGACAGTTCCCACCAGCAATCAAAAAAGTGAGAATGTCGTCAGGTAGCATCTGTGATTTATAGTAGAATCTCCCCCACTTTGCTACACCCCACCTACTCAATGTACCCACCAATATATTTGAAGTATATGTTGATTTATGATTTTCTGTTCTGTTACCATGTAAAGCTTGTGAAATTGCTGCCTCATTGGAACATGTTATTTGGTGACTGATGTTTGACTCCAGAACATGTATGGTGGCTGATGTTTGACTCCAGAACATGTATGGTGGCTGATTTGACTCCAGAATAAACCATCTCAACAGAGATGGTTTATTCCTTTGAAGTGAAATCTGTTTATTTCCTTGATACATGACCTCCATTCTCCAGCCGTGATGCAGTTGTTCACCTATACCTCTCTTTCCTCCAATCCAGAATGATTTCCCAGATCTCTAGTTACTTATTCATAATATACCTGACTATAAACCTATTTATACATTCAAAACCAGAACAACTCTACTATGAAATATGAAAAACATTTAATTCTCCAAACAACCTTCCTGTATTATCTCTGCCTCTGTCTTTGTCATCTCTTCTTCTTCCTCTTCCTCTTTCTTACCCCTAGGATGGCCTTGAATTTGTGGTGATCCTCCTGCTTCAGCCTCCTGAGTGCTCGAATTATAAGCGTGAGTCACGGCATCAGGCATTTCCATTATTTTCTTTGCGTCCATTCCAATAATAAGCCATTATAATTGAAAATTCTTTTTAATTGCGTGAATCATAAAAAATTAATTTGTAATATCACACTATCCATTTCACTTCTTTTCCTTCTTCCCTTATTAATGCATCTATCATAAATTTCATTCTTCCTCTTTCCTTTTTCCTTCTATTTCAATAATTCTGTAAGCCCAATTCCAGAGAGTTCCAGAGAGTACTAGCATGGCCCACATTTATTCGTCTTTTTTTTTATATTGTGCAATACAACTATAGACAATCACAGGCTCACTGACTGGAAACACTATAAATTTACCCATAGCGCTGGATTAGCGTCACAAGCAATTCCATTTGTTCCTGATGCAAATAAAGAGAAAAACTACATATAAACGAAACAAAAGCAACCAAAGAAATATTAACAGAAACAGAAAAAAACTAAAACAAAACAGTGAAAGAAAATTTCTCCATGCCTTGTAGCAACTATTCGTCCACATATCAGAATTCTCAGGCTCTGGGCTGGAGGGATGTCTCAGAGGTTAAGCACATTGGCTGCTCTTGCAGAGGACCTGGAGTTGATTCCCAGCACTCACATGGTGGCAAACAACCATCCACAACTCCAATTCCAGAGGATCCAATGCCCTCTTCTGACCTCCTTGGGCATTGTACAGCATGAGTACATTTATATACATGCAGGCAATATACTCATACACATCAAAAATAAAAATAATAAAATAATTTAAAATATTTTAATGAATTCTCAGACTCTACTAATATTTACTAAATTTTAAGTTTTTTTTTTTTAATTTCATGGACAGAAAAAGGTGATTTTTGTAGGAGTTTGTTAGTGTCCATCTCTAGCTTGCAGCTGAATTTGTAACCTTCAGGGTTTGCTCTTTCAGTGAGTTCTTTCTGTTCTTTGTCCTTTATCTTTGACATTCTTACATCCTCTTTCTCTGACTCCTTTTATATATATCCTACAAGCTCACGTTTTTAAATATGATTTTACCATGTAATTAAAAGAATTATGTAATTAGGCTGTAGTCAATCACTTCAGTCACTGCCTAGCATACAGGAAGCTCATGTTCTATCTTCAGCATAATAGAAACTGAGTTTGCTGGCACATGCCTGTAATCCCAACATTCTGGAGATGGAGGCAGGGGAATCTGAAGCTCAAGGTCATCCTCAGCTGCATAGAGTTCAAGCAGTCATTAAATACCACCTCTTAGCCAGTCTCCATAATAGGGGCAGGTGCTCAGTATTGTACAGAGTCAAAATTGAACTGCTTTGGACATACCAAAGTACAGCCATACCTACCCAGGCACACAATCTACTGGAAAAATAATAGGATCATGTTATTACCCACTTCTTTTTCTATCTACAATGATAACAAGTTGGTAAGAGGCTTGTCTGAGATAGGTTACAAAAATATTAAAATTCATTTTAGGTAACATAGAGATGGTCCCAAGAATATGCTAAAACATCAATAAATGTATTATTACTAAAAGTCTGGTGTAACACATTTTTATCCAGGCTCTTTATAGTAATACAATTGTGCAGAAGCTATTGAAGAGGTATCCTTAGAGGTAAGCTCTGATGCTCATTGTTGGCTAGCAAAGAGCTCTGCATATACCTTGTTCAGTCTGGTTTTGTGTGGTCGGCTAGTACTATAAATATTCAGAAATTGTGAGCAAGAGAAAAATGGGACAAATAGGAATATGGCAATAAACTCCAATCAGTTTATGCCTTTACCCAGAACAAATGGACACTGATCAAAGTTTGTACTCTGCCTGTGTCAGTGTCTTCTGAGACATGAGGTAGTATTCAGATTTCGAGACTCAGTTGGATTCTGTATTTTAATCAGCTCCAGGACTTCTTGATAACTCAGAGTTCTGAGAGCTATTACACCAAGTGGTTAACAGTGTAAGTACATGAAACATTTGGGTTTAGTCACTGTTTATGGGAATTTTGTCCGCCACTGACATTCTTAATATTTACTTCATTGCTTTTCAAGTAATTAGTTTCAGTTCTGTCACAGTGATAGACATTAGCTATTAATTTATACTATTGTTTGGATGTTTGAAAAACAAAATAAATTATATATGTGTGATTACTGTTCATTTTAACAATCATAAATTTGTTTTGACATGTAATTACCAGCTAGAATTTTGTTTAAATGATAATTTTACCTATCATTTATAATAGCAAGAGTTCTGATATTAGAAAACTAAATGATAATATTCTAATGAAATTTTTTTAAAAATGTAGGTCTTGCCAAAATAGCATCTTGGAAAAGGAAAGCAATTCTTTATAGTTGAGCTCTCAAAAGAAGTTGAATAATTTTCAATGTATATTATATTGAATATTTGTGCATTTCATACAATTGATCTTGAACACATTCAGATCCTTCTTCCATCTGCATCCCAAGACAGGGTCTCCCTGTAGCCCTGGCTGGCATGGAATTGTCTATGTAGACCAGGGTGGCCTAGATCTGACAGAGATTTGCCTCCCTCTTCTAGGATTAAAGGCATACATCACCTCTTCTGGTTATAGTATTTAAGGTGTTTTAAAACTAAGTTTCTTTTTCCTCCAAATATAAAAATTTAATATGGCTTTTTAAAATATGCATCTGAATTTTTTTTTAATTAAAAGAAGAATTTCATTACAACAGCATTAACCTATTCAATAACATTTTTCTGAGCTAGGGTACATCTCTTTCAAAATTGGCTGTACATTTCTAGGTTTACAGATGAATTATTACGCTTATATAATCTTTTACTCATTATAAACTCTATAAGACATAAAATTAAATAAGGTTCCAACGTTTAAAAAAGATCTCCACTGCATTGTCAAAACACACAGTTTCATACAGAAAAATTCATTCCAAGGCAATTGACATTGAGATGTTATCACCTGCATTTCTAATCTCTATATACGTGACTATCACTGGTCACAGTCGCCCACCTTCTGAGCTCCTC
>NW_008337766.1:645850-653845 GCF_000622305.1 Nannospalax galili | reverse complement strand
ATATGTATGCTCTTATGAAATTATATTGGCCCTTTTAATCTTTGGTTATACTTCCCTTTTGGGTGTTTAAGGACATACCATTGGACCAGATAAACTGATTTGTTTTCACTCTTGAGGTCGTTTGAGGATCTGTTCCTCAGGGGTCCCATGGGCTTGGGAGGAGCCCCTGGCTCCTTTCTTTTACCAGTTCCATTTATGTGAAGATAAGTCAAAGGTCCTGCATAAAACTAAGTTTTTAAAGATTAAATAGTCATTGTTCAACTGAAAGCAAGTTACATCATTTCATTCTTTTGTAGGTAGGAAGAGCTAACAGAACTTAATATAAGTAAGCACTAGCTGTAAGATCACAACTTCCATGCATAAATATATAGTAGAAATTATGAGGAAAGTTGGCTGTGTGAAAACTCTACAGTAAAGCACCATTTGCAATCTGGTAGGAGGGCTATTGATAAACAGTATTCAATATGGGCCATTTAAAATAATGTTTTAAAAGAGGACAACTTATGGAAAAATGCTTCCATGAACACTAGATAAGATGGTATTCTGCTGTCATTTATATAAAATTTTGTTATACACAGGAATGCCCCATATTTCTTTCTTGTGGAACATGAAAGAACAAACATACCACTTCTCACTGAGTTAAGAAATTCAGTTTTATTGGTGTATAATTGAATAATCAAATTGTCTATTATAAGGTATACAAAACATATACCGTGAAATTAATGCTGTAATTGAGTCAGGCAGCACCTTCACCTCACATATTTTTCTTTCCCTTCCTCCCTCCCTCCTTACTTCCCTCCCTTTCTCCATCCTTACCTCTCTTCCTCCCTCCATCCCTCCCTCCCTCCCTTCCTTCTTTACTTCCTTCCTTCTTTCCTCCCTTCTTTCCTTTTTCTCTTAGTAAGAACATCAAATCTACTTTGTGTAAACATCAAGAATACACTATATTTTTCTTAGGCGTCATCACCACCTTCTATATTTGATCCCAGAATGTAGTCTTGTAGATGAACATTTGTACTGTTTGACCATAAATCTTCCAGTTACTTTCACTCCTATATGCTTGAAACCACTCATCAACTTTGCCTAAGCTGAGTTTGGCTTTTGTAGACAACACATACAAGGGAGAACAAGCGGTGCTTGTCTTTATCTGCCTTATTTTCCCTTAGTATATTCAAGGTTAATTCATGCTGCTCCAAATGGCATAATTTCTTCTCTTTATAGTTGGATAATATTTCTGTGTGGTTATATACATTTGTTTTTTTCAAATATTCCATATTGTATGTTTGCATGATCATTGCCAGGCATGGTGGTGCATGCCTTTAATCCCAGTGCTCAGGAGGCAGAGACAGGAAGATCTCTGTGAGTTCAAGGCCAGCCTGGTCTACATAGTGATTTCAGGACAGCTGGGGTTACAGGGAGACCCTGCCTCAAAAAGACCAAATTAAAAAAAAATTGCCAAAATACTCTTGCATATGTGTTGTGTGGTGTGTATGTGTATACTTTGGTGGTACTCTATATTTGTATCAAGGAATAAGATACTTTGGTATAAGGAATGCCTAATAATTTTTATGAATAGTGACAGTTCTCCAAAGAGTTTGAACCAGTATCCAGTATCACAAATTGGTAGAATTTCTAATTAGCTTATAATTACCATTAGCACACTTGATTTCCTGTTGTTTCACATTATTTTAATATGCATATTTGTTTTAATTTTCATTTATTTATTCACTTATGCTCAGATTTTATAGTTGCCATCCAAATGTGCATGTAGTTCGGTGTGTTCACTGATGAATAATGAGGCTGAACATTTATTCACATATTTATTGAATATTTTTATCTATTTCACAAAGAACTTGCTAAATTATTAGACAAATTTCTATAAGTCTGTTAACTTTGGTTTTTATAGAGGATCCTTGAATATTCAAAACATTTTATTATTTATATATATATATGTGCAAATGTATTTCCTGTTACACATTTGTGGTTTTACACTCCTATGGTGGCAACTGGTGAACACAAGGTTTTATTGTCAACACTGCCCTTACCAGGTAGTGCGTTTTCATGTTATTTTAAGAATATTTTCAATTCTGTCCTCCTATGTTGATTGCAACTTTATTCATAACAGACAAGACAAGGAAACAACCTGTCAGTGGATAAATGGTGAAGAAAATGTCATATATTTGCATATTAGAATATCATTTAGCTCTTTAACAAGTGGGAAATGCTTTTTATTTGATAGAATATGGATGAAACTGAAGACCAATATATTAAGTAAATTAATCCAGAACTGGAAGAAAAACACTTCAATGTCTCTCTGTGATGGCTGTCTTGTCAAACTAATGTGATTTAGAATCATATAAGAGACACTTCTGGGTATGTCTGTGAGGACACTTGCAGAGAGAATCAGACAGTAGAAGACCTGTCTTCAAAGAGGGCAGCACCTTCCAATAGCTGTCTATGATTAAAGGGAAAATTGGCATGCACCTGCCTCCCATCCTCTTCCTCCTGAGCGAGTACATCTGCTGCTGCCCGTGCTGCCATCAGACTCCAGCTTCTTTGGCCTTCCCACATGGACTGAATATCAGTGACTGTCCAGGGAACTCCAGGCTTTTGGTGCTGGATTGGAACTGCTGAGAGATCCAGCTTTCATAAGTGGAACCACTACCAGGTTTTCTCTTTCTCCAGTGTGCAGACAGCCATTGCTGAACCATCTAGCTCCCATCACATAAGCCAATCTAATAAATCCCCTTTTGCCACATATATACATCATACCAGTTCTGTTCCTTTCAAGAACCTTGCCCAACACACACTTATATTTGGAAACCAAGGAAGTTTACCCCAGAGAAACAGAGAATAGAATGATAGTTATCACTGACCTAAGAGTGGGACAGAGTTAGATGGGATGAGGGAGATATGGTCAAAGATTTAAATTAGGTAGGTGGAAAAATTCAAAAGATCTATTGTACAACTTGGGGCTATATTCAACAATAATGAATGCATTATTGTTTCTCAAGAAGATGAAGAAATTAGAAGTTATGCGTTGTTACCACAAAATGTCATGTTGTAGGTCTGTGAGGGTCAGTGAGGTAATGCATATGCTAATTACCTTGATTTAGCCACTTCACAATATATACACATTTCAAAACATCATGCTCTACAAGATACATTTGTAATATTTTGAGTTCAAAATAAAAATTGAAAAGCAAGAAACATAGCATTTTATGTATTATAAATCTTATTTATATATAGTACAAAATTAATATTTCATGGAACTTTGGTAGAGTAGAACTCAGCTGGCAATTAGGAAAGGGCAGAAGTGGATCTTTCTTGAATGCATCATAAATTTGTTTAACTGAATGGTGACTTTATAGCTATAGCCACTATATTATAATGTATTTGCCAATTGTTTTCACATTATTCTTGTGGGATTATACTTCAGAAAAAAGTAATATTTTAACTTATTTTGCAAATCAACAAATGAAATCCACATAGAATTTAGTCAATAAATTGGACTGAATAAAATTTAGATTTCTAATACAATTAATGGAAACAACTTTTTTCTTGTTTAATATGGTTCTACTTACATTGTTAATAAACAATGTCCAATTGCAATATTTTTTAAATAAATAATTTATTGAGAATTTCATACATGCATATAAGGTGTTTTGATCAAATCCATCCATGTCCCTCCCCTCTAATCCTTCCATATCTCCCCATCATTTTTTTCTGATAACTTCATGTGCTCTTTCTTCTTCTTTAATTTTTTTTTATGGGGCTTTTAGCTGCTCTAACATTACCGCTTCTGAAGAGGTAACCCTAAAATCTTTTAGGGATTAGATAAAAGCTTCCAAATATTTTCGACATTTTTGGCCTTTGGAACAGAGTAGATTGCTAAGAGGCCCAAGGACATTGTGAATTTTAGCCAAGAAACTGGCTACTTTGGGGTCTTTTTACTCTACTGTCTAGGGAATTCCTACCCCTTATTCTTGTCACACCATCCCCTGAAGAAGTTACCCAAATCGCCAGTAGGAAATCTGGACTCAAACTGCTCTGGCTTCTTCCATGCTGAATAGGGACTCCGGGTGAGGCAATTGGAGTACACCTTCAGTGGGTCTATCCAAAAGACTCCCAAGTTGCATAACTCTTAATGAGGAAAAGAAAGTCTTTGAATTGTGAGTAGGAGATGTGAAGGAGAAGGAAAGGCAAAAGTAAGTAGCATTACAAGTTCTAGACAGGAAACTAGAAAAAAGTCAGAACAGGGCAATTTTCAAACGTTCGTATGAGAGTCCGTTGGAATTTCTTGACAAGGGCTTCTGAAAGCATCCCTCTATTGGGTTTCTCCTCGTATTTCTTTTGTCTTTCAAGGCTGGACTCTAGAGAGATGGATTCAGGATTTGCTATCAGGTATTTTGATAGCTGTTGGAGTGATTAGAATAAGGTCAGTTCCCTCTCAAAGGCTTCTAGATAGGGGGAGAAAACAAATTTATTCATCATTTTAAAACAAAAGCTGGTTGTTTCCCTTAGCTACAGGTGGGCACTGCAGTATTGGAGACCAACATTTGAAGTCTTACATCTGAGCAGCACTTTCTGGTTAGGGACAAAATCATCAAGGAGAAATAATTGTTTAAATAACTTTTTATATAGACTTAAGCCTAATATCTAGCAAGTGTAATCCCTTGTACTCTTAAAGAAATATACTGATGCCTTTACTCTTTGGTTATACTTTCCTTTTGGGTGTTTAAGACTATACAGTTGGCCCAAATGAATCAATTTATTTTTACACTTAAGATCATTTGAGGATCTGTTCCTCAGGGGTCACATGGGCTTGGGAGGAGCCCTGGATCCTTTCTTTTGCCAGTTCCATCTATATGAAGATAAGTCAAAGGTCCTACTTGACTATGTCTGGCTTTACTTGGAAGCATGAATGAGATGTTTCCTCTGAGTTGACCCTCCTCTTTGTAGGCTGGACACTGGTTCAAGTCTATCCTGTGGTGTTGGGGAACCCTGCTGTTAGGGTTGCAGTTTCTCCATGTCTGGATAGCCCTGAGTGGCTCGGCGCCTGATGGAGAGACTCTCCTTTTCAGCAGGGGGCCTCCTGCTCTCTTCTTGGCTCACCTTGAAGTGCCGCCACAGATGCCTTATTGGAAACATGACCTCTGGCATAGAAACTACCAGGTTCTTTCTATATGATAATCAGGCACTGTCTGACAGTCTGGAAGACAGAAGTCCACTGCCACATGTAAATAAAGCACACTATGAGCACCTATCAACTGAGGCTTTTGCTACTGCCTCCACACTATAAATCCTCTAGTTTTCCCCCTAATAAACAGAGCTGTATCACTGAATCTGCCTGGAGCTGTATCACTGAATCTACCTGGAGTGAGTGTTATTGCTATTTCACTGCGCCTGGGACCAGCCTGTGATCAGTCTTCCTGGAAGAGCTGTCTTCCGTCAGCACTCACTGGCCATCCTGACCCCGTTCACGGCTTTTGCTCTCCCTGCCCTCATGGATCGGTGGCCAATGACCCGTGAGCAAAGGGAGAGCCTCCTGCAGCTAGCCCGAGCCTCCCGCAGCTTGGCGCAGAGCCCTCCTGCAGCCGCCTGCAGCCACCTGAGCCCACTGCAGAGAGAGAGAGAGAGACCCGCCCTGCACTGTGGGGTCTCCATGGCCTCCCTGAACAAGAGGAGAGGTGACTCACCACAGTTACAGGACATTTTCATAGATGTTCCATAGACTCCTGGAACATAGTCCACCTTGGAGGGCAAGGGGCAAAAACTCTTCTTTAAGTCCTTCTGACCATATTAGTATAGGTCTCAAACTATGGCTGTTAAACATCCAACAATGTTAGTTCCACCAGTCTGGTACTTTTAATTATCATGTGCTATGTAGATAAGGCTTAGGTAAAAAAACCAAATATTCTCAGATAAATTTTGACTAAATATATATTTTGTTCCTTAGACTAGTTGACTAAACTATGACCATAGACATTTTAAGATTATGTGTATATTATTTTCGTCTCATCCTTTATCTATCATAACAAACCTACACAGACCTTCATCACTTGCTTAGGCTTTCTTACTTTTTCTGTCCATTTTAGAAAATATCTCCATTCCCATATCCTTTTAATGTCTTTTACATTCTCAATTTTTTTTAATAATTATGAGTCACAAGAGCATTAACAAACAAATTTTCCATCTGTTGTGAGAATTTTCCTGGGGATGCTAAGCAATGCTTTTTCCCTTTCAAGGTTCTAGTGTCGAGCCAATGTTTGATTAAAGTTTTATTGGGGAATCAATGAATTTATTGAGCTTACTTACCGAGGTACTGAGGGATTGCTGAGGTATATGTATGAGCTGAGGGTATGCACACTGGGAAGCCTTTACCCAGTGTGCTGGATAGCTTTAGTGTCAACTTGACACACCTGGGTTGAGGGAGCCTCAATTGGGGAATTTCCTCCATTGGACTGGCCTGTGGCCATGTTTGAGGGGCATCTTCTTGATGAGTGATGTGGGAGGGCCCAGCCCACTGTGGGTGGTGCCACCACTGGTCAGGTGGGCCTATGTAGCATAAGAAAGCAGGCTGAGCAGGGGCCACGGGAGCAAGCCAATAAGCAGTGTTCCTCTATGGCTTGTGCTTCAGCTCCTGATTCCAGGTTTCTGCCCTGAGTTCCTAACTTGGGCTCCCTGATGAACTGCAACCTGGGAGATGTAAGCTGAATAAATCCTTTCTTCTCCAAGTTGGTATTGGTCAGAGTGTTTTGTCACAGCAATGAAGAACAAACTAGAACAGAAATTGGTACCAGAGAGTGGGATATTGCTGTGACAGACCTGACCTTGGTGTTTTGGGAGGACTGTGGAAGTGTTTGGAATTTTGGGGCTGGAAAAGCCATTGCGTGCTCAGAGTTTGTTGCAGTGGAGCTTGGAACAGTTATGTTGAAAGAGTTGTAGATGATGGAGGCCTGGCTTGTGAAGCTTCAAAGGGAACCAGAGACTATCAGGGCTGTCGTGTGAGATTTTGGATTAAGAATCTGTGGGTTCTGGTCAGCTAGGGCTGAAGAATCAGCTGTGATTAAGAGACCAGAGCATGAAGCAAAACCTTTGCTTTACTGGGACAATTGATGCTGGTTAGCTGGGCCTGAAAAATCTGCCGTAAGTAACAAGAGACCAGCATCACTGTGGTAGAGTCTTCTGGGAGGTATTTCCTCAGGGTCAGCACACAGAGGGGACCCGTACCTCTATTTCAAGCTGGAAGCAGGACTTGGTAATGTGTAATAGTATCCTGCATGGCTCTGGTGTTGAAGGCATGAAGGGGTCACAGAGAGTGCCTGAGGCTTGGCACTCTGAAAGGCCAGGAGAGGCCATAGGTGAAAATGCAGCTTCAGCTGCAGTGAAGACCCCAGGATTGAAGGGGTCATGGAGAGAATCTGAGGCTTTGCACCCAGAGAGGCAAGAAGAGGCCATTTATGAAGGTGTAGCCTCAGTTTCAGTGGAGACCCCAGCTTTTTGGAGATGCCAGGACTGTGGGACAACCACCAAGGACAGCAGTAGGTGTGGAATGGAGCTGCCTGGGTCTGTGAGGCGAGCTGTGTGTGCTGTGGACTGCAGAGTCAGAGCAGGGGAGCTGCCAGTACCCTTTGGAGCCAGAAGATCGTGAGTGAATCCCAGATGTCCAGCCTCGAGCTACTTTGCTGGACTTTGGTTTTGCTTAGGTGTGCCTGATTCTTCCCTTTGAAATAAGACAGTACTTGTTTTGGATTTTACAGAAGCCCACCCACAGTTGAGGCTTTTAAAAGAGACTATGGACTTTAAAGTGTTTTGATTTTTTTAAGGACTGTGGGGATTTTAAAGTTGTACTTACTGTCTTATGTTGTGATATTAACATCATATCTTGGGGACAGAAATTGGAAAATTATGGTTTAATAGTGATGTTTGTGTGTCAAGTTGACAAGGGGTCAATTGTGCTGGATAGCTTTAGTGTCAACTTGACACACCTGG
>NW_008337766.1:644556-645692 GCF_000622305.1 Nannospalax galili | reverse complement strand
CAGGGGCCAGAGGAGCAAGCCAGTAAGCAGCATTCCTCCATGGCCTGTGCTCCAGCTTCCAGGTTCAAGCTCTGAGTTCCTACCTTGGGCTCCCTGATGAACTGCAACCTGGGAGATGTAAGCTGAATAAATCCTTTCTTCTCCAAGTTGGTATTGGTCAGAGTGTTTTGTCACAGCATTGGAGAAGAACAAACTAGAACACCCAGTATGGGTCATTTAATTAAAAGAGTAACAAAAAATAAGTACAATTAAACCCTTACACTTAATTGAGAATATAATATTCTTTTTAGTGTTATTATTCATTTTGGTAAAATAGATTCCAGGTCACAAAACATTTGTTGAATTCTTACTTATACAAGAGACATTCCAAGAGGTAAAATTAAAATAAGATGTGGCTCTATCACTTGTCTTAAAGAACTAAGCTTCTAATTGGAAATTTAAAGCCTAGTCATCCTTTGTATTTAATTTGATTTCATTCTTTGGTATACTTGGAGCTATCAAGTGATCTTGGTAAGGCACCAATGTTTGTTTTGAAGTGGCAAAACTAAGTCCTCTTTGTTCTGACTTTTGCTTTACTCTGTTTTTGCCTAGCCATTCTCACTGAAGCCAGTCAGGCAGAACCTCTCATGTAGGTAGTTTCAAGAAGTACACTGTTTCTACAATACTGGGAAACTTACAAGTAGCCAGGTAGATGGCAGGTACCGCGTCCTCCCTCCCAACTATACCTGCATCTCTGTTAACTGAAAAGCTCTTTGTTAAGCACCTGCCTCTGGTCTGGTCTGGTGTAACTATGGTGATCTGATGTAACTGTGGTTATTGGTTTGGCCCTGACATGATGTAATTATGTCTCTCCAACCCACAGTCCTCTCTGAGGTAAGTCAATTGTGCCCTTCACGCCTTGAACCCCCAGCCTCATTCACCCTCCCATCTCCTCTGCTGGTCTCTCCTCCTAGCCTGGGTCCTGTCCCACTCCTTCTCTTGGCACCCCAGACACCTGGGAAAGCACCAATGCTTCCTGATCAGTAAAGTGGCAGGTTACAAAATTAACCTATAAAAGTCTGTAGTCTATGTACCAATAACAAGCAATCAGAGAAGGAGCACATGGAAACACTCCCCTTCAAAATAGCTGCAATATA
>NW_008337766.1:630082-644490 GCF_000622305.1 Nannospalax galili | reverse complement strand
AGTTCTCTACAATGAAAGTTTTAAATCTTTAAAGAAAGAGATTGAGGAAGACATCAGATGATGGAAGGAACTCCCAGGCTCATGGGTTGGAAGAATTAATATTGTGAAAATGACCATCCTACCAAAAGTCATTTATAGATTCAATGCAATGCCAATCAAAATCCCCATGAAATTTTTCACAGAATTGGAAAAAAAAACATCCTAAGATTCATATGGAAGCACAAATGACTTCAGATAGCCAAAACAACCCTGACCACTAAGAGCAATGCCTGGGGGGATTACTGTACCAGATTTTAAGCTGTATTACAGAACTATAGTCATAAAAGCAACATGGTACTGGCATAAGAATAGACCCATAGATCAATGGAACAAAATTGAAGACCCAAATATGAGCAAATGCAATTTCAGCCACCTGATATTTGACGAAGGGGCCAAGAACATTAACTGGAGGAAAGACACCATGTTCATCAAATGGTGCTGGCAAAACTGATCTCCACCTGTAGAAGAATGAAACTAAACCCCTATCTTTCACCCTGCACAAAAGTCAATTCCAAATGGATCAAAGACCTCAGTGTAAAGCCTGAAACTCTGAAACTCTTAGAAGAAAATGTTGGGAAAAACCTACAAGATATAGGTGTAGGAAAGGACTTTCTAAACCAGACACCAATAGCCCAGGAAACAAGGGCAAGAATTAGTAAGTGGGATCTTATTAAACTAAAAAGCTTCTGTACATCAAAGGAGACAACCAAGGAAACAAACATAAAACCCACAGAATGGGAGAAAATCTTCACCAGCGACACGTCTGATAGAGGTTTAATTACCAGAATATATAACGAACTTAAAAAACAGAGAAACAAGACAAGAAGCAACCTAATTGAAAGATGGGCTAAGGAGCTGAAGAGAGAGCTCTCAAAAGAAGATGTAAAAATGGCTATGAAGCATCTTAAAAGATGTTCAACATCACTAATAATCAGGGAAATGCAAATTAAAACCACTTTAAGATTTCATTTTACCCCAGTCAGACTGGCTAAGATCAAGAGAACAAATGATACCAAATGTTGGAGAGAATGTGGGGAAAGGGGAACACTCATCCACTGTTGGTGGGCTGCAAACTGGTTCAATCCCTATGGAAACAGTGTGGAGAACTCTTAAAAAACTACAAATGAACCTACCATTTGAGCCAGGCATACCAATCCTTGGCTTATACCCAAAGAACTCATCCTATTGCAGGGAAACTTGTACATCTATGTTTGTTGCTGCTCTTTTCACAATAACTAATAGATGGAAGCAACCTAAATGTCCTTCAATTGATGACTGGATAATGAAAATGTGGTTCATTTATACGATGGAGTTTGACTCAGCAGTAAAAAAAGATGAAATCATGAAATTTGCAGTTAAATGGATGGAACTAGAAATTGTTATACTAAGTGAAGTAACAGAGACTCAGAAAAAAAATCCATGTATGTTCTCCTTCATTTGTGGATCCTAGCACCAAATTCTTATAAGTGAGCATGTATCCAGACATAACTACGGGAACCAGGATAATGGAAAGGAACCAGGGAGGTAAAGGAAAAGAAAGAACCTGAAAGAGAAGAACAGTAGGAAGCAGGCCTTAATGAGGGAGATATGGATAGAAATTGGGTTAGGTTAAGGGAGGGGGGAGGGAAGGGTATATAAGGAACCTAGGGGATAAAGGGAAAGAAGGAGCTCAAGACAGGTAGGACTGTAAGAGAAGGGTACTATTAAGGGAGAAAGGGAGGAAATGGGGGCACCTTAAGTGGGAAAACCATGATGGAGGGTTGAGACAATGCGAGAGATAAACAATGCCTAGCTAGTTTTGAAAACCAGAGGGAACCATATTACTCCTACAACTTACTGACAAATTATACATAGCAGATCAAGAAATATGTCTAGGTAAGGTTTTTCTGAGAACAATTGGTCTTTCTCCAAGGTTTATCTACATGACACACAGTAATTAAAAGTACCAGACTGGTGGAACTAACCTTCATTTGGGTGTTTAACAGACATACTTTGTAGCCTATACGAATTTGGTCAGAGGAACATAAAGGACAGTTTTTGCTTCTTGACCTCCTATGTCGACTGGTTCCAGGGGACTATGAGCATATCTCAAAATGTCCTATAATGGTGGTGGGTGACCTGTCCTCTTGATCAAGGAGGCCGAGGAGACCCCACGAGATGGACATGAACCACTGTCAAGTCTACAAAGAGGAGAGTCAACACAGAGGAATCATTTCCTCCATGCTTCCAAGTGAAGCCAACCATGGTCGAGTAGGACCTTTGACTTATCTTCACATAGGTAGAACTGGTAAAAGAAAGGAGCCAGGGGCTCCTCCATGCCCATGTGACCCCTGAGAAACAGATCCTCAAATGACCTTAAGAGTAAAAATAAATTGGTTTATCTGGGCCAACTATATGGCCTTAAACACCGAAAAGGAAAGTATAACAAATATTAAAGGAGCCAATATAATTTCTTAAGAGTCCATATGCATAGCTAAAGGCTACATAACAAACAACAATGCCAGACAGGTGATACCTTCTTTTGAGTTGTTGGCCAGGGTGACCAAAGGGACTCCCAGATAGTAACCCAGCATAGAATTGGAAAAATGAACAGCAGACCCTAATCTCATCTAAGGTAATATTGACAACTGATTGTTGCTAGATGAGGAACAGCTGACCCTCCTAAAACAAAGACCTCTAGATAAGCTGACTAGATTCACCAGAAGGGCAAGTAGTGGGGAATGGCTGGGGTGCTGACAACACAGCAGACAGTAGCAGGGATATCAGAGTATAAGGGCTCTAGTGAGGGGAAGGAGGCTATGGGAGTGTGCCATCTGGGAATTGGGTGTATAGTTGAATAAGATGGTTTGGGATGTTCTGTGTGATACACACACACACACACACACACACACAAATCAACACATTTTTAAAAATGTTTTATATTTGAGGAAGAAGCATGGAAATTTACATCATGTTAATTTGTAGAGGTGATAAACATTACCCTTGAAATCTACCCGATGACTTTATAGACATACACAGGTGCCAAGAATCCAAGTGCAACCGATTATGCCTAGTAATAATCAGATGCATACAGAATAGAGACACATTCACCAACGTCTCAGTGTTAGTAGCAAAAACAATGATGCAAGTAACAATATATTCTAAAATGAAATGGAGATCTTTTTTAAAGGTTAAAAACTCATTCAATTTTATGTCTTACAGGGCTTGTACTGAGTTCAATATTGTATAACTGTATTAACTCAACTGTGAACCTAGAAACTTGCAGCCACTTGTGAAAGAGATGTACTCTTGCTCTGGAGTGTGTTACTGAATATGTTAAAGCTGTAGTGAAATGCTTCTTGTAATCATGTAGTTATTAAAAATTAAAAAGATTAAGAAATAATAATTCTTCAAAGCATTAAAATTTGCTCCTTAATAATTAGCAGATATGAAAAACATTAACATTGAAATCTACCTGATGACTTTATATCCATGCTCAGATGCCAAGGAGCTCAGAAAGTAATCGACTGTGACTAGTAATAATCACATATATAGAGATTAGAAATGCATGTGCAACTATCTTAATGTCAATTTCACTAAAAATGAATTTTTCTGCATGAAACTGTGTATTTACTAATGAAATGCAGATATTTTTTAAAGGTTAAAACCTCATTTAATTTTATGTCATAGGGTTTATACTGATTACAATATTGTATACCTGTAATAATTCAACTGTAAACCTTAAAATTTACAGCCAATTTTGAAAGAGATGCATCTTAGCTCTGGAAATTGTTATTGAATATGTCAATGCTGTTGTAATGAAATGCTTATCCTAAGTATGTGGTTATTAAATAAATAATTAAAAACATTTTTAAAAAGCAAAACAAAATTATTTTTTTATATTTCTGTATGTTTATGCATGTACTGCGTGCATGTAGGTAAGTGCACCTGTGTCATGCATACCCGCGGAGGACAGAAGAGACTGTCAGATCCCCTGGAACTGGAGTTACAGACAGTTGTTAGATGTCATGTGGGTGCTGGGATTTGAACCTGTGTCTTATGCACAAACAGCCAGTATTCTTAAACTCTGAACCATATCTCCTGCCCTGTTATTGTTGTTTTAATCTTTATCTACTCTGCCCTGATTCTCTTGGTTGAATGTTCTTTTGGGCATTAGTCCCCTCTCTGATTACTGGCTATTAATAAAGGATTCCTAATTTGACCATCACAATGTGGGATTCCTCTGTGCATCTTGCTCAGTATTAGTTTCTTTTAAATATAAAAAGAACAGGTGAATCTCCTTCAGCTTTAAGTTAAGTGCAAACCAGTAGTTTTGTGAGGTGGCACATGCCTTTAAATCAGCACTGGGGAGGCAGAGGCAGGCAGATCTCTGTGAGTTCAAGGCCAGCCTGGTCTACATAGTGAGTTCAAGGACAGCTGGGGCTACAGGGAGACCCTGTCTCAAAAAGACCGAAGGAAAAAAGAGTGTATCTGTTAAAGTAATTGAGGATTTTAGAGCAATCAGGAATGGCTGCATTTTGACATTATAATGGTTAATTGTGGCATTCAAATACCAAATTGTGACATCGCAATTCTGATTTTCAACAGCACAACATTGCATTGTGCCATCAGAATGCTCATTTGTGTCATCAAAAGAACATATTATACCATCACAAGACTGCATTAGGTCATCAAAGTGGTGAATTGTGACATCACAGTGCTGTATTGCATCATCAAAATGGTCTACCATGCAATCACAAAGCAGAATTGTGAATTCATAATGGTGCACTATGCCAGCATGCTACTTTATTGTGTATCAACACAATGTAGCACTGTGGCATCAAAATGCCCCACTGCATCATCATAGTGCCTCATTGTGCCATTACAGTGGTGATTTCTACCATCACAATGCTGAATAGTGACATCAAAATGCTCCATGTGCCATCATTTGTGGTAATGAATTTTACAATGTGGACATACTGTGGACAAATGACTTATTTAACCTTGCAACCAAAATGTTAATCTCATCCTGTTTTTCTGTTTTTTTGTTTGTTTGTTTGTTTTGATGTGGACAAACTCACAGAGGCTTGAGCTCCTCTTGTAATTTAAACATACCTTTAATTCCTTCCGATCCTTTCTCTGGACCTCAAATAATATATATGTGGGCGTGTGTACAGATGAATACCAAAAGTGCCACTACCAGCAGCAATTATTCCTTGGAAACAGTGAAGATATGAAAATTACCCCATTTGTGCTCTAAACAATGAATGAAAATCACTGATAACTTCTGTTTATGGTTCTGTTGGTCTAGGTCTATGGGTTGGAAGCAGCAAATTCTCTGATAAGATGAAGTCTAGTTTTACTTCCCCATTTCATGCTGGATGTACTGTTTCAATAAAAGAAGTGAGTAATCCCTGTTTGGGAACACAGCTCCAAGAGAATGCTGAAGGAACAGGTTCTCAGCAGTTCAAGTGTGCTCTTGACTTGAAATTGCTGAGTCAAGCTGTTTTTGTTTTTGTTTTTCTAATTTAGGCATAGTTGTAATGTGGCATCTCATAGAAAACACTATGAACACTATGCTTAATTTTAAAGCAGAAAATTCCATTGTGTCATCATAATTCTGAATTGTGAAATAACAATGCTGCAATTTACCATAGCTATACTCTATTATGCATTCACAGTGCTGAGTTATGACATAACAATGCTACACTGTGACATCACAATGCTGAGTGACATCACTATTTCATTTGCTTTCACCATCACAATGCTCTGTATGCAGTCATAATCCTTAATTGTAACATCAGAATGTTTCATTGTGCATTACAATGTTTTGTTTTAACATCACAGTGCTCCATTGCGACATCACAATACTATATCATACCATCACAATCCTGAACTGAGCCATTACTAAGGTGAATTGTCACATTATAAATGTGGCACATGCACCATCATGATACCCCATCATTTAATTACACCACTCCATTGTCCCATCACAATGCTTCATTGTGACATCTTAATAGTATAAGGCACCATCACATTGAGTAATGACAGTGGTGAACTGTGACATCACAGCACTCCATTTTATCATCACAACAATCCAATATGACATCACATTATTCTACTGTGCACAAACACAAAGTTGGATTGTGACATCACAGCACTCTATTTTGCCTTCACAATTCTAATTTTTGACATCAAAATGCTTCATATTTTGCCATTACAATGCTCCATTGTATCTATCACCATTTTTCACTTTGACATCACAATGCTCAATTAAACCTTTACATATTGTATTTTGCCATCACCATGGTGAATTGTGAAATCACTATGCTTTGTGCCATCACAGTCCTGAACTATGACATCAGAGTACTCCATTATGTTATCACAGTTCTGAATTGTGACATTGTTTCATTTTTCTAATATTGTGCATTTTGTCATCACAAATGTCCATTTTATTATCAGAGTGCTTCGTTGTCCATTACAATAATCTGTGGTGCCATCACAAGGCCTCATTTTTAATATCAAAAGTTTTTCATAAAAATTGTACTGCCATGACACTCCATTATTTCTTCTTAATGCTCTTTTGTCCCATCATAATGCAACATTGTAGCAACACAATGCTCCATTGTGGTATCTTAATACTGAATTGTGGCATCACAGAGTTCATTGTGCCAGAATAATGCTTCATTGTTCTTCCCATTGTCCCATTACAATGATGAATTCTAGTCTATGATGCATTTTGCCATAAAAATGTGCACTGTGACATCACAATGATTCATTGTGTAATCACTATAGTGTACTATATCACCACAAAACTTCTTTGGCCCCTCATCATACTCCACTGTTCTAACGCAATGCTTCCTTGTACCATCAAAATGATATATTTTGTCATCACAATAAAACAACTTAAGGGAGGAGAGGTTTATCTTTTCTCATGTATTCAAGGGGTTTTCTTCCATCATGGTATAGAAGGTGTGGTAAAACAGCTCAATCCAAGACAGTGGGAACATGTGGCAGAGATGAGAGTTTAATGTGGACCTAGGGACCAGGTATAACCATCAAAGACCTAACTCTTGTGATTTACTTCTGCCAACTCTCCCTACTTCTTATGTTTCCCAACAACTCAAAGTAATACTGCCAGCTAAATGTCATGCATTCAAGACATTAGTCTGTGTGGGACATTTCACATTTAACTCATAACCAATAGCAAATTTCTGCTATAAATTATTTTAATAGGATTGCGTTAAATCTGTACATTAATTACATCAAAATGATATAGTTATAATAATCTATTAAGAATATCAGATAGCTTTCCAATTAAGTTTTAGTAATTTTTCACTTAGGAATTTTACAAAATTTTTAATAAATATTCTTAGATATTTTGTATTTTTCAGTTAATTATATACTTATACTTTTGATTAAACCTCTGTAGCATTCTTCCTAGCAGTGCTGTATACGTGTGTGTGTGTGTGTGTGTGTGTTGTGTGTGTGCATGTTTGTTTCTGTATTTGAATGTGTGTAGGCATACATACCAGAGGTTGACATTGGTTGTCTTCATTGAAGACTATTCACTTTATTTATTCAGGCAGGGTCTTTCCCTGAACTCAGAGCTCACTGACTTGGTTAGTGCTGTAAATGTTCTATATCAGAAACAGAGAGACAAGTTTGTGTCACCACAATGTCAGAATGTATTGATTAATAATGAAATCAGAAGTTTTAGTGAATTCAATGGCATCAATCTATCATAAAAGCTTCCTACCTCGTTAGCCTGACAGAGACAAATGCAAATTCTTTTATCCCAATCTTAATTACTCATATTGATTTTTGTATCAAATCACACAGCACACAGTAAATGTACTTATATATCTACAGCACAGTTCAAGAGGTTTCAGAAGTGGGCTGAAAGGCACTGTTGATGAAGAACCAGACTAGTGTAGGGCAGGAGCTGCTGGAGCTGGTGGAGTCAGATTTCAGAGTGAAACTGTAGAGCTGAGTTGTCAGGAACAAGAAATGGCAGGCCAGCTGCAGGCAGGCTGTCAAGTTGGCGGAATCAACAGCAGAGGCTGAGCAGACTGGGGGAGTCCTCGGCCCTTGACCTGAATACCAGGCATCAGGTGATATGTGCTGTGGAGTTTGGCATCACAGTGTTGGGTATCCATAGCATTATAGGGTCCAGATGAGTGAGTTATACCATTTTGTTGATCTGGTATGGCTGACAAATTCTATGGCCTGTCTTCCTTTTTTTTTTCTTTTTTTTTTTTTTTTTTTTTTTTTTTTTTTTTTTTTTACTATGCCCATGTGTTTTCCACACCTACAGTTCACCCCAGTAAGTATATATGGTGACTCCCTTACTATTCCCAGGAATAAATCATTTATCAGTCTCTGCTGGATGGGTGGTGCTGATAGATGGTGCAGTTCCTGGGTGCACCCAGGGGCTATAGTCATCTTTCCCCTTGAAATAGAGTCAAAAGTCGCTTGTGAATTACTCTTAGGGCAATGCTCAGCCTGAAAAAAACATTGTTTTACATGATATGAAGTGACTTAGAGTAGGCATAGCCTGAGCTCAACACATAGTATATAGGACCAGCTTTCGCTAAGGACCCCATCTCTGCCACCTGAGCTGGGATTACAGGGAGGACCTCTGGCATTTACATAGGTGCTAGGAATCTGAATTCTAGACAAGCTTGTGTTGCAAGTGCTTTACCCACTGAGACAGCTTCACAAACTATTATACTCTTTTAAACTTGTTTCATTTTTAAATATTTTGAGCAAATGCAAACTTCCTTTTCCTTTTTAAATCGTCCTTGTAACACTTCCCCGTCTTTTCCTTCTTGCCATCGTGCATCACGGAGAGTTGTTTGCCCTGTATTGTCTTATTTTCCGTAAGCATTTCTTTATGTGTTATTTATTTATTTCAGTCCTGGGATCTAATCTAGGGCCTTGGCTATGCCAGGCATGTGCTCTACCACTGAGCAGAATCTACAACCATTATCTCACTTTCAAGCTAAACTTTCCTCACCCATCTCTGTACTGAGAAGTAGTGATTATCCAGTTCATTGATGATGTGGCCCATCTCATTATGCAGTTCGTTAAAGATGTGGCCCATTGATAACCAAGTCTTCTCATATCTTCGGATTTGCTCCTGCTTAATGCCATTATTCTCGGATGATGAGGAAGTATATAGTTTTTCTAGAGTCTCAAAGGTGCTTTTCTTTGGTTTACTGTATTCAGCAGAAAATATTTTGAAGACCAGAATTTATATAATTCTACAGTTTTTTATCATCTTATTACAATTCAAAATTTATTTAAAAATTCACTTTAATGATATTGTGATTTCAAATCATTTGATTCATTTTAGTGTTCAAATTGAACACTTTTAGTAATTCTTAAATATTTGTCATTGGCTAACAGTTATAGACTTTGATTTTGCTCTCCCACCTGGAAGGCAACTTTAATTCAATTTTAGATCTGTTCCCTCTGTACTGCCTAACACTGAAGACTCTGTTCTGTAATATTTCAAATGCCATTTTTGTGCCACTCTTGGACACAATTTTCTCTATTAAATTCTAATATAAATATAAATTTTCATTTCATTAGTAGCTTTATTTGAATAAGTAACTCACATTTCAAACTTAAAGTCTGAAATGATATCCCTTACTTTTCTCTTTGACATCCACTATTCCTGACATTTATTTTTATTTAGTAAGTGACACACTGTTTTCTTTCTTTCACTTGTTCATTTTCCTGCTATATTTTAAGATCATTGACATTCAAAAGATTAGTGTGAAAAACAGACACTCAAATCCCAGTGTAATATGACAGTGCATTAGAACTAGAGACCATAACTACATGATGACAGGTTTTTCTGAGAAATGTAATAGCATGTAGCTTAAATCCATCAATCGGAAGAATGGAAACATACACACATTAGAGTCTCACTGGAAAAGGAGAGTTAACTGACTCTTTTATGTGTTTGAGTTGTAGGCAGTTGAGTTCTCTAAAAGGTTCTGTAGTTATCCTAGCCCCAAGAAACATCAAGGCAATGAAGAAGTGTATAGAAGCAGCCAGCAGGCATGCATGGTTATGAATTATTGGTTATTGGTTATTAGGAATATTGGTTATTAGGAAACCAGTTTGTGATGGCCTAACATGTACAGTTAGCCACTTCAGTCACTGCCAAAGTAAGAGATTGGTAGAAAGAACATGAAGCAGTGCCCAAGAAATAGCAGGCTAATTGTAATAATCCTCCATTTAGCAGAACAGATCACCACTCATTTGTAAATTACTATTATGTCTGGAAAGGAAGCAGACACATATTTGCCTTCAGAAGAGTGTAGTTTGTTAGGAGAAAGGGCCTTGAGGGCATGATCAGGCCTAGAGGTGGGAGGAAGAACATTAAACAGAAACCATATACTATATGAAGGTCTAAACAAGATGGGGCCTTTCAGGGAAGGGGAGGCTTCTCTTTAAAATCTGATGATGAGCTTCATTAAAAATGAGAATAAGAGAGATAGGGAGAGAGACACCTGTCAGGAGAGGGGTGGATGGGGGTCTCTTCAAGAAAGTCACCAGAGAAAAATCCCTTGAACAAATCCCAAGAACAAAGTAAATATAAGACTTTTATAAGTCTTTTGGGGTGCTGGTAAGAAGTTTCACATCACGTGATTTAGTCCAACATAACCATGATAAAAAGCAAGGAAGAGCCAGGTATTACAAATTGAGAGCTGTCAAATTACAGCACAGACTGCTTCTTAACTCTGTCCCAGGGAGGTATGCTCTGATTTTTTCAGGCTGTGGGATCTGATTCTAACTGTCATAAATCAAGGTCTTCTTTAGCTACACCACAGGAACTTTAGGTAGGTAGTTAGACTGCCGCAAAGTGGGGGTATAGCTGTTATAGGTCTTACATGCTATCTGATGACATTCTTAACTCTTGGGTTTGGGGACACTAGTGCTTTGTTTGTACCTTCCAAGAGGATGTGACCTGCAATACATTTCATATATCTCGTCTGACTTTAGATGGAGATCATGAGGCCTAGGAAACCAAAAGGAGGTAAGATCCCAGTGACAGGTTGTCTCAGCTGTATAATCTGAGTCAAGGTATCTATTTTACTGGGTTATTTCAGGCCCTAAATAACAAACAATTAACAATGTGCTTGCATAGAAAATGTTCCCTTAGCACTTTCCCATCTTCAATCTGCTCTACAGACAAGGCACATTATTGTTGTTTTCATGTTTCTGTGAAGCAATTTATTGCTAATTTGGGGCCTGCAGCTAAGCAGTGTTTCTCTTTGGTGCAGGTGACTTTTCAACACTGAGAGTGTGCATATTGGGGGGCAGGATCACCCCAATTTACAGTCTGTCTCTTTTGTTTGGTGTTTTTTTTTTTTTTTTTTTTTAAGTTCAAGTGTTTCCGTGACTGCAGCCAGTTCATACCTCAGCCAAGGAGCGAGAGAGCTGCCACTGCAGTCTTGGAATAAAGCTAATACTTGGGTTCAGAGCAGACACAGCCAGATTTCCCACCACTGTACCTCTGGAGTTTGTTTCTCCTTAGAACTTCCAGTTTGGTGAAATAATGCATTCCCTCATTTTTCAGGCCTGTTTGAGTTTGGTTTCCTGGTTTTTATTGTTTAAAATATTCAAAATTGTGCACTGGAGAGATGGTTCTCCAGTTAAGAGCTTTGGCTGCTCTTAGAGAAGACTAAGGTTCAAATTCCAGCAATCAATGGCAGCTAACAAGGGTCTATAACTCCAGTTCCGAGAGGCCCGGAGGCCCTCTTTGGTCCTCTGAAGGCGCTGCATGACATGGGTGCACTTACATACATGCAGGCCTACAGACATATAGCTAATTTTTTTAAACATTTATATAAGAAAATTGTATGCATTCCACTTAGCGCTAATTATGCTTGTCCTTTTCATCTGTCTCAGGCTCTGCTGCTGCCTGCTCTGAAGGTCAGTTCAGCAAAATACTAAACACAACGGCCTCTTAGAAACATGATTCCACATACAGGAGGAGAGCTGTGGCCCCTCTGCTGTGCCCAGCATTAGTTCTCTCTTAAGACTCCCTCAAGCATCTAGAGCTCCCCATCCTTGGAAGCAACTGTCCATATGTTCACCTTTATTATCACCCTGAGGTTTCAGGCATCTGCTCAATTTTAATTTTGAGCGCTCAATGGTGATTTCATTTGTGTAAAAAAAGGAAACTCTTTGCCCTTCATTAAGTTAGAATGGCACTGTACTGCAGTGCAGAGCCACCATTTAGGTACATTGAAAGACTCAGGTAGAGCCAAAAGAATTAGAAGCTTATGTGTGCCTTTAGGAGGTGAGGAGTTGGTTGTGTTCATGTGTTCATGAGCTCTTTCTCAGAGCAATAAACAGATTCTTCCTCTGAGAGAAAGGAAGTTTCAATAATATAGAATTAGTTTTGTACCTGTCTAGGGCCCTTGTATATCTTTTTCACCCCAAGGAACATGTCACACAATATGTACGAGATACAGGCCACAGAGCCACAGAGGTCCCCTAATCCCACATAACTGGACTATTTATGAGGGCTTCCTTTCTACAAAGTTTCTAGCTTCTTATGTCACAGCCTCTGGTTAGACAGCAGTGTTTGCAGGACACTTGGCTGTCCCGTTTTCACCTCAGCTAACTTCTCTTGTCAGTGCAGCTGAGTTATCAAAATGGCATAAGTGTTATGTCAATACCATTTCAAATATAAGGCTCTGGCCATGCAAAGGCTAAGGCAAATTGTTTTCCAACTAAATGCTGGCAGGCTGCTTTTACAGATTAAGAACAGGTCTCTCCACAAAGCACTGAAGCAGCAAATTTAAAAGGAGGCAAATAGAACATAGGACTATTTGGCAACAGAGATAAAACAGTTCATTACCTGGTTAATGTTTGCATTTTTCTGGTTTTGAGCAAGCATAAAATTATGGATAGCAAAGTGACCCTTAATAGACTCTGGACATTTCAAGAGAAATGTGGCTATTAAATACATTTCTATTCCTAGGAAAAATGAGTAGAGTGAGGAAGTAGATTTTTATCAGGTGCAAATCTCAAAGCCATAAAATATAGAGGGGAGAATTAAAGAATAACATTACTTCTATTAATTTTTAATTGTTGAAATCTGATTAAATAACTTTCCATTTGATAACAAGAGCAGAGTCACTGTTATTTGAGGATATTTATATGGAGTTCACAATCTCCTAATCTGAGTGTCAAAAAGAGTTTGAACTTGAATCTCAGGTTGAGATAGCCATGCTTCACAGTGTTCTTTTTCATGGGGCTCAGCCTCCCAGAGTGCTGGGGAATTTTAAAAAATGATCAAGTCTATCTGAAGCTAGAGTACCATAGTCTCTGCCAAGGAGTGTTTATGCCTGTATTTGTGTGAAACTAAGTCCCTAACAAGGAGACAGTACCACTGATAAATGGCATAGATCACAAACCTCCTGTATCATCCTCACTTGAGAAAAAGACCTAGGAGCCCCTCCTCTGGCTGACCAGTTCAGACCAGTTTAGCCAAGGTTAGTTCTGGACTTACCTCAGCTTGGTACTGTGATATATCAGCTCTCTCTACTTTGTTTAAGTTAACCTGTCCAAACTTAAGGGAAGGGAACCTCCTCTATACCATCAAAATGCTATGCTTAAAAGGCCCAGCTTACTCCTCCCCACCCTCAGGGACTTTGGATATTTCCATTTCTGATTCCCCTTTCCACTTGTGGAAAGTTTTCCTGTGTGTGTGAGTGTTCTTATGTGTATGCCTCTTTACATCAATAGTTTGTTACCTGTCATGTCTAAGATTTTTTCTCTCTTAATTCTATAATCATCATAGAATATGAAATCCATCAAGACCCCTGGACAGTAACATTTAGATACAGTGTATGACCAAGTTTAACACTTGGTCATTTGAGCTCAGTCTACCCATTGAATTGAAAGGCAATCAGTTTTGCATAAAGCACAGTTCTTATAGGAAAAGATTCCAGTCCTTGGCTGCTTGCTTTACTCACACTGAGCAAGTGAGTCTGATACTTAGCATCTTCATTTAAAAAAGAGTAATGGAGCTCATGCATGTTTCATAGGGTGGTCCTGAATTCCAAAGTCCTTTACAGAAGCTGGGTAATATTCTGAAGTGAGACTCTATTTTATCTCACTAGTTTTGCTATCATAATGTTGCCACAAACTTGGGGAGTCCTGGTGGAGCTGCTGCAAGGTACTAGGAGAATCAGGGTCTCTTGTTGGAGTTCGCAGTCTTGTAAATAAAAGAATTTAAGAACAGACACAAATGGAGGCTGAAGGACAATTTTATTAGAGTTAAAACAAACAAAAAGGAAAAGAAACCTGAAGGAGAAGAATAGTAGGTAACAGGCCTTAATAAGGGAGATATGGATAAA
>NW_008337766.1:626772-628872 GCF_000622305.1 Nannospalax galili | reverse complement strand
CGGCTGGGGTGACATACACCTTTAATCCCAGCACTTGGGAGGCAGAGGCGGGTGGATCTCTGTGAGTCCAAGGCCAGCCTTGGTCTAATAATGAATGCCAGGCCAGCTGGGGCTACAGGGAGTTAAAATAAAATAAAAAAAATTAAAAAACAAAAACAAAAACAAACAAAAACCAACCAAACAAAAACAAACAAAAACAACAAACAGAAAACAGGATATCCTGCTGTAAATCTCAGCAACTACCCAGAGGAGGAAGATGAAGAAGAAAAAGAAAAAAAATGCCATTTTTGAGTTAAACCTGCATGGAGGTCAGCCATTAGGTTAATGCTGTTGTAATGAAATGCTTCTTCTAATTAAAATAAAATAAAAAAAATTAAAAAACAAAAACAAAAACAAACAAAAACCAACCAAACAAAAACAAACAAAAACAACAAACAGAAAACAGGATATCCTGCTGTAAATCTCAGCAACTACCCAGAGGAGGAAGATGAAGAAGAAAAAGAAAAAAAATGCCATTTTTGAGTTAAACCTGCATGGAGGTCAGCCATATAGCAGATAAGCAGGCTCTTGGTTTGGAAGGGAGCGTTAGAGAAAGAGGGAAAATTTGCAAAGTACTCCAGAAAGCATGTTTTGGCTCTGGCCAACACCTGAAAGAAAAAGACAGAAGACAAATGAAAACTACGCCTTTCTGAGTCAGGGCTCAGAAGGACGGGCAGGTCTAATAGAACCTCACGGTGGCTCTGCAGCTACTGCGTAGAGGTCAGCAATTATGGGATTGAAGGTTTACCATATCGTTGGGGGAAATTATTTTTATTCCTTCTATCTCTTTATAGCCTAAGTGGGTCCTCCATCTGAGGGGTAGTCCTTTAACCAGGTGATTGCCCTGCCCAGCCAGATTAGCTCTAAGGAAGGAGGCAATGCCATCTCTCTACTTAGAAGTAGATTCCACTTCTAACTGTAACCACATTTCTTGACTGAATCTTGGCAGCAGTAGTAGTATGTCACAGGTGAAACCTGTCATCCACATCTAAAGTATCTGTCATAAATGATATCTTAAGAAAATTGTTCCATTATTAAAAGGAGAAATTGTGGTATTATACCTGAACTCTAAAAGTCTCTTATACAGCATTTTCTTTATACCTAATATAACAAAAACTAAAGTGAACATGCAAAGAGGTCTTTAGTAATTCGTATGAGTACAGCTAGTACTTTCCTTAAAAGGGGCCAGGGCAATGGAGAAAGGAAGTGAAGGCAAAGGACAGGAAGAACAAAAATCCAATCCCCCAGCCCGTCGTCGACCCCTGCGATCCTCTGCCCCAGGGCCACTTTCTGCTTTTATATTAAAAGTTGTTTATTGCCTTTTCTCCTCCCTTAACATTCTTCTTCCCCTTTCATGGGTATCTTTATAGTGTGGTGACCTACATACCCCTCACACATATGTACAATATTTAAAATTAAAATCTATCATACATGAGAGAAAAAATGGTATTTTTCTTTTTGAATTGACTTACTTTGCTTAACAGTAATTTCCCATTCAATTCATTTTTCTGTGTCATGATTTCATTTTTCTTTTAAAAATGAGTGAAATTATGATTACATATCACATTTTCTTTTCCCATATATGTGTGATATCTTGGATGGGTTCATCTTTCGGTTATTGTGAATACTGCTGCATTAAACATGGGTGTGTAAGTATCTCTGTGGTAGGAGATAGAGTTCTTTGTGCATAATCAGGAGTAATATAAATGGGTCATAGGGTAAATTCAGCTTTTAATTTTTAAATTAATATGAATTTTTTAGACACATTTTCTTTTCCCATATATGTGTGATATCTTGGATGGGTTCATCTTTCGGTTATTGTGAATACTGCTGCATTAAACATGGGTGTGTAAGTATCTCTGTGGTAGGAGATAGAGTTCTTTGTGCATAATCAGGAGTAATATAAATGGGTCATAGGGTAAATTCAGCTTTTAATTTTTAAATTAATATGAATTTTTTAGATTTGTGTATGTATGTATGTATTTGTGTGTGTGTGTGTGTGTGTGTGTGTGTGTGAGAGAGAGAGAGAGAGAGAGAGAGAGAGAGAGAGAGGGTTTTTTT
>NW_008337766.1:624013-626638 GCF_000622305.1 Nannospalax galili | reverse complement strand
TGTGTGTGTGTGTATGTGTGTGTGTGTGTGTGTATGTGTGTGTGTGTGTAGATCAGAGGACCATTTGCGGGAACCAGTTCTGTCCTTCCACCATGTGGGTAATAGTGACTGAACTCAAGTCATCAGGCTTGGTAGCAAGTGCCCTTATCTTTGAAACATTTCACTGGCTTTATTTTTAATTTTTTAAGAAACCTTCATACTTATTTCTGTAGTTGCTGCATCAACTTAAACTCACCTCTAGTAAACAAGAATTCTTATTCACATCCTCACCCAAACAAAAATAGGGGTCTGAGTTTAAATCTAGATTTTTCAGTTAATGTTTGCATAGTATTAGACACTGTAGTAACTCTGGTTTTATACAGTGTTTTACACAGTTGGGAAAATAATAACAGCCTCCTCAGCATTATTGTGAGGGTCAGGTGAGAATGTGCTTGTAAAAGGCTAACCACATGAGTATTCATAGCAAAGAAATATTAATCGCTATCACTATAATGGTTCAAAGACAATTTCATATGATGATTTTAGAAACAAAACATTAAAAAAGAAATTGTTGACTTCATATTTTCCTATTAATGAAGTCTAGAACAGTAAGGGAAAATGGGGAGGAATTTAGGAGACTAATTTTGCTCATTGAAACTGTTTTCTTTCTTCTTAATCCTGTCTTTTCATAGAGGGTGAGATTCAGACTTGCATTTTCTTTTATTATTATTATTATTATTATTATTTTCTTTTCTTTTTTTAGACAGGGTCTCCCTGTAGCCTTAGCTGGCCTGGAGCTCACTGTGTAGACCAGGCTGGTTTCGATCTCACAGAGATCTGCCTGCCTCTGCTTCCTGAGTACTGAGAGTAAAGGTGTGTGCCACAACACCCGGTCAGGCTTACGATTTATTAGTCAATTATGTGGAATGACACACCTTACATTACTTTTGTGTAGAGGAGTTACTGTGATGTATTTTTTTTCTGAAGTGTTTGGACAGTTAAGAACACAGATAAGAATACAGAATTATCAACCATTTGAAGATTAATCTTCATTGTTAATTTGAGTGGAGTTTAATCTACTTAGGATACATAAGTCTGACTGTAAGGATATTTCCAGAGACATTTTCTTAAGGGAAGACTTGCCCTGTGTAAACAAACCCATCTCTTGGTCTTGGATTCTAGTCTGAATAGAAGAGAAAAAGAAAGAGGAAGACAGGTGAGCACCAGCTTGGATCTTCCTGCTCCGCAGTCAGAATGTGATGAGCCACGTCATGTGGCCACCATGATTAAGTGTGCCCCTCCAAACCAAAAGTTAAAATAAATCCCCCCTCTCTGAAGTTGCTTCTTGTCAGGTTTTCAGTCACAGCACTGAGACTCGTACTGTCCCTTTATGATAGGGTTCTCTACGAATTCAAGTTGTTTTCAGCCCCCTCAATTCACTCTCCTCTTCTTGTGAAGTACTGCGCATGTGCTCTTACTCCCCCGACTTCCATAGATAGGTAATGTCGAAAAGTCCTGTGAGTAGGACAAAGAAAAGTGTAGTGAGATTTGAAAACTGAATTATAAAAATGAAAATGCTAAAAACTCAGTAACAGACAACTCCGTTCGATCACAACTAAATATCTATTGCAAAGTATATCAAAATTCTGAACTGGAAACCGATATTATTTTATCTAAAATTCTGTATATTTTAAATGTCTGTTCTCTACATTAGTTAAACTCTGGGTATATTACTTTTGGTTATAAAACACAGTACATAGGCAAACAACATAAAAACATAAAAGGTTTTTTGTTTAAATATAATATTGATATTTTATATCAATTGAGAGTAAATGAGTAAGAAATAGTAGATTGATTAATTTTTTATCATTTTTAGTTTATGTGTATGAGTGTATTGCCTGCTTGTATGTAAGTGTACCCATGTTGTGTAATGCCAGAAGAGGGTATTGGATCCCCTGGACCTGGAGTTAAGGATAGTAGTTATCTGCCATGTGAATTCTGGGAACCAAACCTGGGTTCTCTGCAAGAGCAGCCAGTTCTCTTAACTGCTGAGCCATCACTCCAGTCCCAATTAATGTATTTTTAAATGTACTAAAATAGTGTGGTTGCTATACAGTGACATACCAGCCTATTATTTTATTTTCATTTAATCATTGCATACAATGTCTGATGAAACTCTTCCTAATTAAAATCATAACTTATTTGTTTTCAAATAAAAAAAAGTGTTAGTGTATATCCATTGTAATCTTTTGAGTAGTATTTTTTTTTTGTCTTTTTGAGACAGGGCCTCCCTGTAGCCCCAGCTGTCCTGGAACTCACTATGTAGACCAGGCTGGGCTTGAACTCAGAGAGATCCACCTTCCTCTGCCTCCCAAGTGCAGGGACTATAGGCGTGTGCCACCACGCCAGACAGTATTCTTTATTAATTTATGATGTTAAATGTCTTGTCCATATTTTCTGGCTGCTAGGCCAAGTGAAGGTAGGGAAGGATTATTGGGGAAGAAGTGTAGATAAATACAGAGAATCAAAGGAGATTGCTTTATGCAAGAAAAATAACTGGAAAAAAACAAAAATTCAATGTAGGAAAAATAAATTGAAATCACTACAGTGCAGATGCTGTTTTCTGTTTATCCTCTAAAAAATCCT
>NW_008337766.1:621370-623986 GCF_000622305.1 Nannospalax galili | reverse complement strand
ATATATATTATATATATTAGAGTGGATACTCATGAGTAAGAAAATGGGAAAATCATTGCCATTAGTGAAATCACATCCCAGAAGCTTATAATAAGGAGAGATTGGCCAGTGCCTATTACAAAAACAAGAAAAATCTTTTGATATAGAAATTTCTTCAACAGTCCCCTTAACCATCTTATCCTCTCCCTCACCTCCTGAAACACTGACAAAAACTGTAACATAGCTTCAGGCAGTTAGAAGTAATCATCCAGGATTTTGAATTAGGTGATATTGATGCAAAGAAGCAAGAACTTTGCCAAATCCATTTTGGTTATATCATCATTGAAGAGAGCAGCAGTTAATCTGATGTCCTCTATTGGATCCTCCACTAGGCCTCTAAAAGGGTCATCACCAAATACATGAGAAAATCACTGATGTTTAATGTTCATATGCATTTTACCACATAATAGTACTATTTTTATTCAATAGCAAGAGTCATTTTTATTTTCTACTTTTAATACACATTCTAATTTTATATATTAATGATATACTGTGTGAGATTTTGGGAGGCTTTAGGATGTGTGGCCTGGCTGGAGGAAGCATATCACTGGAGGGTGGACTTTGAGTGTTCTTAAGCCTTGCCAGATTTCCAGTCTCTCTCTCTGCTTCCCGTGACTGTTTAAAGATGTGATTGCTCAACTTTCTGCCCCAGTCACTTTTGTCCCCACACCTCCTCTATGATAATGGACTCGAATTCCTCTGGAAGGTAAGACATATAAACTGTTTCTTCTCTAAGTTGCCTTAGTCATGATGTTTTATCACAGCAATAGAAAAGTAACTAATACAGTAACTTAGCAAGAGTCAGAAAACAAAAAACAAAAGACAAAGTTCTGTCACTGTCACCTGCCATCCTGATCCAATATGGAGGAGCAGAGTCTTGATTGCAGAGGCTGAGTTGAAAGAGAGTCCATGAAACTCTAACAGCATGAATACAGGCAATCTGAGCTATTGAAAAATTTCACAACACTTACAGGTCTGCAAACTAATCAGAAAAGACACCGGAAATACAGTATCCAGCTTTGAAAGGAAGAACTTACATCATCTCCCAGAGCTGTTTGTGGCACTGTACCCAGGCGCTATTTTGAAAATGGTTCTGTTCTATGAAGCTGGAGTCCAGACAGTACAGAGAACTCTGCACACTCCTCAGACATTCTACTTGCTCAAGGGGTTACTCTACTCTGGGTGGTTTGTTTACACTAGGAGAACAGAAGTACCATTCTCAGGAACCAGGAGACTGGTAACCACACCTGTGGCTAGTTGTGGATGGTTTCATTCTGGGTCCAAGACTACAGTCCCATGTGCTCTTGCCGTTGCACTTGTTATTAGCATGGCCTCCAACTCACAGATATCCGCCTGCCTCTGCCTCCTGAGTGCTGGGATTAAAGGCATGTGCCACCACTCCCAGCTTGTTTTGTACTTTTTAATGTTAATAAAATGATTAATAACATCAGTCCTACCAGCCACTCCCTCCCATCCAATTTCTTCGCTATCCCCCATACAACTGATACCTCCCCAACATCATGTTTTCTTTTTTCTTTTAATTCACTGATTTCACTCATTACTGCTAGACCACAGAAGGGTTTATTGTGGTCTACTGGAGCATGGGTAGCATCTGATGACCTGTATCCTGGAAGAAAACTGACTCTCTCTCCACAGCAGCCATCAATTGCAAATAACTCCTCAGTTAAGACATAGACTTTGTGACTCTCTCCCCATCTATGCTTGGGTTTTTTTCTAACTTGATCTTTCACAGATCTCGCATATGCGGTCACAGCCACTGTGAATTCATTTATGTAACAGCCCTTTCATACCAAGAAAACACTATTTCACTGTAGTCATCTACCCCTGGCTTTTAGAATCTTTCTATACCCTCTTCCACAATGATCTCTGAGCCTTGGGAGGAGTAGTTGTGAAAAATCTCCTCAATTTCTTATCCCTTGCATGTTGACTGGTTCTGTCTCTGTGTCAATATCCATCAGTTTCAGAAAGAAATCTCTTTGATGAGGGTTAAGAGATGAACTGACCTACAGGTATAAAAGTAAGTATTTAGATGCAGTTTAATAGTACGTTCACTTAGCAATTAGGAGTAGGTTCTACCAGAGGGTCTATGATATACCCAGCCATAGTTTCTGGGCCCAGTTAATGACATTAGACATGAATTCTATCATGGTTAGTTCCATGACATTTGTGTAACTATTGTACCAGTGATCATAGATTTTGTGTTTGTTTTTCTTTTTGCATTTTGAGACAGGATTTCATGTAGACCAAGCTGGCTTCAAACCTGTCATGTAACTGAAGCTGGATTTGAAATCTTGATCTTCCTAATTCCATCTCCTGAATGCTAAGATTGCAGGCATGCATGATCAATTTGAGCTGCTTCTCTTTAAAACTTCTCTCTGTGGGGCTAGGGAGATGGCTTAGCAGTTACGAGCACTGACTGCTCTTGCAGGGTACCTGGGTTTAATTCCCAGCTCTCACATGGTGGCTAACGCCCTCTCCTGACCTCCTCAGGCATTGCACAATATGGGTGCACTTTAACACACATGCAGGAAATACACTCATACTCAATGCACTCAT
>NW_008337766.1:593033-621216 GCF_000622305.1 Nannospalax galili | reverse complement strand
CTGATCTTTAGGAACTCTCATATTACCATAATATATATATATATGTATATTTCTTTTGTTAATGAGATTTGTCTGTGTTGGGGATATCTCTACTTGTTTTAGGAGATGGCTGAGTAGCTTTCTCCTGAAGATGTGTCTTACAATGTCCTGTTCTTGCTATTATTCAGTATTAAGTGTATCTCCTGTTAGGCACCTGGGTGATTGGTGCTGTCAACTTGACAGGATATAGAATTACTTGGGATAAGAGCATCTAGGATGTCTGTGAGGGATTACATTGATTAGGTTAATTGATGCAGAAAATTCCATCTTAATTGTGGGTGAGACTATTCCTTTGGTGGAGACTGGATTATATAGAAAGGAGAAAAAAAGCTACGCACAAAGCATTAACTGATCTCTGCTTCCTGATTGTGGATATGATGTGACCAGCTGCTTTTGTCTTGCTACCTTGGCTTCCCTGACATGATGGATTGTACCCTTGGATTATGAGACATAATAATCCCTTTCTTAAGTTGTCAGGTTATTTTACTACAGCAACCAGAAAAGAAACCGAGATATTACCGTGTCTGATTCCCTTTTAATTTTTTGTTGTAATAAATAACTCTGGGAACAGAGCATACCATGGTGGAATTTGACAGACCCACTGTCTATGAGCCAAGCAAGTGTTAGGACAGTCTAGTGTTTCAGGAGAATGTGGTGTGGATAGCAGTGGATCTGAGACGTTCACTATGATGAGGACAGGGTCATAGCAGAACAGCATAGATGTTGTGGCAGCAGGGACTGTGGTAATCTTATCTGCCACTTTGGAATGGCAATACCAAGCAAGGCATGGGGTCATGATGGGAGCTGGGCAGTTTCCTCTCAGGCTGTCTTTGGCAGTGTATGCCTCAGGTGTGGAATGGCAGTTAAAGCTAGAGAGTTGCTTAGGCCATCAGCAGGGCCCTAAGAAGAACAGGGCCACAGAGAAGAACAACTGTGTTCCCTTCCAATCACATGCATGGATCGTCTATTGTACTTCAGAGGTGGGAATATTCAGGGCATTCTGATCCCTAGTACAGCCCAAACTTTTAATGGTTGCTTAGAGATCATATAAATTCCCTTTGCCAAGCCAGACTACTATGCAGACTTCAGGATACTCATCTAAATAGGCTATAAGTCTGTGAGAGGTAAGCCTTTGAGAGGTGTGAAACTCTTCGGTAGCTATGATAGCAGTGTCCCCTCCGCAGGGCTTTGCTCCTCCTGAAGGAGACTTCTCCTCTTCTTGCTATAGAGCTAGAGAACCAGCGTGGAAAGTGGTGGTGTTTTCTTTTTCTTACTTTGTGCCAGGTATCTGAAGCTTCTGAGAATCCAGTTTCTCTTTTGTTGATTTCCAGTGTTGCCCTACAATAATCACATGATGATGAAGGTGTATACCTGTTACTCTAGCTCTTTACTGTGGAAAAAGAGATGATGGACTATCTCTGTTTGGCCCATTTTGAATCTGCCCCCACAGTCTTCTATAGAGTTTGTAAGGAAAGGATCAGAGATTTTATTTACAAAGACAAATTTTAAGGTCTCAACTTTAGTTGTTCAACTCTCAGTATTCAAGTTACAGTTCAGAAACGCTGTGCAGATAAGGTGGTCTAGGGCTGAAGAAGGTCTCTGCTGCTGTAAGTCTCAACTGTTCTGATGATTCCATCAGCTCTGTTTCCAGGGAAGCTCAGGCTCAGGGTGGACTGGACTTCTCTCCCTCTGGTCTCATGAGGCCTTCAGCCTCTGTTAGTCTTTTTATTCATATATATATATATATGTCCTTATTCACTTTTTATAGATTTTTTCCATGCTGGAATAAAATTGACTTATGTACTTTCCCACAGTTTCCTTATCAATGTTTGTTCATTAATTAACGTAATGCTTAGCAGTGCGACATGCTAATAAAAGGACCAATGAAGTGATTATTCCTGACTAATTATGGCCCCTAGGTTTCTAGAAGATAGACAGTAGTCAAGGTCCTATAAGAAAAGGAATATCTTTAATTATGATGCTTGCAACTCATGATTCTTCGATTGTAAAACCAGAGATACTTGAGTCTTTTTTTTTAACAGAGCCATAGACTCCTCAAAATAAGATTTCAAGTAACACTTTGAGTTGTTTTGTTTCTTTTAGTGATGAATCATATGGTCATTTTCAGATTTTGCTACATGATATAAACTAATCAATATCATCATATTGGTTGTGTAGGCAAATGCCACTAAGTTGCAAAGGTATAGAAATCCCTATATCTTATCCTTTTCCAAAGCAAAAAGGTAATGAATGAAAAGGTACCTCCTCATTCTTGAGAGAATGGCAGAGATTAGTGTAATTGTCAGAGCTTGAGAGATTTTGATGTGATTATTTGTATCACATTACACTTTAATTCTCCAGTTTGCTAATTAAAGGAGATAAACGGAACATGGAGAATGATGATGGATTACTTTAAGCCCAATCTGGAGGAGCTTTGATTGCAGACTCTGTTCTAAATGTTTTTTTTTTTTTAAAAAAAAACAAATCAATATATTCTTTGACAGTTGAAGTGTAACTATTGACCTCAGTTTTTGTCCATCTGTTCAACAAAACTTGAACTTTGAAAGTAACTTGTTTTAACCTACACGGAGAACAATACACCTTTACCACATGTCTTAAATCACAACTGCCACCTACTTCTGTGCCACAATCTAGTGTGTAATGATACTGACTGTCTCATTTTACTACGGACAGCACCTGTTGGGTCACAGTTTTAATAACATGCTGATAACTGGAAGCAGAGAATAAAAAGTAGCAGGATTGAAGTTGACTTGGTAAGACATTGCAGTAAAGTTTCTGTTTTTCAGCTGAACGCAGTACATCACTAGAGTAGATCATCCCTAAGTTAGTGATCAATTTTGCTTTTTAGAAATAGAAATAATGGGCTGGAGAGATGGATCATCAGTTAAGAGCCCTGGCTGCTCTTGCAGAAGACACGGGTTCAATTCCTATCACCCACATAGCAGCTAACAACCATCTGTAACTCCAGTTCCAGGGAATCCAACACCCTCTTTTGACCTCCATGGGCTTTGCATGACATGGGTATACTTACAAACATGCAGGCAATACCCTCATATCAAAAAATAAATAAAGTAAAATCAAAGGAAATAGAAATAGCATTATGTAGCCATCCTTCATAATCAATTCAATTCATACTATCTTTGAGTATTATTTTTTATTGTTCCCTAAAATACTACTAGCTTTGATTGGATAGATCCTGAATTAATCTTAATTGGATATATTCTTCTTGACTCTGACAGTTGCTAGAAGTCCAAGGAAAATTTCAGTGTGTAGATTAATTAATCTTAATTGGATAGATCCTTATTGACTCCGATAGTAGCTAGAAGTCCAAGGAAGATTTCGGTGTGTGGAGTTTGTGGCAACCACAATAAAGAAAGCAGAGAAGAAGCCCTTGGTGTTTAAAAATGTTGTTTGTTCTTGGGTAAGTAACTATTCTGAACCTCCATTCTACATCTTGGCCTGGCTAATCACATATTCAAAGATCTAAGCATGGGACAGCAAAGCATTTGTGACATATGTTGAATCCTTTGGTCATATACATTTGATTAAAATCAGAATTCCAGCTGTAGGGCTTTAAGTTAGGGTAAGTGATTTGTATAAGCAGGATCTTCCAAATACCTATCCTGCTGGCTCTTTCTTGGTGCACAGTTGTAGTTTTAGTGGAAATTCTCTATAACTGTTTGGTTGAGATAAGAGAAAAAATTAAGCCAGATTCACAGATTCTGCTATATGGGCACTAACCATGAGTGGGCCTGAAGATTAGAGAGAGTAGGCTATACTGACAAGAGACCTAGGGGCGTTATATCTCAGTTTTCACCTTAACTAGCTTTAGTAGATTATATTTATTCAACTGAACCTGTAAGAGCAATCCAGATTCAACTGGAATGTATGATACTTACTTTTACAGATATTAATTCTATAAAATACATTATTTCATGCCTTTCAAAGTCTTTGAGTTTATACTGATAATAATCTTTTATAGGGACTGTTTTTGGTTCCTAGCAACCATAAGAGCTTAAAATTCCAGCTCCATGGAACTCAACACCTCTACAGGCACCTGCACACATGTGGTATACACTCACACTGACATACATACATACACATCAATAGGAAATGAAATCTTAAAAAAAATTTTAAATGCATCTTATCTTTTCTTCATTCTGTTAGCAATGTGTGTGTGTGTGTGTGTGTGTGCATGTGTGTGTGTGTAAATGTGGACTATGTTTTAAGAAGTAGAGATATAAAAATTCCACTTTCTTGGCCAGCCTTGTTTCAAGTTCCATGCCTCTGTGATTAGATAATCACCCTTTGATTATAGTGGCTAAAGATATAACAGTTATTCTTAAAATGGCTCATTGAGAATACTCAGTATGCATGCCTGAAACTCACAGTCTCACACCCAACTGAAACCTGATGGTAAATAACTTCAATTAACTGGGTTGAGGCATATGTTCTTCCTGGATGGGCAAGCTCATTTAAATAGCAAGTGTTATGAAACACTTGAAGGTGTTTCCTTAATATTGTAAGATGGAGCTAAACTCCATGAAAGTGATTTTTTAAATGTAATTCACTTGTGAACAGAAGAAAAACAATTTTCTAACTGAATTTAATAGCCTCAAGAACTCCTTCAAAGTTTTGAACATTAATAAATTAAACACAAATTGTTTAAACCATACCAAATTTCTAAATACTGAAAATAAAATGAGCCTGAAATAAATAGCCATATACCTATTTTTTTGTGTGAGTTGATCACAGTCGTTTGTTCATTGGAAGGGACAAGATTTATGTAGACGCTTGGATTCAGAGGGGGAAATATTTCTATTTCACGAAAACACAGGTTAGGGTTCCCATTGAATGTAGAGATCTTAACGATCAAATTTAGGGGCTCAAAAACTTTAGTCTGTGTACTAAATCTGATTTACATTCTTTATACAGGTGAGGAAAAAATAACAAGACCTTATGTCTTGTCATGCAAACTTCTGAGTTTTGATTTTCAGTGTTCCAAAATGAAGTGTCATTGGTATTCTCCATGTCCATATTATCTGTGACTTTCTGCAATATGAAGGTGGAGATGAATCATTAGAACAGTGGTTGGGTGTGGTGCAAAACTTAAAACACTCTCTGATTTTTAAAAATTATCCTGACCTTTGACCTAGTGAACAGGATGATAAGTTCTGTGTGTTTCATTGAATACCTTATTCATCATGGGAAGAGGAATTGTTTGGAGTTTGGAGAAGTTCCCTCTAGCATGTTGATCTTTGTGTTCATGGTCATTGTGCAGGCTGAAAACTGCCAAGGGTCCTAAGCTAAGTGGAAGTGGCAGTAGGCTGCTAAGCTCTGAGTCTTGCTACATGCCCTCTTAAGTTTTTTGAACCTTCTCAGAGATGCCCTGCTTTGCCAGAGACTCCTGGGAATTGTCTGTATCAGTTCATTTTGTGTTGCTATGACACCACCACAAGCTGGGCAAATTTTAACAAAAAGAAACTTCTTTTGATTCAAAGTTCTAAAGGTGTAAGATGAAAACAAATCTAGTGGTGACCTTCTGGCTGATGGGAACAGACAGAAATGAGTGTGTGTGTGTGTGTGTGTGTGTGTGTGTGTGTTTGTGTGTAAGGTGTGTGTGTGTGTGTGTGTGTGTGTGTGTAGACCCAGATCTGCTTCTTACAGAGCAACTGATATTTAACCATGAAGTTTAGACACCAATATGCAACCCCAATCATTCCTCAAAGCCTCACTATAAACACCATAGTCACATTAAATTACTATCTTCCCAATGTCTGTAAAATTTTAACCCACAGTGAATGTGAACTATATACAAAAGATAGTGTTATTCACTATTCTTTCTTTTCCAAAAAAAAAAAAAATGAACCAGAGTTCTGAGTCTCAGCTAAGATCTCTGGTACCAAAGACATATGTAAGCAAACATAGAGGATTGGGAACAGAAAAGATGGTGCTTAAATAGATTAAATGCTAATGCCTGAATGTCCTCCATCATTTATGAAGGTGCTGACATCCAAGGCCTCATACTTAGGAAATGTTGGAAATGAGTAGACAGATAATTGATGGTCCCAAGAAATATGGAATATGAGGAATTCAATAAAATTGAGGGGAAAAAAATGAGCAACTTGAAAGTCCAAGCAACCATGAACAGCAAAGCAATATAAAGAATTTTATAGCAATCACTGTATTGTTATCTCTAAACAAAAGTGGATAATCAGCGCGTGTCAGTGAGATAATCAGTGTCAGTGAGTGGCAGCTCAGTCACAGTTCACAGGATGAGAGACAGAAAGAGCCTGTGGAGGTGGAGGAGGGGCTGCTGCTACATACAAATCTCTGCATTCTCCTCTACACCGTGGGTTCTTCATCTCCAAATACAGGGTACATTTGATTTCTTATATGTGCATGTATGAAGACTTAGCGAATACTTGCTAGGATATTGATCTCCTTTAGTACTCAAATATTTCCAGGATTATTTTTCTTCCTGAAATTTGCTATCCACATAAATTTGGACAAATGACATATGCTTTTTATTTCCCTTTGCTTCTCTTTAAGTGGGCCTTGCTGTCCTATCTTTCATGTGATTTGATTCATTAGAGACTATGTTTTCATTGCTGATTGAGGGCCTGCCCATAAATAGTGTCCTCTAAGGTGAAAAGAAAGAGGCATAAAAACTTTGGCTAGGATGATTAAAAGAAAGAAAGAAAGAAAGAAAGAAAGAAAGAAAGAAAGAAAGAAAGAAAGAAAGAAAGAAAGAAAGAAAACAAGAAGTGAGCTAAGCCTCCAATTTCATGCCATTGTCCACACTGGAGGCAAAAGAACGACTGTCGTTATCTGAGTATATTCCCTCTGTATGAGCAAGGTGACAATAAATACTGTGAAAATAATTCTTTTTATATCATATATTGGTATTTTTCAAATCAGGCAGTCAATGTTATTTTTCAGAAGTGGAGAATCTCACATCCCTGAGTATAAAGCCAGGTGCTATATAAGCCCTTGAATCTTATGTCCACAGCTTGGGTTTTTTTGAGCACTTCTGACTCCCTGCTAGGCCTCAGGAGCTGGTCCTCATGAACACACCTATCTGGCAAGGTTACCTATGTATGAAGACTAACTTTTCATCAACTTATTTACTATTAAGGAAGATTTTCTGGAAACAAAGTCTATTTATATTAACTCTGTTTATTTAACTTGCTGACTGAATACTAAATTTAAAAACATTGTGCAGTCAAACCCTACAATGCAGCTGTCCAGGGGGTCATGGAAGTATTTCAAACGCTTTATCACAGTACTGGGCATGCATAGAAGACTATCTAATTTTTCTGTCTTTCTTTTTCAACTCAAAACTCATTTAAGATTTAAGCACTTTAAAAAATACATGCAGAGGTATGAGTGAATGTTTCACAAATGTTTCATTTTGGAGATTCAAAAGTAAGAGGCAACTCTGAACATGTGCATAGGGCATTCCTGTGACAGAGGTTTTAGAGCATCCTAATCCAGTTTCACGACTTTAAAGGCTTGACTAATTTTTCATTTTTCTGATGTCTTTCAACATTTTTAAAAAAAATTTTTTAGTGTTTTTGAGACAGGGTTTCCTTATAGTCCCAGCTGGCCTGGAACTTACTATGTAGACCAAGTTGGCCTTGAACTCACAGAGATCCTCTTGCCTTTGCCTCCTGAGTGTTGAGATTAAAGGCATGTACCACCATGCCCAGATCAACAGTTTTATTAAACCAAAATAACACTTTAAGAGGTCTTTAATTCTTATATGGGCAGAGTCATAGATTTCTTTAAATACTAACTGATCTCTTTATAATTATCTATGAAAGAGCTCAGGCATACCTAAATCCATCTTCAATCAACCTTCAGTTATCACTACAGAATATTTTAGAATACTTATGAACATCAAAGTTGAGGATATCCTGTGCGGGATAGCTTCAGTTGCCAACTTGAAGAATGTGGGAAGAGGGAACCTTTTCTGAAGTATTGCTTCCATCAGATTGGCCTTGGCCATGTATGGTAGGCATTTCTTATTTACTAATTGATGTGGGAGAGCCCAGCCCATTGTGGGCAGTGCCACCCCTGGAAAAGCCGTCCTAGGTTGTATAAGAAAGAAGACTGAGCACAGACCAGGGGAGGAAGTCAATAAGTGGCATTCCCCCATGGTTTGTGCTTCAGTTCCTGCCTCCAGGTTTCTGCCCAGAGTTCTTTCCCTGCCTTCCTTCAGTGATGAACTGTGATTAGGATTTATAAGCCAAATAAACCTTTTCCTACCCAAGTTGAGCTTGGTCAGAGTGTTTTATTAAAGTTATGGAAAGCTAAGTAATGCATACCCACTCCAATCCTCTTCTAGGAAGGTAATGTGCTCCTTATACTACCTCATTTTACAAAGGCTGTCTGGTGGGAAATGCGGAAATTTTTGAAGCTTGATAAAAAAACCCAAATATATCTTATCTATAAAATATATTGCATTTATGGATGGTTTAAAGTTGAAATCAAAATGTAATTTATTTCTCAACTTTCTAACCCATTGTATTTTGGCTAGTCCAAACTTACATTTAGAATTATTAGAAGTAGCAATGTTACTGAAGATATAATCATCCCTGCAGCCCAATAAAAAAATTTGATTTCTTGAGTAAATAGCAGATGTATACTACTATTAAAATTTTTCTCCACAAAATAAGGTTACTTAATGATCAGTAAGATTATCTGTTATGGAAGCTATGGGGCTAGAAAGATAGCTAAGTGGTTAAGAGCATTGGCTGCTCTTTCAGAGGACCAGAGGTAGGTTCCCAGCATCCACTTGGAGACTATCAACCATTTGTAACTCCAGGTCTAGAAGATCTGATACCCTCTTTTGGCCTACACAGGCATTGCACACACAGGTGTACATTCATAGATATAAAATGAAAATAAATAAAATAAAAACTTTTGGTGAAAACAAAAGCCCGTATACCATAAACAGTGATGAGTTCCCTAAGATGAAAGCAGGAAATTAATTCTTGTGAAACAGTTTGCCTAAGGGGTAAAATGTTCGAGAACAAAGGAGTGTAGAGAGTAAAGAGTTAATGTAATTATTTCCTTCTGCTTATCAAAGAGAAATTTTGTCTACTTTTCTGACTAATCGGCTAATAAACACCATGAAACGCTGTTCTGAAAACTACAAACATTAAGAAGACAGGAATGCAATATGGCCACAGGTCTTCTTATTCAAAAAGCAGAAAAAAGATGCCACCAAGGAAATATTCCACTATTCTAATAATTGAGAAGCTACAAAATAATTTGGACATATTCATGGAAACTAGGGTGTAAAGAAAGAATAAAAAAGGTTTTGAGGTGACTAATGATAGTTCTCTCATCTTCCCATTGTGTGGGGATGAGAGATTCTGATGAGTACCTAGAAAACCCACCTCTATACTACTCACCTGCCAGCATCAGATGAGAGCAACTTACTATGGACTTTTCTAGTAATCTGTGACTTCATTCAGTTTCTAAGATTCCTTTGTAAATGAAAATATGATGTCCAAAAATATAAGCACTATTCAAGTGAAGATAGTCTATTATCATTTGCAATGTACATGTTCTGCTGGGGGTTCGAACCAGTGACACCTGAGGAAGTGATGATTGGGGATGAGTAAGCACGCCGTTCACCAGCCCATGCCGCCCCCATTACCCAGGGACACTCAGATGCAATGGGGAGCCTAGTCAAGCAGGGAGTCATTTATTGCAGGTGTTACAGAGCTTATAAAGGCACCTGGAACTCCCCCTTCCCCTCTGAGGGTGTATCTTAAGGATGGTCATGCACTGATCATGTACTCCTAAGCAGTGGGAAGTATTCTTCAGACTTTCAAAGCAAGCCAGGCCATGCTCCCAGTAACTTCCTTTCGGACCTATGCAAAGTGGGGCCTTTAGGTCCCCACAATGTTCCTCATAAGACCCAAGACCAGAATAAGAATTGGCTACAATAGCTGCTGGTGCTTTACAGGTGAGTGGAAAGTAGGGGATCTAAGGAAGTGGGTGCTCATAGATACCAATCTCATGGCATTATCAATGCAATTTTTTACATGAATTTCAACTTAATCAAGAACAAATCCTGTCTTTCATGTTTTCCTTCTATTTTCATATGCCAGAAGCTCTTTTTGGGTCTGTCCAAAACATAATAGAATGGTGAACTCCAATTGACAGTATGGCAGGCTAAGCATTCAGAGGTGAGAGAAAGGAAGAGGAAGAGTTGGAGGTAATGGTGAGGCAGTTGAGCAAAAAGGAGCACAGAGAGAAGAGTCCTCCAAGGAACTGGAAGAGATTGGTGGTTCTTATGCCTGTGAAGAAGAGGTAAGGTCACCAGGACCTCTGCGGAGTTCAATCCAGATCTCACAGCTAAAAGCACAAAGATGTGGGAGAAACTTTCACTAGCACTGCATATAACTATATTTTTGGTGATTGTTTTAAGAGAAGAGGGTTAAAACAACTTTATCATGAAATTCTCAAGTCCTTTCTGATACATGGCATTGCTCTAAAAACAAAACAAAATAAGAAAAATTCCTTTTGCCAAATGTCTCTGAAGCCCTAGGCTTCTGTTTTCCTTAATAGCTTCTAAATGGTGTTGATCACAGACAGAGGTTCTTTATCCACAGGAATTCTTAGTCCATTAAGAATGTGCACATGGCCCTTTACTCTCCAGGTGACAGCCAGAGGGAAGAACCTCAGACTCTTTGGAAATAAGTTTGCTGCAGAAAAAAAGAAGTCCACATTTCTGGGCATACATATGTTTATTATGCTCCAGATACTAATATTGAAACGAAGGTAAAAATGTAGACTTTTCAAGGAAAATTCCTTTTATTCCCTGGAAAGAGACTGACTATATTATGATGGCTTTTACTATAGGGTAATTTTGAAGATGAAAATATTATCAAAATTACAGTGAGGGATAATTAAACTAACATGATAGATTTCCTTTTGTTGTTTAACAGAGGTGTACTGCTGTATAGTGATGGAGTATGGAAAAAGCATAAAACTTCTCAGTTTTTGGAATGAATATAGTATTTGTGACAACATGATAAAAGAACAAGAAAAAGAACTAAAATAGTCAAGGTTTTAACACTATGCAATGTTCGATGTGGTGCCACATGCCTGTAATCCTAGCACACAGGCAGTCAAGGCAGAAGAATCTGAAATTTGAAGTCAGCTTGGGCTGCATAGTGAGTTCCATGTCAGCATGATCTATGCATTGTGACCCTGTCCTGTCTTAACAAATAAAAATTAAGGGCTGGAGATCTGGCTCAGTGATTAAGAGCACTCGCTGCTCTTGCAGAGGACCCGGGTTTGGTTCCCAGCACCCACATGGCAGCTAACAACCATCTGTAACCACAGTTCCAGAGGATCTGACACCATCTTCTGGCCTCTGCAGTCACTGCATGACATGAGTGCACTTATATACATGCAGGCAAAACACTCATACACATAAAATAATAAGTATATATGAAAAATTTTGGATGCATGTTAGCACACATCTGTGATCCCAGTACTCAGGAGGTTGAAGCCGGAGGATCAAGAGTTTAAAGTTAGTTTCACCTGCATAATGACTTTAAGGAAAGTCTGGGCTACATAAGACTCTGCCTTAAGCCAACCAAACAAACAAGGAAACAACAGCAACAATAACAACAACAAAAGGAAAATGAAATAGCTTAAACAAAGCTATATTAAATCAGGCCCAGCAGTATCTTAAGGCAATTATCCAATTCCACATAGTACTTATTTCAGGATAACAAACATGTAAAAACAGGAAACTTCTATCTCTGCTGAAATTTTGCCATCCAGAAAGGAATGTCATTAGCAGTAAGGACGTGTTACTGATAACCCTCTGCGTGTATACCAGCGTATGCGCTTACATCTACAGAGCCATGCAGACTTGTCTTTCTGTATCAGGCTTTCAGAATTCACACAATAAAATGTAGTAATTTGCCATGCTAAAGGGGAGAGCTTAAATGGAAGACCAACTTCAATTTATGTCCATGTTTTTCTTTTACAGAAATATTTTTGAAATTCTGGAAGACAGTTATTTTGTAAAAGAAAACAATATTAGAAAAATTCTTAGATTTTGGCATTATCTAAAATTAACTGTGCTTTATAAAATACATATTGAATTTCTTTTCTGAAAGTATGGAACTAGTTATGTAATACAGATATTACTATCCATACTAATTAGCATCAGAATTATAAATTAGTTAACTGTCTTTGAATGATGTTGGAAAAGTTTATATTATTACAAATAAAAAATTCGAAGTCTTACAAATAGTTTAATACATGATTTTGTAACATTAGGTAATGACCCAAGTTAAATAATATTCTTTTATATTTTTTATTTATGTTCTAAGTGATTCCAGAATTTCATACTATATATATTTTAATATTTTATCTGTTTTTATTTTACATGTATGAGTGTGTTGCCTGTATGTATGTAAGTGCTTGCAGAGGTCAGAAGAGAACGTCAGATCCCCTGAAACTAGAATTATGGAAGTTTGTTGGCCACCATGTGGTGCTGGGCATTGAACCCGGGTCCTCTGCAAGTGCAGCCAGTGCTCTTAACTGCTGGGCCATCTCTCCAGTCCCAACATACAATATATTTTGATCACATTCCTCTTTCTCCAGCCACCCTCCCAACCATTTCGTATCCTCTATTATTACCTCTCTCTCTTTCTCTCTCTCTCCCTCCCTCCCTCCCTCCCTTCCTTCCTTCCTTCCTTCCTTTATTTCTAATGGCCCAGTCATTCCAAAATGTGCCTTCCAAGTGCTCCTGGATGCAGGTCCATGCTCTGGAGTTTGCTCAACCTAGCAGTTGTAAGGAAAACTGAGTCTCTGTCTGGTGGAACGTCTGTAATGCCAGCACTCAGAATACTAAAGCAGAAGAATCTTGGGTTTGTGTAACCAAGTTCAGGCCAGCCTGAGGTAACAAGACCTTCTCAGTGGTGTGTGTGTGTATGTGTGTGTGTGTGTTATTTTTTGTCTTTAGGTGTCTAGTTTATTCCCTTTATCATTTATAAATGATTCCCCTTTATATCTATAATGAATATGTCCATTGCTTAGAATGAATCTTTTAGCTGTGTGTAGTATTTCAGTGTGTATGTCTTCCTATTTATGTACATATTGCTTCAGCCCCCGGTGTATGAATAAGCTTTGTCACTAACCATAAAATGTCTGTAGTCAAACCAAAATGAAATTGTTGTTGCATGAGTGTCTCTCAGAGGGGCTTAGGACAGAATATGGGATTGGGTTAGGGATTTTACCCTTACATTGGGAGTTTTTGCACAATTGGATCATATAAAAGAGGGAAGAAGTTTAGGGTTGGAAATTTTGCTGAATTTTGTATGAAAGAATGGAGAAGACTGAAAGCTGTGGTGAGAATGAGGAAAAGCATTCACTCGTGTTAGGAGAGAGTATCACAGCTTTTCTGTGGTTTGCACTGAATTCCAGCTTTTATTATTTGAGACAATTATGTAATGTTTTTCTTTTTTGCCTTGTTTATTATAGTTAGAGTGACTTCAAATTATTTTGATGATCATTTAAGTAGGGGTTATCACAGTCTAACTCTTCAGGCTAGTGATTTCTTGTGTGTGTGTGTGTGTGTGTGTGTGTGTGTGTGTGTGTGTTTGTGTGATGGGAGTTGGGGAATGGTATTCTCAAAGTGTAAGTATAAGCAGCCCTATTGCCAATTGACATCTAGGTAAAACCCAAGTATTGAATCTTTAGCTGTTTTATTTGGAGACCTAGCAATCCAAGAAGACAGCAAATCATTTTAAGTCTCAGATTATGTATATGATGGGGAACGAAGGCAGTCAGTCTTTACAGTTCAGTCTACTCCCTGTGCAGGAGGTCAGCCTAGTCTCTGAGATTTATGTGTTGATGCTCTTGTCCTCAGACTGTCTTCCCTGTAGCAAGTGGAGGGTTTGAGAACTGCAAGGGCAATCAGTCTTGCATTCCTCCCTAGCCAATGGTTTGGATGACATCCAGATTGAAATTTAACTCAGAGCAAACAAATCATTATCATTGTGTACCTATAGATCCCTTCCTACAGAGTGAAGCACAAATATGTTCTTGTAATAAAGAATATGCACTGTCCCATTGTAGGCATTTAGTTGTAATATCAGCAACTGGGGCCTTCTCAGAATCGTAATTCTAGAGCCTCACCTAGACTTATTCCATTAGAAACTGCAGGTTAAAATCATGTCTTTTAATTAGCCCTTTAGTTGATTCTTTTTTAAAAATTGAGTTATTGGTCTAGGTAAGAATTGAAAATCTGCTATAGTAATTTTTCTGCCTTGGCTACACATTAAAATCTTTTGGAGTTTGAGTGATTTAAAATCATGTTGAGATCTAAAATAGACCCCTACTCAACTACAATCAGAATCTTGGGGCAGAAGTCCATGGCTTGGTAATTTTTAAAATGTTCTTCGGTTATTCAAATATTCAAAAGGATTGGAGAACCTCCATCCTAGTGTGCATGGGCAAAGGCAGGAGCAAGCAAGGACAGAATTCAGTTTTTTCTCTTCTTCGTTCATCCTCAAAGATTTTGCTTCTCTTTGGAGAATAATTTAAATCACCAGTTGAACTTGAAAGTACATGTGATATAGAAATTAGCAGTTCTGTTTGAAGTACACACTGTTGCAAACATCTTATTCTGTATGCTGTGTAATCTATGTGAGACTTTATTTCACCACTATTTGTAATAGATATTGGTATAAATATGATACAGCCTACAGCTGAGGGATGGATACATTATATGGGACTTAGAAGATGCTATATAACCCTGTAGTTAAAATAGACTATATACAATATCTCTGGATAAATCTGAAAAATATGACAGCTGAATACAGAACCTGTAAAATATTACATACAATTTTAGTAAATCTCCAAAGAACACTGGAATAATGTTGTATCTTGTTATCATCACAATGTATTGTATAGTAAAATTTAAAGCAGCTACATGAATGATTTGTACAGCTTCAATAAAAGATCTACTCTTGTGGGAAGCAGAAAGGGGATAAAATTCTGCGAGTTTTAGAATTATCTGTAATATTTTATTTCTCTAAAGCACATGTAAAGCAGCTATAAGAAAGCATTACATCTGTAAAATGAGTCTAGGTGTTGCCTCTTAGAAATCTGTGACTACGCTCTTCTTTCACTCCCATGCTGACTCCGTCAAGCTGGTTTCATTTCCTTCAAATCTATGTCTTCTGATTCTTCATTGGACACAGAACAGGTATTTAAATAAGATCCTCATAAAAGACATCTATATTCTTTTGTTGAGTAAATTTTGTCTGAGGAGACATGAACAAATGCCAATCCATCCCTTATGGGGCACCAACCACAGAACAAATCATAAAGACACCAAAGTCCAATTTGGTAAACCAATGAGCCCGTTGAGCTTACTTCTAGAGCATGTGTGAGAGGGTACTCACAAGCTTGTGGGTGACCACAGACCTGCTGCATCGTCATAAGGTTTCCTTCCATCATGGATGATGACCTCCTGGAACTTGCATCATGGAGTCTCCCTGTCAGTTAACTGTCCACTTCCTTTATGTTTAACATATCCCCAAATCACTTGCAGGTGAGGAGGGGTAAAAGTAATGACCGGAACCTTGTGTGAAGGTTCAGTGGCCATTCACTTGCTCCTTTTTCTAGGGGGTATTAACAGCTTTCTGGCCATTACCATAGACTTAGTAGTGCTTACTTCAGTTAGTTACCATGTCAACCAGGCCAAGGATATCTCTATTCCAAATAGCTATGGGAGGATTATGTTATACATGAGATAAAAGGCTGTAGAGTGAAGAAAATGCCCGGGAAAATAAAACAGAAGATACACTGAAAGCTAAACATTAAAAAAATTTTTCTGAACTCCAATATTAAATGAAAATAAAATGCCAAGACCTTTATCCAGTATGTCTTACTAGGTAACACTTAGTGTTCTTCTCTTGTCTGTAAATTCATTTCCCTTCTCTACAATTTCCCCAAGATTCCATCCCTGCTAAGAGCTGTGACAATCAGGCTATGCCCAGGTTTAGGTTACTCCATACCTCATAAAATAGCAGTTTTTCAAGATGAGCTTTGCCCTGAGAGACACCATATTATCAGCAGCTTTTTGACTCCATCTTGAGGACTAAAGATGATTGCATTCTTGGGAGCATAAGCAAACACCACCTTCTGTCTGGCACCCCCTGTGTAGCATAGGCTGATAAATGACTTATTCTTGAAAGTAGAAAGGATGCTATCCTATAATTTTATCAGAAGGAATTAAGGCTGTAGGGTCATATGGGCATATTCAAATCATATCAGCCAAAGTAGGCCTAAGAACTTCCTGAACATGCCAAACTGTGAAAAGAGTTTAATTCTATTACTTGCAGCCCAAAAGTGGTGGACTCCTAGCACTACGACGGTAACGGCCCCAGACTAATGTATCATCTGATAGCTTGTGTGTGAGAAAAGGACCAAAAATTACAGAACTAAAACTGGTTCTGTGGTGTCATTTCAGCTAGGTCCCCAGCGGTTGACTTACCCTGCTCCCCTACAAATCAGTGTCTGCCTGTTCACCCATACGAACCTGAACCCATGGTTTCTTGCTCCAACCAAGCTCTGCCCACCCTTCTCTGCAGCTGACATCTTCCCTTTCAAGCCTGACCCTCCCACCTATTGACCTTTAGAGCAGCAGGTTCCTCACCGTGGTTGCTTCTGGTTCATTATCTTGTTGCTGCTGTTGGCGTTTTTATTTTGTTATGAATTTTTCAAATTTCACACAATTTATTTTGATCATATTTAGATACTCTTCCACATCTGCACACTTCTTATAGCCCTCCCCACTCCCCCACTGGATTTTAAGTGTGCTGTCATACAAACTAAGGTTTATCAAGTCAAATGCGTACTGTCAAAAGTCTTCCGATGTGTTTCCATTTTCTGGAGTCTGGTTAACTTATCCAGTGTCACATGAGTAAAGAAAACCAACTTTCCCTCTTCCGGCAGTATCGGCTGCCAGTAATTCTTCAGCTAAGGCTGGGGCTTCTTACCTACTTACCCACTTCTATGCTGAATTTTTTCTGTCTTGAGATCGCATGGGTGATGTGCATGCTGTCACCATTGTTGTAAGCTCATATGAGTAACTTTCTTTTAGCTGTCTAAAAAATCTGTTTTCCTGGGCTAGAGAGATTGCTCAATGATTAAGAGCACTGGCTGCTCCTGCAGAGTACTGAGGTTCAATTCCAAGCACCCATATGGTGTCTGGTAACTGTCTCTAACTCCATTTTGAGGGGATCTAATGCTCTCTTCTGACCTCTGTGGGGGCTGCCCAACATGGGTGTACCTACCTACATGTAGGCAATACACACATATGCATACAATATAATAATGATAATCATAATAATAACAATTCTTTGGTAATTCACCACCTCTTGCCCTTGTAATCCTTCTTCCCCCTCCTCCACAATGAAACCTTGTGTGGCAGAGGTTTGATATAGGTGTCTTATTCAGGGAAAGATATGCTGCAGTCTCTTATTCTCTGCACTTTGGCCAAATGTGGCTTTATGGAATAATCACCATCTGTTCCATGAGGAAGTTTCACAGGTGAGAACTGAGAGGCACAATGATATTCTTTTTATCTCCTGTTCTATTAAGTTCCCTGAGTCTTAGGTATAGAGGTTGTACTGTTGATATGTCACTTAGGATTGGACACCTCACAGACACTTATTCTCTGCATTTGTGGAACCATGTAATAGTCTCCATTTCTTGCAAAAAGAAGCTTCTTTGATGAGTGATGAGCTAATCTTGTCTGTAAATACAAGGATATTTATTTAAAGAACAGTAAGAAATTTGATTAAGCATGTGAAAAAAGTAGGTTGTTCTCTAGGATCTCTAACACCTCCAGTCATGTGTATTTGGCTCTATTGACAGTACCACACATGGGCTCCCATTAAGCAGGTCTTAAGTACAATTAGGCAGCTGTTTATTCTCCCCAAGATAAAAGTCCTACTACTGTACCAATAGAGATTATTTGCTGGGCTGGTCACTGTTGTAGTTCATAGACTTTATAGCTGGATGAGATCATTGATTGTTTTTCTCTCTTGGCAGATAGTCTTCAGGAAAGGGGCTTCCAGATCAGTTCCACCTTGATTGCTCCAAGTCCTATGTCTGAATGTCACCCGAAATCCCTCTGGGTCTCCTGCCCTATCAAGCAAACCATATAATATATCTTTATGTGCATTTATTAACTTACTAGCCCTGTGCTGTGGCTCAGAGCCCACCAAATCAGACCTTGCAATGCCCATAGTCACCACTAGCAATCGCTCAAGCCTATGGGGCCAGTGATCTAGCCTCAGGTCCACAAGAGTCAGCCCATTCTGTCCTTGAGCTGGCTGCACATTCCCCACATCATGGCTCGCGGCTCATGTCCCAAGATGGCTCCCAGCAGTCCCTCAGTAGTCCGTGCTCCATGGCAGTCCCCGCCCCTTGGGGGAACTAGCCAATTGGGAGACACTGAAGTATGTCCTTTCATCAGCAATAGGGTCTTACCTTCAAGATTTTGGAGGCAATCAAGGACTATCTGTTTCGGGGGGAGACTGGTGGACTATCCTAACAGTTTGGAGGGAGATTCCCCCTGCACTGTTTTATTTTTATTGTTATATAACACACACACACACACACACACACATATGTGTGTGTGTATTCATATGTATGTATATATATTCAGATACATGTATACATACATTCAGATATATATGTATATATATTCTTATATATTATGGGATATGTTTACACAGTGGAGTTACTCAGCAGTAAGAAAGCAAAATAATGAACTTTTCAGATAAAGGGATGGAACTAGAGACTGTTATGCTAAATGAAGTAACACTGAGAAAAACAAGTGACATATCTTCTCTCTCATTTGTGGGTCTTAGCTCCAAATCCTCAGACATGAGTGTATATTCTGAAATAACTGCAGAAGCCAGGGAAATTGAAAGAAACCATGGGGGTAAATGGGAAAAAGGAGCTTAAGGAAGGGGGATAGTAGGAGACAAGTGCTATCAAAGGGGAAATGTGGATAATGAGAGATGCTTTAACTGGGACAGGAATAGGGAGGACTGAAAAGGGAGAGAGAGGAGAGATAAAGAATGCTTGTGCTGTGTGAAAAACCAGAGGGAAATATGTTAGATCAAAAGCCTAATGAAAGATATACATTTTTTATATAATATCTATTGTATATTGGATTATGAATTTATTGTTATTCAGTAAATTCTGACATTGTGAAAAGACACAAAACATGTCTATGTTTCTGACATAACATTCTCACAGCATTCCTTAAAACAACTTAAAACTAAACCTTTAAAAATAGCATTGTCCTGAGATGGTACACAACTCTCCACCACCAACCTTCCAGCTATACGTTATCTGTGGGCTCAATTTACAAGGACAAGTCCATGTGTGGTGTTTCAGGTTGGGGGGGATATTTGGCAGAATAATCTGTAAATATGACCGATTTGAGATGCAGTCACTTATTCATTTATTGTGTTCCTAAACTCATAGAAAACTGTTTGGCAATTATATAAAAAGCAATGTATTGTTAATCCTTTGCTAAGGAGAATAATCAGTTCTCTAAGACACAACAGACTCTTAAAGATTTACTCAAAGATAATTTGCTGTTTTTTGTTTTAGTAATAATAACAGTTGTGCTGGATAGCTTTAGTGTCAACTTGACACACCTGGGTTGAGGGAGCCTCAATTGGGAAATTTTCTCCACTGGATTGGTCTGTGGCCATGTCTGATTGTTAAGTGATTTTGGACAGCCCAGTCCACTCTGGGAGGTGCCACACCTGGGCAGGTGGTCCAGTACTGTACAAGAAAGCAGGCTGAGCACAGGCCAGGGGAGCAAGCCAGTAAGCAGTGTCCTCCATAGCCTGTGTTTCAGCTCCTGCCTCCAGGTTCCTGCCCTGAGTTCCTGCCTTGGGCTCCCTCAGCGATGAACTATCACTCAGAAGATATAGGCCAAATAAATCCTTTCCTCCTCAAGTTGGTGTTGGTCAGATTATTTTGTCACAACAATTAAAAAGAAACTAGAGCAATGGTATATATTGCATCATCAATAAAAGTAAATGGCACAAATAGAAGTTTTATGTTGTCCATTCAAAGATTTATATCCCCTTACTTGTTTGGAATTTATTTTGATATCGATATGTGTAGCAATCACTGTGCCATTAAAAGTTAGTGAAAACATTTGGTTCTTTGTGTTATGAACTCTACATCTGTAAAAGGAGTGCATACATAAGGTACCCACTGGTTGTTGTCCACCATGTGGTACTGGGATTTAAACCCAGGTCTTCTGCCAGAAAAGCCAGTGCTCTTAAGTGCTAAGCCATCTCTCCAGCCCAAGTATCTGTATTTCAAGGGGAGCCACTTTATTTTTTAAAAAGAAAAAAATATATTTTCTTAAATACTTTATAAGGAAATTTTTTAAGCGTATGAAAAATTTTGTTTAAACAATTTCATACAATGAATTTTGATTATATTCAGACCTCCTCCCCCATCTCCACCATCACCCTACCCCCACCTCCAACCCCCAACTTTGTGTCATCTATTTGCAAATAAGACACCCCATCCATCTTACATAACACATCTGAGCTTGGTGTCAGAGAAGTCACATTGCATTAGAGTGTCAGTGAACTAAACTTCTTACACAGCAGTGAGCCAAAGTAAGGGCCACTCCTTTGCCTTTGTGTGTGGTTTGGGTTCAGAATACACCTAGTTTCTTGGAATAGAATTTTCACTCTTGATTTCTGTTTCTCTTACACATGGCTTAGGAATGTCAACTATGGATTTTTCTTTTTCTCAGCAGTTGAAATGCTTGGTTTTCCTTATCAGACTTAGTTGTTTGAAGTCCTTGCATGCAGATTACACTTTGGCTGTTTCCTGTCCTCATTCAGCTCAGTGAGCCCACTGTGGACCAAGGCCTTTTCCACAGGGCTTCACTGAGAGTTAAAGAAGTTGGTCCTCACAAAAGGCAACAGTTAACTCACAGGCCTCCAACCCAAGATTCTCTGAGTGGTAGTTGGGAGGTTTAAGAGCTTCACACGGAAGCTTTTAGTCCTCTCGTTTATTTTCTGAAATCTGTAGCCTCAGATTCCCAATGTTGTTGAGGACTACAGAGAGATCTTCACAGCCACCGGGTGATGACTGTAGTTGACCAACCATGGGTGGCACCTAGGCATATGTGTGGACAGTCTGACTCAGCTCTGTCTGTCACTGTGGCTTTGCCATCTTGGATCCTCAGTTATTATACTTCCTTCATGCCAAGTCCTGCGTTCAGAAGATCGATATAGAAGCATCAAGATTCTTACTGAAATGAAGAGATCCAGAGTCACGTTTCTAGGTCCCTGTGCCGAGAGTCACCTCAGCACCTTTGTTCCAGCTCTGGCACCATCTTGGCTCTCCAATCATTTTCTTTCTTGCTTGCTATGTCCTGGGTTCAGATTTTTTAGTTCAATATAGAAGCACCTGTGGTCAAGTAAATATTCATCTTGTGTGATGTGGTTCTTCACATGGTCCGTCAGACTCAGTCAGTCTCTTGGGAGCCTGTGAACCCCAGAACCTGAGACTCCTGTCTCCCCACCATCTTTTTGAAAGGAATGTTTTTTACTAACAACTTTCTGGAGAAAACTTCTAGTGAATTCCTGCTGTGGCTTTTCAAGAATAAGTGATGATTAACCAATCACAGAAAATATAAAGATAACTTCCCAGGCACAAATGATATAACTATATGAAATAGCACGTTACAGCCATAAAAAGTGAGTATTTAAATGCAGTTGTAGACCATTTTGAAAGGCCAGGATATTAATAATGGAGTTGGAAAGACATCCTCCTTTAGAATATTAGATCATCATTGACCTTCTGAATTATTTAAGGACTTTGCCTTTTATCTTCTGTTAGAAAAAACCTAATGTAATTTAATGAAGATAATTAAAAGTGGAGTGTTGTAGTTAAGAAAAATGACCAAATCCAATGTAGCTTTTTTTTTAAACAAAAGTTTAAGATGTTACACAGATAATCTAAGAGGAATCCACCGTCCAGGCTGATCTTGGAAATGCACAGCCCCGAGAGAATATATTTTGTGGGGCTTCTTTCTAGAGGAACAATTTGAATAAATAAAATTTATAGTGAAATATAATGATTTATAATAACGGAGGACATAGAAGTCCTTAATCTGGTCGGCCCACGGGTGAACTCTGCAGCGTCGTCGCCACTTCTCCTCACCGTCTTTTTGTGTTCTTTATTGTCTAATATGTCGTTTTTCTGACTAATTTCATTTTCTCCACCAAAAACAGCAACACTATTCTTGCTTTGACACCATGGGTCCTGAGGACATGTTTTGTTTAAACAATGTAGATCTTCTTGCTTCTGCACTTCTCTATCGTAAATGACAATATTAGTCATGACTCTGAGCCGTCCATCATGACTGGGGCTTCCAGTGACTCAACCTCACTGTTACTCTGTTGCCTACATGACGACTATAAATACAAATCTTGGCCTTACAGTGCATCAGGATATGAGTGGTAATTTATTTTCTGGTCGTATTCACTCCATGGTTCATCACTTAGTAGTGTCCATGTAGGATTGTGTCTTTTTGAGCTCTTTAATAAATTCTTAGGCTACAATCTTTGCCAAAGTTAGTGACCTCTCTGTTTTTCATGTTCTGACCCCTATGTGGAGTACAGGGAAGGGGCCTGTGGGCAGAACAAAAATGATATAATCTATGTATGATATCTTATCACTAATCTGGGAAGTGAAGGACAGGTGTAAAGGGAGGTACAGGGCAAATAACACTTTTTGCCCCTCCCCAAACACTGAGTGGTACAGACTGGAGGTGGCACTAGGTTGCAGGCCAGAATTTAGACAGGAAGGAGCTGACTCCTGGACCTTTCTTATATAATTAAACCCAAAAGTCAGCTGTGGGCTGTTGATGACTTCTAAGCTAGTGCTCTAAATTCATCCTCTGTCCAACATGTGACTAGCTAAGTTCAGCATGCTAAGCATCATCCTATGAGCAAATAGCATGTGATTCTGTGAAATAAAAACCTCAGTTACCACTAAGAACAATCATTTTAAAAGGTGGAATACCAAAATGGCTTTAGAATCATGAATTCTAAAGCTCTTTGGACTACCTGGTTGATCCAATATAGCCAGGGATGTGGGGATTAGAGGAAGAGGCAAGTGTAAGGCTGGAGGGGAGAACTGAACCAAAACTGCGTGGATAAAAGTCTGGTATCTGGGTGCCTTGCTAGACTTCTTTGTTATTTCTGGTCTGTCCCACTGACCAGAGAAACCCTGAGCATTTGGGGCATTGTGAATAAGGCCCTAACAAAGGCCTCACTGACCTATGCCAATGGTGATTTTATAGCTGGAATAGATCAAACAGGTGGTACTGGGGGCTTTGGGGGGGTCGCAATGTCACAGTGTCTAGCAAAGAGAACAATTTATGGTTGCTACATGAAGTAAAAGTGTGGGGACATCTGCAATGAGAAGTAGGGTTGGGTTTCAGCAAAGTTGTATGTCAGAATAAATTAATATGGTAGGAAGAAGGTTTTAATAAGAAATTAAAGTTAATAAGAATTTGAAAGAAAACTATCACATAACTATAATTCATTTTTATACCACTTATTGTTAGACCCATACACAAAGTAATCCCCAGAAATTGTGCTGAAATGAAGAATCTAATTGAATTGGCCTATTGTGGAACTCGTTTCTAAGAAGCTTCCAGATGACACTCATTTGGTCAACTGGGGAGTTAGATTTTGAGTGACAGTGTGCTAGAGTGTAGTCCTGGATGTCTGGGCTAAAAAATTTTAATTTCCCCCTCTGAAACAGTCATACAAGAGGAATTGACAGTATAATCTTTCACAGGACAATTTCCAAAGTATTGGTTATTACTCCTTCTCCATAACTCTATGCTCTTGTTATAGTTTTGTTTTTGTTTTGGGAGACAGTCTCACTTTGTAGATGAGATTGGCTTCAAACTCACCACAGCCCCTGCCTCCCCACCTTTAGTACTGATGTTGCAAGCTTATGTTACAATGCCAGCTTTGGTTTTGATTTTTTAAAAATATTTTATTATTTTTATTTTATGTGTATGAATGTATTGCTTATATGTATGTGAGTGCATCTGTGTCATGAAATGCTGCAAAGGTCAGAAAAGGGCTTCGGAGTCCCCTGGAACTGGAGTTAAGGATGGTTTGTAGCTGCCGTGTGGGTGCTAGGAATCGAACCTGGGTCCTCTGCAAGAGCAGTCGGTGGTCTTAACCACTGAGCCATCTCTCCAGCCCCAGTTTTGATTTTTAATGTCAAATAGGTACACAAGTGAGAGGAGGGTTCCCAGAGGACTGGAATCTGGGAAGCATTGTTCTTCAGGGAATTTTAAACAAACTACAGTTACCATAAACTATTTATAAAGGCATCTTTTAAGAAACCGATGTTTAATTATCAGTCATTTCCTTTCTAGTTTTAATAGTTTTAGGTATCAAGTATTTGATGTTTTGCAAATAAATGTGACTCTCAGTTTGAAAATTGACATTGAGTTGGCATTATGACCCACTTTAATTTGACTGCTTACGAGCCTGAGGTAGAAATGAGAGATATCAGACTGGGGAACAGTAGGATTGTCTAAAACTAAAATTTAATAATAAAAATTCACAGTGTAGGGAAATGAGGATATAACTCAGTGCCACAGCACTTGCCTAACATAAGAGAAACACTGGGATAAGAAAGAAAGAAAAAGAAGATAGAGATTGAGACAGAGAGAAGGAGGAGGAACATATGGAGAAGAAAGAGGACAGAAGGAGGGGAGGAATGAAAACAACATAGATGCTATTAGAGGGTAAATGAAAAGAAAAAAGCCGCAAGTGGTAATGTTGTCTTCTAGCCTCCATAAACACAAGGCACACACACATGCACACACACACCAGAAATAAAACCTGAAGCTGTGTTTGCTGTATCCCACTTGTGAAAATAAGTTTCCCCTCTAGAACTGAATCATGAACTTTCTGTGATTAGATGGGTCTCAGAAAATTTTTGGTCACTATATCTTCAGTCTTTAACTTATCAAAGGGCTTGTCAACTGCCTGGCTTTCCATTCAGCTTCTAAGGAACTGGAGTCTTACAGTTATTTGATGCAAAAGTTTCTTGCACATAATCCCCAGGCCCACTGTGGTTTACTAGAATTAAAACTTAAATAAAGTTGAAATGCAATTTCTTGAACATTTCCTAACACAAACCAATTCTAAGACCTAAATGAAATTTTACAGACTATATACTAGAAGTGGCAATATTAAAGTACACTCTTTTTTTCCTAAAGAAATAACATTGCAAAATTGAAATCAGTTTCAAGAGACATAGAGAGAAATAAAATTCCACCTAATAAATGTTCAAGAAGACATAATTTATATAGTAAAATTTCTGTACTTGCTTTAAGGTTCTTAGACTCTCAGAAGCACTGAATTTTGAAGATGGTCTCTAAAGGAACACTTACTTAAGTGGGGCTTTAGTTTCAGTGCCTGATTTACACACAGGACAGACCACTCAGGTCCTTGGTGGGCGCACTGGGAATTCTAGAAAATACAAGCCAGTTGAGTGTGGAGCTGTTGTTTAGGTATTAATAGCTACAGTGTTTTCTTTTAATTTAAAATATATTGTTTAATAAGAGAAATAAATCTCTGTGTCTATGATAATTAAATATGTTTATATGTTTTTACTTCGAGGACTGTCTCTCTCTCTGTCTCTCTCTCTCTCTCTCTCTCTCTCTATATATATATATTAATTGAATTTCTGTGATTTTCATACGATATAATTTGATTGATTTTAGATTCTCTCCGCTATCTTCCCCTCTCCTCGTTGCCACCCAATTCAATGTACTCTATCATATATTTACTAAGGCTTACAGAGTCTAATTTGTGTCTCCTCCTGCCCTTCAGTGTGAGTCCATCCATTGGAATCTGGTTAACCTACCAAGAGTCCCATGCTTGAAAGAAACAAGTCCTGCCCCTCCCAGCAGCTACCTGTTGCCACAGTTTCCTTCAGTTGGGTTTGGAGCTTCTCATTCACTTCCTCATGTCTATGCTGGGATTCTTTTCTGATTTATAGTTGCATGGGACATATACATGCTGCCACCGTTGGTATGAATGAGTAAGTGACCAATTGTCTGGAAAACTTTGTTTCCTTGTGGTCATCTACCATCACTGGCCCTTAAAATATGTTTACTCCCTCTTCCACAATGATCCCTGAGCCTTAGGTGGCAGAAGTTTGATATAGGGGTCCTGTTCCAGGATGGGTACTCTGAAAGCACTTGTTCTCTGCACAGGGGCCAGTTGTGGGTTTATGTGTTAATCACCATCTTTTCCATAAGCAAAATATATTTAATTTTAAAATTTTGATTCACATTTTCTTATATTTAATATTTTTAAAAACACCTGTCTGTGGGATATTCCTTACACAGACCATAAGTTGCCTTAATTAATATGAGACCCATTTATCCTTTGCATACATCATATCATATTCATATACGGCTTGTTAAGTTTGAATACTTTATCATTAATATAAGTACCAACTGTGCATTGCATGCCAGGGAGAACTATAGAAAGGGGCTAAGAATAATGGCGAGTGAATAATCAGAGTTCATAAAATTATCCTCCTGTGGCCTGTAGTTACTTGAAGCTGTAGATTAGTGGTGCTCAAGCACAGCAGCACACAGGAACCACCCTGGAGTTAGACAAATGCTGATGCCTGGTTCTCCTCTCCAGAGAGTCTAATTTAATTTGTGTGGGGTTCTGAAGGGGCAAATGGACTTTTTAAAGCTTCTCAAGGGATTCTGATGTGCAGCCAAGGTTGATCCAAGTTCAAGACTTCTACTGCCCTTGACTAAATTGAAATTCATTTCAGCATCTTTGAGCTGTCTTGTTTTTTGAATGGATATGGTCCAAACAGAGTAAATGGAAAAAAATCACAATATATATTTGAATTTATGTATTCAATATGACCCACTGTATTGTTAAAATAGTTATATCTGTTATGGTGCAAAAATAGTATCTTGTCAAAACATCATCCATAAACATTTTTATTTGTGGGTTTATGCACATGTTCATGAGCGTGCCAGTGTATACGCCCATGTGGGTATGTGGAGGTCAGAGGATAGCCTTAAGTGCCATTCTTCAGGAGCCATCCACTCTGTTTTTCCTGAGACAGGATCTCTCATTCTCCTGGAACTCACCAAGTAGTCAGTGATCCCCAGAGATCCTCAAGTCTCTGCCTTTCTGGTGCTGGGATTACAAGCACACACCACTGTGCACAGCTTTTTTTTTTAGTTTTTGACTGGTTGTCTTTCTAGTCCCTGTAACTGATAAATGTAATTAAAAGAAATTGTGTCAGTTTTTTCATTCTTATTTTTGCAATTTATAACACATATGTATTTTGATAGTGTAAGTGTTTCTCATGGATTATCTTACAAATCTTAGACTGATTTGAATTAAAAGGAAGCATCATTCTAACTCAGACTTAGAGTATGAAATACTAAATATTTTGAACTTTTGTTTGATTTGATTAAAATTCACTACAAATGTGGGCTATGTTTTGTGTATTTTAACTGTTTATTTGGAACCAGGATGAATATTTGAATTCAGTGCATTTCAATGGGGTTTTATTGAAGATAGTAATATAATAGTGAATTTTCCATAAAAAATACAGATTTTTTTTCTGAAATGGGTGGAAAACTTAGTCATAATTTATTTCTTTTCCTACACAGTTACTTTTTACAAGGTCTGTCTTCAGTGCTCAGAAGATATTACACTTAAATTTTTTATCAGCATTCACTTTAATTTGTATCTTAATAGTTAGTTGTACACAAAAACACAAATATAGGTGGGGCATGGTAGTGCACACCTTTTAAGCCTAGCACTCAGGAGGCAGAGGCATGTGGATCTCTCTTGAGTTCAAGGCAAGCCTGGTTACATAGTGATTGATGTTCAGGCCTGTTAGGTATAGTGAGTTCCTGTCTCAAAAAAATTTAGGATGTCATTTACTTTCTGGCTGTATTCTGAAGATCAACCACTTATTA
>NW_008337766.1:554764-592922 GCF_000622305.1 Nannospalax galili | reverse complement strand
GAACTCACAGAGATCTGCTTGCCTCTGCCTCCTGAGTGCTGGGATTAAAAGCATCCACCACCACACACTATTTTGCATTTTTAAACTGACAAAAAATTATGACCCTTTGATGACTTTAATGATCACAGCCATAGAAATTATCTGTTTCCTGGAATTATCTATTCATTTCCCATTGTCTCCTAAAATAAATATTCAGCTTCCACACTAGGCTTTGAAAATAATTTTTAAGTCGGGATCATACCTAATTTATCATTAATCTTTTGGCTATATTTTTATTCAGATGTTTCATGTTATGATAGAATTTCAGAGTCATCAATAAGACATTTCCAATGGTCTTCTTAATAATGTATTCTTCATGAAATCTCACTTTGTGGACCATTTACTTTCAGTTGGTCTGTCTGCTGGGGAACCTAAATATAACCTCTTTATACATCTCAGTCACTTAAAGCATGATGGGCTAAGTTTTGAAAAGGATTGTTCTGAGATGCTTATCTTTTAAAATAATTTTTATTGAGGTTTTGTACATTTCATACAGCAGTTCTTAATCAAATTAAGACTCCGTCCCCCATCCATGCCCCCGTACCTCCCCACCGGGCTCCATGTGTTTACCATACATGTTAAGTCCCATTCAGTCAAGCATTTTACCTGGATGTCCTTCCATGCAAGTTCATCCACTGGAGTCTATTCAAAACATTTAGAGGTCTCAAGGAAGGCCTACTCTCCCTCTCTGAACAGCAATCAGTCTCTAACAGTTCTCAGTCTAGGGCCAGCCAGCTACTCATTTCCCTTGTACAACACTGGTCGAGTTGGCATGGGTCTTGTGCTGGATGCCACCATTGCCACCGTTCACATGAGCAAGCTTCCAGTGGCCTGAAAGCCTCTATTTCTCTATGTTCATGGACCAACCCTAACTCTCATAATCTTTCTGCATCCTTCTTCTAGAATGGTCCCTGAGCTATGGGTGGGTGAGATTTAATATAGGAGTCCTAGCCAAGGACACACTCTCTGCCATATCTTATTCTCCAAAGCTTAGCCAGTTGTGGTCTATGTTGTGTATCACACTCTGTTGTATAAGGAAGCTTCACTGGTGAGAGTTGAGGGATTCACTAGTATTCTCTCCCTCCCTGTTCCACTATGTTCCATGAGCTTTAGATGTAGAGGTTTCACTGTAGATATGTCATCGAGGGCTAGGAATCTCTCAGACATATATTCTCCGGGTGTGACCAGTTGTGGAACTCTGCAGTAGGCTCCATCTGTTGCAAAAAGAAGCTTCTTTGATGAATTGGTGTATTGTACACTTGTCTGTAAATATAAGGATCCATATTTAGCATATGCTAAGAAATTTCATTTGCCTAGAGATATGACAGAGATAGAGTTTCTCTAGAATCTATGACCTCTATACATTTGGCTATACTTACAGTGCCACTCATAAGTTCACTCTCATTGAGAGGGCTTTAAGTCCAATTAGATAGCTGTTGATTACCCCCAGATAATAGTACCACTACTGCACCAATAGATGTAGTTTTTTGTGCCTGTCATTATGTTTATTCAGCTTTAGGACTGGGTTGCACCACTGATTTATTTTTTTTTCCCTCTTGCATAGTATCCTTTAGAACTATGAGAGCTAAACTTCAGGGAAAAGGCTCATTAATATTGTGAAAATGACTATCTTACCAAAAGCAATTTCTCTAAATTCAATGCAATGCCAATCAAAATACACATAACATTCTTCACAGAGCTAGAAAAAAATAATCATAAAATTTATATGGAATCAAAAAAGACTCTGGATATCCAAAGAAATCTTGGGCAAAAAGAACAGTGCTGGGGGAGTCACCATACCAGATCTCAGATTATATTACAGATCTATAGTTTTAAAAACAGCATAGTCCAGGTACAAAAACAAACATTTAGATCAATGGAACACAAAAGAAGTCCCAAACATGAACATATGCAAGTTTAGTCACCTGATATTTGATGAAAATGCAAAAAATGCACAATGGAGGAAAGATAGTATCTTCAATAAATGGTGCTGGTAAAATTGGATCTCTACTTGTAGAAAAGTGAAATTGGACCCTTATCTTTCACCCTGCACAAAAGTCAACTTCAAATGGATCAAAGACCTCAAATTGAAAACCTGAAACTCTAAAACTGCTAGAACAAAACGTAGACAGCACCCTACAAAATATAGGTGTAGGAAAGGACTTTCTAAATCTGATATCAGTTGCCCAGGCATTAAGGTCTGACATCAACAAATGGAACCTCATCAAGCCACAAAATTTCTGTATAGCAAAAGAAACAACCAAGGAAGTGAAGAGGAAGCCCATTGATTGGGAGAAAATCTTCACATGCCACACATCCATAGAGGATTGATATCCAGAATATATAAAGAACTCAAAAAACAAAGAAACAAGAAAATAAATGACCCAATAAGATGATGAACTATGGATCTGAACAGAGAGTTCTCAAAGAAATTAAAATGCTAAGAAACACCTTAAAAGTGTTCACCATCCTTAGTAAGTAGAGAAGTGCAGATGAGAGCCATTTTAGATTGTATCTTATCCAAGTCAGACTAAGATCAAGAGAAGAAAAGACACCAAGTGCTAGCGAGGATGTGAAGAAAGGGGAGCGCTCAGTCACTGCGGGTGCTATTGCAAACCTGTGCAATCACTATGGAAAGCAGTGTGGAGAACACTTAAAAAACTAAAAATTAATCTACCATATGATCTGGTTAGACCACTCCTTGGCATATACCCAAAGGACTCCTACTCTAGAGATACCTGTACTTCCATGTTTGTTGCTGCTCTTTTCACAATAGCTATGAAATAAAAACAAGCTAAATGTCCCTCAATTGATGAATGGATAATAAAAATGTGGTACATTTACCCAATGGAGTTCTACTCAGCAGTTAGGAAGGATGAAATTATGAAATTTGCAGGTAAATCAATGGAACTAGAGAGTCTTATACCAGAAACGCAGAAAAGCAAGCAATGTATGGTCTCCTCCCTCATTTGCAGATCATAACACAAATTCCTTTTATGTAAGTATATATCCTGATGTAACAGCAAGACCCAGGAAAGTAGAAAGGAAACACTGAAGTAAAGGAAAAGAAAAAGCTTGAAAGGGGGATATTCGGGAACAGATATCCCCAGGGAGAGATGGAGAAAAGTAAGAGTGCTTGGCTAGGAGTGGGGAAGGAAGGATATTCAGGGGACCATGGGGATGCAGGAAGAGGAAACTCAGGAAAGGAGGATGAGAAGGTGGATGTTATCGAGGAGAGGTGGGGATAATGGGAGCACTTGGACTAGAGAGGGAGGAGGGAAGTTAGATAGGGAAAGATAGGAGAGATGAATGGATCATGGATAGTGTGGGAAGACAGAGGGAAATGTGATGACTTGGGAACTCCTCGAGAAATACACATACGGTGTCTGAATATTAGTGCATATGTATAGCTGGGGACTGTATGCAAGGAGAGCAGTGCAAGAGGCTATTGCCAGAGCCCTTCATTATCTCTCAGAACTTAAAGGTCAGAACCTAGTGCTGAAGACAGATTATACTTCAAACACAGGACTTGGAGCAATGAAGCAGGAATTGACCCGGAAGCCTTTTCCCTGAGATGGTTAATATTACCTGCCAGCTTGATGGGATTTAGAATTGCCTATGAGGAAAATGTCTGAGCACAGCTATGAGGTTTTCAGACAGATTTAACTGATGTGGAAAGACCTGAAGGTGGGTGGTGCGATTCCATGAGTTGGGGTTCTAGATTTGATAATAAGGAGAAAGTGAGCTGAGGACCAGCATTCATCCCTCTCTACTTCCTCAAAGCAATCCAGTGTAAACAGCTGCTTCAGGTTCCTGCTGCTCTGACTTCCCACAGTGATGGACTATACTTTCAAGCTGTGAGCCAAAATAAACCATTTATTCCTTAAATGGCTCTTGAAAGATGTTTTTGCTCACAAGTAGGAAAAATAAAAAATACTTGTCCTATAAGCAAGATACTGCAAGGCTTGCATTGATGTACCTCCGAATTTCAGAATGCCTCTATTTCCATGTTCATGAAGGAACTGAGACCTGGATACAAAGTCTGGGAACTCAGAGACCAACTGCTTACGTGAGAAGTTGAGTGTGAAACTGGAAGAAAGGTGGCCATATTTGAAACTACTTATCACCTACTTTATTTGACCTACTTTATTTACCTGAAAAACAGTTTTTTCTATAGTCATGTAATTTGTCATCCAAGCAAGGATATGTTTGAGAGTAAATTGGACACTAAATATAAATACATTAGAACTTCTTAGAAAATAAGTGGAAGACACATATGTGCATTTTATTAATTATCATCTTTTAGCTCTGAAACATTCTTCCATAGTCTTCCTTGTGATGTACGTTATTATTCTGAAAATTCTCCTTCACCTGCTGGGTTCCCCCCATGCACTGCCTACAGACGGCACTAGAGGGAGTCCAGAACAGGTGGTAAAGAGTTACATCTTCCTACTCCTATTATCCAAGTGGAGTCCCAGTGGCAATACATTCCAGTTCTCCTGTTGACAAATGGAATGTTCTGTTGTCTGAAGAGTTTTCTAATACTCTTTCTACCTGTTTTTGCAGAGAGATTGAGATTAATTTTAGGTTCATTTATAATTCAGTAGTTCTGCAAACTTAAGTTGTAAATTTAGAATTAGAAGCTGAAGCGATGGAAGCAAAAAGTTGAGGACCAAGGGAGCCAGAGCAGAGTGGCAGAGCTAGGCTGGCTAGGTGTGGACTTCAGTCCAGCTCCCACCTGTGTGACTGTGGGCGCACTCTTCTCAGTTTGCCATAACATGGTTATAATTAACATATGCTCTGAGGATTACATGAAACATGAAAATTGCCTACTACAGTAGGCCCTCCATATTTATTTGTATTGCTTAAATTATCACATAGTTTTTCCTTTTTATAGATGCCTAAAGTCTAGGGAAAAGGGAAGACTGGCTAAGTGATTGTTATTTTAAAGAAGACTTGTAAGCTAATCAATCATAATTCTTTTCCTTCCTGTTTTGTTCTTTGTTTTTGTCTAATTGATCTTGTCATAAGAAATCTACACGTTTATATTGCAAGAACAAGAAAATTGTGTCCGTGCCTTTAATTATTTTCATCTTGATGTTAAAGTGCAAAAACTTTGCCTGATATGTAAGGAAGTGGTGGATTTGATGTTTTAGCACTTGGATTCTGCAAATCTTTTACTGACTTTACTTACTGACATACAGGAGTCAGTCAGTTTAATGCTGATATAAGCTGTTTTGTGCTCCATTCATGACAAAGAGTTTGATAAAAGACTCTTAAAATGTGAAAGCAAAATCAAATAGGGAAAACTAAAGATGAAGTGTAATATTAAGAAAACTTTAGGGCTGAAGACATGGCTTAGTAGTAGAACAACACTGGTTGTTCTTGCAGAAGACCCGGGTTTGAATCCCAGCACCCACACAGCAGCTAACAACTATCCTAACTCCAGTTCCAGGGGATCCGACAGCTTATTCTGACCTCCGTGGGCATTGCATGACACGAGTGCACTTACCTACATGCAGGCAATACACTCATACACATAAAATAAAAAATAAAAACAAAAAATGAAAACAGAAAAAACTTTAATAAAACCCGAATTAAGTAAAATAAATAACTACAAAAACATCCCTATTAAGCTTCTAGGCTAATAACCCCAGCATTTTTTTTTTCTTGACCTTAGACATATTAGCAGTTCTTTTTAGTATTTTAATACTTGTTTAACCAACTCCTTACATTAATTTCCTGCCCCAAACTGAGGTGTAATTTCTGTTTTCTTATTTCCCTGATTTTGGTGCACAGAATTATCTTACATAACTGGCTTATTTGCCTGGTCTATATAGACAGTATCTATCCAAAAGTTCCCATAAGACATTAACAATATGCTGAACGCCAGAAGATTAAAACAAAAGGAATTATCAGAAGATTTCCATATTACTTAGAATTAACTTGGCATCAGAAAGACCTGCTCTAAGAAATAAATTTTTAAAAACTGTTATGCCTGGCTTGTAGTCAAGGATAAGCTTGAACTTGTGATCTTCTGTCCTGCACCTTCCATGTGCTGGGACGCCCCATTTAACAGTGCTGAGGCTTGAACCAAGGGATTCACACATTTTCAATGGAGGCACATCCAAGTTCAAATAAATGTTTTAGTATTGCTGTAGTATAATTAATGTAATTACTGTGATGGTTAATCTTCATTGGTAGCCTGCTTAGATTCAGATTCACTATAGAGTCAGTACTTTAGATATGTGTAAGAGGTGTTTCCAGAAAGATTTAATAAGGCAAGAAGACCCATTCTGAATGTCAACAACACCATGCCATGGACCAGGGTCATGGCCTGAATAAAATGAGAAAGTGAACTGAGTCCCATCACTCATCTCTCTTTGCTTCCTGACTATGGGTAAAGCTGCCTCATGCTCCTCTCACCATTGATGAAGTGTAATTGCAAACTGTGAGCCAAAATGAACTCCTTCCTTAAGTGGCTTTTGCCAGGTATATTTTCATAGCAAGGATAAAATTAACTGCTATGATTAAAGGTAAATACTGGCAAAAATTCATTAATTACTAATTGATTTAATTTATAATGCATGCATGCTTCTTTATTATAGACCAAACCATATTTTACTATGAAGCATATATACATATATATATATGAGCTTTTTATTTAGTGAATGTTATACTTGAGTACAGTCTTTGCATTATTTCCATCCCTCCCAGTCCTCCTCCAACTACATCCACATTCCCTCTCTCCCACTCAATTTCTTGTCCACTTCTTTATTATCATTACACACACACACACACACACACACACACACACGTGTGTGTATGTATATATTGGGGGCTTCCTATTTGGAATTAAATATCCTTTCAGGAAGCTCCCCTCAGCATCCATTGATTGCCTGTAGCTCTGCAACTTGAGGTGGGATCCCTTGAAATTTTTCCCATCCACCTATGCATATCAACTGATTTTTGTCATTACATGTACGTCAGAACTTGTTAGACTATCATACTGTGCAGCTTTCATTGGAATAATATGTCATTTCCAACATGCATTAATTAGCAGCAAGTGTCTTGTCTATCTGGCTCTTACAATCTTTCCACCTCTTCTTCCAGGATGTTCCCTGAGCCTTAGTTGTAGATGTTGCATTGTAGATGTGTCGCTTAGGGTTCAGTATCTCCCAGACTTATTCTCAGTGTTTTACCAGTTGTGAAACTTTGTAATAGTCTATATTTGTTGCAAAAATAGTGCCTTTTATTAGTGGCAAGAGATACACTTGTCTGTGGTATAAAGTTATGTATTTAGAATACAGTAAGACCATATTGCTGAAAGTGTTATATACATGAGCTGTAGAAATAAACAAGGACTAAGCAAGCTGGTATTGACTTCAAATCTTCATCGCTACTGGTTAGCTTTCATAGTATTGGAAGGTGCTATGTGTGCTACTGGAAGAAAAAAATCACTAACATCACCCAGCTGTGAACCCTTCATGCTTCAAAAACTGGCCCGGCAAGACATGACCATTGGTAAAATAGTGGACGAATATGATGGGAGCAACCAACCATATTTTTGGATTGGATTTAAGATCTGCTTCCTAGTATAGAGCTCATATCTGGCATTGACATCAGGCTTAGGAACCTGCAGTTAGATAGGTCACAGGACATAGGGAAAACTGAATATTAATTTTCTACTAAATATTTATCAAATTAAACTGACTCCTAATGACTTATTGCTATACCCATAGATTAATGCATCTCTAAACTTTAACCAGAGAAGCTTCCTTATGCAGAAAATGGGGATTAATACAGAGACCCACAAGTTACCATCATGCAGAGAATAAGAAGATGCAGAGTGCTTATACCTGAGTAGGACATTTATATCAAACTTCTGCTCCCAAGATTTAGTATCATTGTGGAAGAGGAGGTGGAATGAATGTAAGAACCATAGGTGATGGATCACCACAAGGAAACAGTCTTCCAGATAGCTGGGGCATTACTCATATGAACTCACATCAATGGTGACAGCATACAGTGACCATGTAAGCTCAAGCCAGAGGAAAAAAAAATAATAGACATGGAAAAGTGGGTCAGAAACCCCAAAACCTACCTAAGAAACTACTGGACACCGATGGTTACCTGAAGAGGGAGACTTGGTTTTCTTTAAGGTAGTTTCTTTAAGGTAGTTTCACCAGGCTCCATTGGATAGATTCACCTGAAGGACATTTGGGGACAGAAATTTGGCTCTATAGGCACTCCCTGGTACTGACTTCACATCTTTCTCTCTACTGGTTAGCTTCCATAGCATTGGAAGGTGCTATACACACTACTGGAAGAAAAAAAATGTCATTTACCTTACCAAGTCATGAATCCTTTGTGCTTCAACAACAACTGACTTGGCAAAATATGAAATTGTGGGAGGTATTCTAAGAGGGCACAGATATGGGAGGGGATCTAAATACTATAAAAATATGTTGTATGAATTTTCAAAAATTCAATGAAAAAAAGAAGAAATTACATTGGTTTAGGAGAGTGACAGAAGCAGGGTTTTCTCCAGCCATGTGTACTTGACTATATTTATGAAGTCAGCATATATTCTTAATATGTATGCAAAGGTAGCATGTGCTATTGAATATATACCACTGTTTGCAATTTTAATCACCTTGTTTACATGCGGTAAAAGATATTTAATATAATAAACATGTGCAATCTGTAAGGCAATCAAGTTCGTCAACACAAATGCTGTGAAGAACAATTATAAAATGGGGCACAGGCTTTAGGAATTCTATTCCGCGTGAAAACCTCTTCACTGATACTTTTCCATTCAACCCACATGTGTGATCTGAACAAGGGTGTGCTCTCCTATAAGCTTAATTATATCTGTTTGGAGAACCTTGGCAAATTGTCTTGCTATTAATGTTGCCAATTTGAAAAAAAAATCTTAAAAGTCAAATTTATGAAGGCAAGCTTTAATAAACGCCATTAGCAAAACGGCAAGCACCTCTTAATACTTCATAATGTTTCTGTTCTTCCTGAGTCAATTCTTGCCAGATCTATGCATTTTAGGGTCGACATTTTCCTCCATAAGATTTTTATCTCTGTGTAAGCTGTGGCTTTTTGTTTTCTACTTTCCTCACTTGTTCCAACAAGAAAACATGCTCCCCTGGGTGACTGCCTGATTCCGTTTGCCAGACAGGCCACGTCCATGGAGCCAGAGCAACTACTGAAAGCACACAGCAGCACGGGTTTTGATGGTTCTTTTATAAAAGTACTGGGCCTCTTTCATATGAGATGTGTTTATTTAAAAGCATTTAAAATTGATATTGTCAGAGGCCCTGCTGCTAGAGTCAGCGCTTTATTATACCAGGGAAGCAGGCCGTACCTGTACCCTGTGTCAGCTTCTAGCAGCAGGAGGCAGAGGAGCCTAATTTGAAAAATAGAATCTAATGATTTTGTTTTTTTCAGTCAGCAGGAGGAGGGCTCCCTACAGATGCACAAGGCTGTATCGGCAAAGGTGCAGGTGATTTGTCACAAATGGTTATAAACCTGTGGGAATACAGACAGAGATTTGAGGGGTATTAAATAACAGGCAGGGGTAGAAAAAGGTACTGCAGCCAAACAAAGGGAGATGTGCATGAAAGGAGATGAAAGGACATATTCAAGAAAAGAAGATCAGCATTTCAGGGTTGTTACTAAGAATAAGGTGTTGAATGAGATATTCTCCTGTTTTGCTTTAGCTTTTTTTCCATCTCTATGTTTTGGTTGTAAGATGAATTGTCTCTATGTGCAACTTTTTAAAGGGTGTTGATTAGAAATGAGAACAGACTGGTTGAAATTGAAAAACTATCATTCATTCCAACATTAGTAAAATAATATTAGCTACCCTCTCTCTAATTTTGCTATTATCTGTTTATCATCTATCTATCTATCTATCTATCTATCTATCTATCTATCTATCTATCATCTATGTATCTATCATCCATCTATCAATCATCTATTGCCGGGGGGTTGGAACCAGAGATCCCTGCAGAGTGATGATTGGGGATGAGTAAGCATGCTGTTTCCCAGCCCACACCGCCCCCAGTACCAGGAACACTCAGGTGCAATGGGGGAGTCTAGTCAAGCAGGGACTCATTTATTACAGGTGTTACAGAGCTTATAAAGGCACCTGGAAATCCCCCCTCAACCCCCTGAGGGTGTACCTTAAGAATGGTCACGGGCTGATCGTGCACTCCTCAGCAGTGCGGAAGTATTCTTCAGACTTTCAAAGCAAGCCAGGTCGCGCCCCCAGTAACTTCCTCTTGGACCTCTGCAAGGTGGGGCTTTTAGGTCCCCACAATCTATCATTAAGTATCTATCTATCATCTAGCTATCTATCATCTACCTTCTATCTAATAATTTATCTATCTGTATAATCTATCCAACTATCCATCTATGTATTTATCTATCTATCATCTATCTATCTATCCATCATTTACCTTCTGTCTAATAATTTATCTATCCCTGTAACCTATCCACTTATCTATCTATCCATCTATCTATCTATCTATCTATCTATCTATCTATCTATCTATCTATCATCTATATATCTATTATCTATCATCTATCATCTATCTATCTATCATCTATCTATCTATCTATCTATCTATCTATCATCTATCTATCATCATCTATCATCTATCTTATGTGACTGGTGGCAATCAGAGGACCACAATATAATTAGCAGTTAATTATAATGAATGATTTTTCTTTCAGAAATTCAAGGGAGTTTTGGAATCTTGCCAGCTGTTAAAAGTTTGCCAAACAGCTCAATGCAGAAGAGGAATGGGTGATTGGTAGGGCAGATGTAGGTGGAGTTGTCCATTCTGAGACTTGCAGTAACACAGCTGAGGAAGAGGGTCACAAACTGTCTCTTCTCAGAAACAGACCCATCTTGTGCTCACACCAACACAAACCATGACTTTTCTGCCAGCTGGACTTCCTTGTGTTGTTAGTGGTTTGTCTGGCTCACTTTCTTCATCATAAGCTTACCTATGACTGCTAATTATACATTCAAATCTTAAAACTTAAAAATTAAACCCAAGTTTAGCATCCTGGGGACTTCATGAAAGTATTTAGTTCAAAGAATTTCCCTTTGCAGGGAAAGTACTTTCTACTAAATCATATATTAGTTCTTGGAAAAAGGTTGTTTATGTATCTTCATCCAGATAGCACCAGTAGAAGAAAAACATTTTCTAATTCTTTGTTTTTAGATGTTTGTTCTTTGCCCTGAATGCTTACCAAATTTTTACTTTATTCTTAGTGTGTGACTTTTTGTCATAATCATCTTTTTACTAGACAGCCATCCCATTGCTGGTTCATTGGTCACACATTTGCATGCGTTATCACCAAGACCATATACAAACGGCAGGTGCTACAAACTGAATCTGTAACTTTGGAGATTTCAGTTCCTGTGTGTTACTACCTTGGGGACAAATGCTGTATTTGTCTACAATTTAGGTAAGTGCTATATTGCATTTTCCTCAGGAACTTTCTTATAGAAAATAAGTGATTTGGAAGTCAGTTTGATTTTGTTTTTAGAAGAATTTTTAGTAAGTACATTATTGCACATGGTAAAAAAAAAATATGTCGTCTTCGTTCCATAACTTGGGAGATTTGGAATGGAGATAAAATAACTTTTTAAATATATGAGCATTGGCCTTTAGCATGTGTTCTCTTATTCAAAAATAAAATCTAATTTCTAGAATTATATGGAAATATTTTCAAACTTTTGTTGGGAAATTTGAATGTGGAACACCTATATACATTTTAACATATTGGGGAAATCTTAGGAGATCAAAATGAATTAAAACAGAGAAAATACTGTCAGGGGTTAATAATTATATCTATTGGAACATAGCAGAGTCACACTGGCAAATTGAGAAGTTCAACTTTCTACAGGTACCAGGGATTTTGTTTTCTTACTGTGCTGAAGGTCACAATCAGGAAGTGCTGCTGTCTCCCACCTGCTTCATCACCAGTTTTCTGTGCCTTTTAACTTTATAAGAGTTTCTAGCAGTTTAAATTCTGATATACTTTTAGAATATCATCAACACTATTATTTATGCCATCCTATGCATGTGAAAACTCAGTCATAAAAAAGGCAGAATTTTAACAAACATTTCTTACGTGTAGTTTTCTTTCTATTTGGGACAAGACTAATGGTATTTAAATGCACCTGCCATAGTTTAAATTCTTAATGTCTCTTTATGTAACAAGAAAAATGTTAGAATATAAAATAGGTGATGCACCTGCATTTCCACATCTAGAAAAATATTTTTATGAAAAGATATTTCAAAAAGGCGGCTGGTTCAATATAATTATATTAAAATTGCTTTCCCATATAGTGGTAATAACAGTCATAATATAGAATTTAATCCGAACTCATATCACAGATGTAAAATGAATTGCATAGGAAAAAGCTGAATCTGCCAGAAAACGTCAACCAAAATTTCACTTGATGTATAAAGCTATCATTTCAAGAAGAGAATTAAATAAATGGCAAGGAGATGCCTGATTGCAAATTGTAGTGGTTAGCTTCATGTGTCATCTTAGCTATGCTATAGTACTCATGTCAAACATAAGGGATCCTGTGAAAGTATTTTGTAGATGTGATTTACATTTTCAGATTTTCCTTGATAATATGGGAAGTCCTACCCAAATCAGTTAAAAAGCATTCGGAGTAAAAGAGAAGTTTATCCTGTCCAAAGACCCATACTCTGCAGACTTGTTCTCTGCTTCGACCATTTGTGGCCTCTTGTGCTCATTACCCTCTGTTGCATGAGGGAGCTTCTTGGTGAGAGTTGAGAGACACATTAGTATTCTCTGTACCCCTTGGTCCACTATGTTCACAGGGCTTAGGGACCATTGTGGAAGAGGAGACAGAAAGATTGTAAGAGCCAGGGGAGGTGGGCTATGACTGTATGGAAGCAGAGCTCCTGGGACCTTGCTTATAAGAATCTACAGCAATGGTATCAGCATGCACAAGACCCATGCAAACTCCAGCAGTTAGAAACCCAGCATAGAACTGAGGAAATGGACAGCAGACCCGAATCTTAACAGGAGAACTATTGGCAGCTGAATACTGCTGGGTGATAGAGAGTTGATCTGTAAGGGAGTGACTCTAGCTAGGCTGAGTAGACCCCAGTAAATGAACTTGCACTGAGGGATGTCTGGGTACACTAACTTGACTCAATAGACTTTAACATAAGTGACAGAATGAATTAAATCTGGCAGGGATGCTATGGGGGGGCAGAGGAGGGAGGGCTTATAAAAGCGATTAAGGTGTGAATGAAATACACTAAAATTCAATTAAAAAGAGAAGTTTATCTGAGAATAAACTCTCCCTGAAGCCTGGGGTTGTCTCCCACCTGACAGTTCCAGCTGCCTGCATGACATAATTTCCTTGTGTATTACTGTAGCTCTGGAGGTTGTATGTTTGGACTCCAGGCTCTGACCACGTATGACCCTCATTGTGGTCTCTTGGGTTTGCTGCTCTGCCTGTGACTTTTGTGCTCCTTGCCAGTGTGCTATGACAGCAACCTGTCTGAACTGTTCTCTCTGCTTCTATTTCCTCACTGATTTGTTTTCAGTCTCCTGCCCAGAATTTGTTGGTGGTTCTGTTTGTACCTTTGATGGAATAATTAGGCAATTCTCTGTCTTCTCCTTCTGTCCTCTTGTGCTTCCATTGTATTTTTGTGTGTGATGCTACCAGAGTTTATTGCTACTGAAAGGAGAACCACAATTTGTAACTACACAGAGATCTCATAATCTTCCTGTAGTAAATTTGTGGTTTTGCCAAACTGGTATCCATTTGAATAACCAATAAAAATGGGTGGGGCTGTATTTCCATCTACAGTTTGTATATGACAAACTTGGCTATGTTGTGGAGAAAACATCCAGTTTAGTGATCTATCTGTTGGGGGTTTGAAGCTATCAAATCAGTGTTTGGAGGTAGATAGTAATTAGGAGTAGGGTCCAAAGCTATAGACCATTGTTATCTCTCAAAGGATCATAAAGCCCTAAATCCGATTAGCCTCCAGGAACACAGTTTCTGATTCTTAGGTGTTCAGTCATAACAATTTGAATTTTTGTTTATATCTTTCTCGGTGGCACCATTTCAGCAAGAATATTTTGGGTCCTCAATCATCATTCTAAGAAATGGTCAACTTGAACAAAATTGTTTATTGAATGAATCCTCTGAAAGCAAAGGAATAAAATTTCTTAGGCTCTTACGGACAGCATTATTTATCTGTATGTAGAGTCCACCAAACAAAATTCTGAGAAAAAAATCTCTCCTGAAAGAATCCCTAACTAATGCTGAAGAACAATTTGAGAGACTTATGTAACAAAAGAATGACCCCATTGAATCCTTCTGCTCCTGTGTTCCGATTGTTTTAAATCTGGCTTTTCTGTTTCCACTTTATCCTCCACTTGCTTCTCTGTCTTTCTAAAGGCAGAGACATTCTCAAACACGTTTTTCAAGATCTCTAAATGCCAGTTTCCTCTGGGAATCCCTCCTGCCCGCATCAGCATATAGACACCCATGGAATTTAAACTTAAGACGGCAACTGAATTAAAAGGGATGATTCAGGATTTCCCTAAAGCAGGAAAAAAGCAGCCGCTATTTATAAAAGAATTTGGAATTCTCTGGGGAAAGTTATGATTTAGTGGTATCTGGACTGTGTCATATTACATTCATACCAGAAGACTATCACGGAGGTTCTATGGGAATCATATAATCAACTTTGGTCTTCTCTGTGTATTCCTTTGTCTTTCCTGCCATGTGTGTTTGCTGCAGGAGGCACTTTGATTTATAAACCCGTCACTTCTGAAAAGAAATACAGAGACAAATTAGTAAAGGAAAATAAAATTATTTGCATTTTGGTCAATCCAAGAAGAGGAATGCTCCTGAATCCTCACTTGTTTTCTGTACCTGAGTTAGACTTTCATATAAAAGGTAAAGCAAAGGTGAAGGGATATGGATATGTTAAGCTGTGGAAACTGAAGTTGTAAAATTTCTTCTTGGGAGGCAAATTCCTCCTACGGCTGGCACCAAAACTTCAGTCCTTCCCTCCCCTCAGCATGGGGTTCCTGGGAGAGTTTTAACCCTATGGGATCTACTATTTTGGTACTCTGATAATCAAAGGGAGAACACAGATGCCTCTTTAGAAAATTTCTTTCCTTGTCAAGGTGGCAATAACTTGACATCTCACCTGGTATTCTGAGCTAAGTATTTTACTTACATGGGAAAGTTTATTAATATAGAACTCACAGGCCCCCATATAGCTTTTAAAACAAAAGCAGAAATAGATAAAATCAATGTGGAGAGCCTTGAACCCAAAGACTTTCTTACGAACTGCAATAGGGTGTATAAAACTACTGTTCTTTTCAGAAAATAAAAAAATAAAAATACAAAACAATCAATCAAATAACTTGGGAGGAGATGGTTTTCTCCAATAAAGGAGAAGTCAACTGAATGGGGAAATAATTTGTTCACCACCTCAGGAACATCAGCCAAATTGTAATTAATACACTGTATTGTCCAATTCAGGTGCTATTACTTTGGAGTAGTAGACTTTTTATGCTCTGCCTATCTTTAGAATAGGATTGTCCATCATTTTCTTTTATGTGTTTATTATTTTTACTTCATTTGGGAAAGACAACAATACACCTGAACGTTTGTGCTTCTGGAGTTCTTTAAAAGCCTTTGCTGTTTTCCCCAGGTCTTCAATAAAGACCTAAAAAATTAAAAGTTTCTTTGACTTAATTTCTTTAAAACTAGATTCTATTTGAATACTTAAGGAGACACACATTTCCTGAATGCTTTTGAAGAGTGGTTACCTGAGAGGATTCTTGCTTGTTTGCTTTTATATGTTTGTAATGACCAAGTTTAATTAAGGTCATTTACAGGTCCATGGGTGAGGTGTTATTTATTAGAGCACAGGCAACTTATCAGAGACTACACCACTGAAGAAAATATCTGGGAGCTGGTGGGGATGGGTAAAGATGCTGGCCTCCAAGCCTGTGGACATGGGTTCAATCTCTGGCCTCCACACATGACATACACATGCTGACACACATACAGATACATATACACACATACAATTATATAAATAACTAAATAAAGATATAAGAAAAAGAAAGTATCTTTCCCCATCAACCCGAAATTGCATGAAAATATATCCTCAAGGACGTGTGGGGCCTCATGAGTCGCTCCCTGCTCTGAGGCAGAATATTAAAGAACCCAATCTTGTGTAGGTCTGGTGTAATAATCACAACTACTGAGGTATCAAGAGTACAAAGGCCATACCATGCCTGGAAGACAGAATTCTGCATCACTTCTCACCTTCCTCTAGCTCTAACACTCTGCCTTTTCTGAGATTTTTCCTTGAGCTTTGGAAGTGGTGATATAGATGTCATATTTTGGGGTGAGCATACAACTATCACTAGGTCTCAGCAATTTGACCAGGTATGAGTCAATAGTAACCAGCCCACTGTAAAACGAAGCCTCTTACCAAAGCTGTGGGCATAAACAAAAATATTTAGAAGGAAATTTGCTAGGCACATCAAATCTGTGTAGTAAAACAGTAGCAATAGCTTCCCCATTAGGCCCTATGACCGCCCTAAGCATTGTCTTTTGACAAGATTTACAGTACTAGCCATGAATTTTCTTCTATGGGAGTGGGCCTCAAATGCAATAAAAAAAGCGGTTGATTACCCCCAGAATACCATGCCATTCTCGCATGGTAAGTCAGTAGTATAGTATATAGGGTCCGTAGCTGATGACAATTCTTGTCCAGGAGGCTGCATAGCACCATCCAGCACTAGGAAAGCTCCAGCTTGATTTTTTTATGTCCTGTAATACAAGCGTATCATATATTTAGCAATACAGTCTTACCATATAGCTTTGGTGGGCAATGAACAGAAGAGGCAGTAGCTTGTATTACTTTTGGAGACACGAGGCATACTTGGTCAACAGTTGTAGGGAGGTAGCCCAAACAGCAGTGGAATTTTCATTCCATTACCTATGACTTCTGAGAACATCATCCACTTGTGCAGGATATTTTCATTCAAAGTCTTTCTCAAGACTGGAGAGATGGCTCAGGGGTTAAGAGCACTAGTTGTTCTTGCAGAGGACTAGTTGTTCCCAGCACTCACTTGACAACTAACAGTCCATAACTCCAGTTCCAGGGTATCCAACTCCCTCTTCTGACCTCTGTGGCATTGCTTGACACAGGTGCACTTACATGCATGGGGGCAATACACTCATATGTAGAAAATAAAAAATAATAAATCATAGTCTTTTTCATTGTTGCTGTTTAATCTCTTTTTTAGGAGAAAAACATGTGAATTTGTTCTCACTGATCAAGTTCTTCATCTAAATAATTTTTATTTAAATGACACACTAAGCTTTGTGGGGGGAAAACAAGAGAATGAGAAAAGAGATTTTACAACAGGAAAAATTTGGCAACAAAATGTAAGCTCTTTTTTGTGTTGTTGTTGTTTTTGTTTCTTTATCATCTTTATGCCACTGTCCCCAGTGGCACCCTCCCAGAGCACCCTCCCCCACTGGAGCCCATATACTCTGACATCCCTGTTAAGAGTCCTGGGAACCTGCTCATATGATTCTATGGCAATGGTGCCAGTGTGCACAACTCCCATGCAAACTCAGGCAGACAGCAACACAGCTGGGTTGTCAGTGTCCCCAGCTGTTTCCCAGTGCAAGTTCATCCACTGATTCTAGTCAGCCTATCTAGAGTCCCTTGTTTTAGGAAGATCAGCTCTTCTTCATCTAGCAGCAATCAGTTGCCAAAATTCCTTCAGATAAGATTGAAGTTTGATGTTCATTTTCCCAGTTCTATGCTGGGTTATTGTCTGCCTGAGTTTGCATGGGACTTGTGCATGCTGGCACCATCGCCATAGAATCATATGAGCATGTTCCCAGGACTCCGTTTCCATATGGTCATGCACCTCCTCCCTGGCTCTTACAATCTTTCCACCCCCTGTCCTGCAATGTTCCCTGAGCCTTGGGTGGGTGAAGTTTAATAAAGGAATCCTGTCCAAGGACCTTTTAATCTTTTTATTTTAGGGTTTCATACATGCGTATAGTGCATGTTGATTACATTTTCTTTTATATCCTTTTCTTTCCCCTCTTCCCTCCTCCCCTTCCATTAATCCCTTTTATCCCATTGTATAGCTATACAACTTTACTTCTACTTTCTACGCACACACACACACACACACACACACACACACAACACAAACATAGACACAAAAAATAGGACTTTATCTATCTATATAAAATCTAAGAGCCACAGTGAGATATAATGAAATGAAAGGGCTTCAAAACAAAACCAAACAGAAAGGTAATTTTAAGATGGGCATGGTGGCACATACTTGTACTCTTAGGACTTAGCAGTAGTTCAGGGGAGAGAAAAATATCTGAATTCTAGGCCAACCTGGGCTACAGTGTCACCTTGCCTCACTCAAAACCAAACCCAAAATAAAACAAAAGGAAGAAATACTTTTGCCACATGGCCCATTATTTAGAGCATACCATTGATAAAGAGGATAGATTAAGAATACCCATGCTTATTGGAAGCCTCTTAAAAAACAGATGAGAAAATTAAGTGTTGGATCATATTGCAAGCACTATTTAGGACACAAATCAGCTACATACAAACAAACATCTAAATAGATCGTATTTAAACTATAGAAAATCAAATAAAGAAATTCAGAAGAAAACATACCTTAGCTATAGAATCAGGAGAAGAATCAGAGTAGATTTCATTTGAAAACAAGTATCATAGACAAAACTTTGCACTTAAACTGTTGAAATAAAATAAACACCTAAGTAGAATTCTATATTCAAAGTGATAAATAAAAAAGTTCTCTAATGAACAGAAATGGAAGGAATTTGATGTCAGAAGATTTTCTGTCAAAGAAGAAAACTGTGTGTTCAAAATCACAATACTCATGGCCTATTGGGCAACTCTAGTTGAGGGCAAGTGAGATGAGTAGCAACAGTGCCAAAAACATGGAGAAGAGATATTCTCTGCTGTAGAATACTGATAATATATGAGAGAGTGGAAAGGCACAGGGAGAAATGGACACCCAGTGTCACTACACCTACCAAAGAAATTGAATTACTACCTAGTAACTTGTCAAGAAAGAACGAAACCAGGCCAAATTGTCTTGTTGGATGTTAAAAGAATATATATTGGTACTATTTTCCCCCCACCCCAAAACAGAGGCAGAAGGAACACTTTCAAGTTCACTTTAAGAGGCTATTATTACCCCAGAACCAAAACACAACTTATGAATTAAAATAAAAATAAAAAGGAAGATAGAGACAGAGAAAATGAGGAAGAACAACAGCAGCAAGTAAAGGAGATCAATTCTTCCATGATCATAGGCTTAAATTTGCTTTAAAAATATTAGTTAACTAAATTAACTAGTGATTAAGAGTAGGTTACTAAAGGGGACTGGAGAGATGGCTCAGCAGTTAAAACACTTGCTGTTCTTCCACAAGACACGGATTCAATTCCCAGAACCCACATGGCAGCTAAAAACTGCCCATAAATCCAGTTACAGGGGATCAAATGTCCTCTTCTGACCTCCCCAGGTATTGCATGATGCAAGTGCACTTACATACATACAGGCAGAACACTCATGCATATAAATAAAAATAATAATTAAAATAGTTTTAAAAAGGTTATTTTAGCCAGACAGTGTTATTTCAAAACATATATCAAAATTATTGTAACTAATTATATTTATATACTGGCAAGAAAGAGAATATACTGGGGCTGGAGACATGGCTCAGTCACTAGGAGCATGTGCTGCTCTCACAGCACTCATTTCCCAGCACCCACATCAGGGAGCTCATAACGGCCCTTAACTCCATCCTCCAGGAGATTTCGTGCCTTTACCTCCTCAGGTACCTGTACCCACCTGCACATATGCAAACACAGAAACACAAAGGTACAGAATTAAGAAATTAAAATTGAACCTTAATTATATGTTTACAAATTATACCATTAAAGTAAACCAAGAGATTCCAATCTATCAGATAAAGTATTTATAAAGCAAGTGACTGATAAGTCGCTTGGATTCAAAGCACAAGAACTGTCCAAAGTCAATATTAAGAAAACGACATTAAAAAAGGAAAACATACATTTGCAAAGTGTCACAACTTACAAACATATGTTTATAAAGAAGATGTACAGATAGCAACTAATCATATAAAGAGACATTCAGCATATATTTTCATTAGGGAATTGAAATTAAAATGACAGTAAGGGATCCAGTACAAAACTGTTGCAATGCCTAAAGCAAAATTCTGACAGCAGTTTCCTGTGGATACAGATCATTAAGGATTCCCATTCTGTACAGGACTTTAAAAAATCGTGCAGCCACTTTGGAAAACAGTTCAGCAGTTTCATACAAAATAAACTTCCTTTTATTGTATAGTAAACAATTGTACACCTAGATACCTATTCAGTTTATTTCTAAGCTTATGTCCAAAAATATCTACCCAGTTAATGAAGTTTAGACATGTTTAAGTGCATATTATCTCTCTATATATGCATGTATATATAAATATAGTAACTTCATAGTACAAAGTGTGAAACTTAATACAGGGGAATTTAAAACCTGTTTAGGAAGTTGAAGTGACTATAAAATGTAATTTATATTATGGCAAGAGTGTCTTGGAATTGGGGAAATAGTTCAGTGGGTAAAAAGCTCTTGCTGTGAAAACACAAGGGCCTGAGTTAGAATCCCAGCCTCCTATATAAAATGCTGGGCAAAAAACTGGGTATGGCTGCATATACCTGTTAACCCAAGCACTGGGGCAGGAGTTGTGGAAGCAGAGACAGGTGGAGCTCATCTTGAGCTCCAAATGATGCTACAAATGATATAAATACCCTTCCTGAAGGGAGTAAAGACTGATCCAATACTGAAGCAAGGCTCCTCAAACACATCATGAGCAAAAGCCAACTTGAAACTGTCACAATCAATAGGAACCTAAGAAAACAAGACAAATGCAACGTGACATCGTAAATGGGATGCTTTAACAGAAAAGCAAATGAATGATGCAAATTAATAAAACTGGTTAAATTATCGATTTCACTTAATTAATTTACCATGCTAATTTAAGATGGTAACAATAGAGAGACTCAGGCTTGGGCTGTACATAATCTTCCTATTGTCCTCTCACCTCTTGTCAATTAGGGTATTCTAAGATTAAATAGGATTCTTCCAAAATAAATGGAAGTTTATTTTCTGTGAAAGTATTTTAACCAAATCAAACATCTTTTTAAAGTTCAGTTCACGGGTCTGGAGAGATGGCTCAGCGGTTAAGAACATTGTTCTTGCAGAAGACCCAGGTACGAATCTCAGCACCCACATGGCAACTAACAACTGTCTGTAACTACAGTTCTAAGGGATCTGACAGCCTCTTCTGTCATCCGTAGGCATTGCACGACACGAGTGCACTTACCTACATGCAGGCATAACATTCATACACATAAAAATAAAAAATAATAAAAGTATTTAAAGTTCAGTTCACTGCATGTAGCATGGGTACTTTTGCAAAGAAGGAGAATTGTAGATTTGGAAGGAGTGTCAATATAAACTAGGGTATTTAAAAATTTACATTTGTATATTTGGTTATGGAATTACTGAATATATTTATGCACAAGAATAAATATATTTTGGATTATTTTAATTTGGTGATCTTCCTGGCTTTTGCTTGTGTGTTTCTTGTTTATTGATCTTTCAACAGAATATTGTCAAGGTCACAGAAAAATTAAACCATAAGATTTGCTAGGGGAAACATTGCTGTTTGGTGAAATGGAAATAAAACTTTTACCTTATTTTAAAATATATATCTTTTTGTTCCCATTTCCTTCTAGAAGGCTTTAAAGAATTGTTTGAAGTTTCAGAGTCCTGCAGCCTGGAGTTACTGCTCAGCCCTGCCCTGCTGGGATTCAGAGCCCTGTCACCATTGTCCATTGCCGCTCACTTCTCCAGAATTCTTCTGCCTAAAGATCTATCAGGATGAGCATCTGGATCCCATCCATCCTCTGGCACCCACACAGAAATGCAACATTTGCTGAGGAATGAGGCCTTGACCCTCTGTGCTCTGTAGTATCTGCCTGAGAAATTCTTCGCATCTTGTTCAAGGATGCTTTCACCAGCAGGCTTGGCCCTATCTTAGTCTTTCTTTGGAGGGCCTGATGAAGACTCTACACCTAGAAAGCTTTAGGGCTGTGTTGGACAGAGTGGATGGATGCACTGATTACACAGAAGGGTCACCTGGGGAGTTGGAAACTATATGTGCTTGATTTGTGCAATATGAAATGAACTTCTGTAACTTGTGGGCTGGAACATCCAATGGCAGCTGCTCTCCACAGGTCATGAGCAATCCTCAAGCAGTGGAGGACCAAGCAGTTCCTGGGGTGAAGAAGCCATCTTTGATGGTCTTAGTTGACTTTTGCCTCAGGTGCCCTGATCTGGATGAAAACCAAAAATACTTCTTCCACTGGGTAAAGCAGTGAAAATGTTGCTTCCAGCTGTGATGTCAGAAGCTGCAAATATCTTAAGGCTCCTGGAAAGTTATGAGCCAGATAATATCTAGGAGTTAGAAGTAAGTATGCTGTGGAGGCTGTAGTCCCTGGCCCTGACATTGTTTACCCTTGACATTGAGTACCTGAGAAACCTCAATGGAACTAATGATGATGTAGTGTTAACTGAACATATGTATGCAGATCTGGAGAGAGGATTGTTAGCACGTCCATTTCTCAGTTGCCCAAATTCAACTTTCTCCATCATCTCCATATGTAGGAAGTCCATTTCTTCAAGGTCTCCCTGGACCAAGTGCTTAGGTGCCTGAGAAGTCCTATGGAAACCCTCAATATCACGTGCTGTCATGTTTTACAGTCAGACTTGAATTGTTTGTCCAAGTACCCAACCATCTATCAGCTCAAACACCTGACCTTGAGTAGTGTCAAATTTTTCAATTTATGTGCTAGGCCCCTTCAAGTTCTATTAGAAAGAGTCTCAGCCACTCTGCAGACTCTGGAAGTGGATGACTGTAAGATGAAGGAATCTGAGTTCAAGACTTTCTTGACTGACAATGCTCTCAGCTCACCAAGGTCAATTTCTATGGAAACTACATCTAGATCTGTCCTGAAGAAGCTGCTGCAGCACATAACCAGTCTGAGCCAGCTGTCCTTGGATCTGTACCCTCCCCTTTTGAGTGTATGATGTCATCAGTGGTTTCCTGGTAGAGAGATTTACCCAACTTGGTCCTGAGCTCGTGGATAAACTGAGGGCCATAAGGAAGCCTGAGACAGTTTGCTTTGCCTCCAATATGTGCCTCACATGGTATAAACAGTGTGTCTATAGTCAGGACATTGTCTCTGTTCCTGTTGAGAATAACAAGGGGAAGATCATTTCTGGGCACTGGGAAATAATACTGGTGTCTCATGAAGGGGACATAAAGAATGTTGCTTAGACACTGCTCAAAGTGTGAGGACAATGTGATATACATAGTCAGTTCTTATCAAAGGGAGAAAACTTGTTCTACAGGACTGGAGTCTGAAAGACAATTGTGCATTGTTATATGTGGCTCCTGGCAAGCCAGGGAAATGACAGGTTTCTGGACAATAGCATTGGTAAAGGAATGGTCAGAGCCTGGAACCCTGATGCTCTCCTGCTGGAGTCCTCCAGGATCCTTTAACCTCCTCTGCAGCTTCAGTGTCAGCTAAGCCCCATGACTGCAGAGAAGGGAAATCAGGCTGAAGCCCATGAACTGGGGTTTCAATGTGGCTCCTGGCAAGCCAGGGAAATGACAGGTTTCTGGACAATAGCATTGGTAAAGGAATGGTCAGAGCCTGGAACCCTGATGCTCTCCTGCTGGAGTCCTCCAGGATCCTTTAACCTCCTCTGCAGCTTCAGTGTCAGCTAAGCCCCATGACTGCAGAGAAGGGAAATCAGGCTGAAGCCCATGAACTGGGGTTTCAAAATATATTCACTTTATGGTCATCAAAAAATAAAAAAAAAAAAAAAAAAAAAAAAAAAGGAGACAATTATTCGGTGTTCCTAAAGTTATGAGAATTAGATTAAGAATGCTAAGGATGTTGACCATGCAGGTACATGAGGCTTCTCTCTAATATTTAGGTCTTTGTTAAATCTTTTATGTGACCAGAATGACTCTTAACATCTGAAGCAGTAGGTGGGCAGTGGGTAGTGACATGCATGAAGCTTCTATATTAAGCTAATTAGGCTGAAATTAAATAACTTCAGCATAGTAAGTTCCAATATCACATAAGAGAAAAATTTCTCTGGCTACTGATGATGTTAATATTATGTTGGTTTTTAGGTTATTGTTAGAATGGTGTGAAAAACTATTTCTAGCATGCAACTTTAAGTAGCAGTAGCAAAGAAACCTGTTCGTGGGAAAGGTGGAAAAAATATATCCTTTGGCTTTCAAGAAGCTGGTTGTGAGAAAAATATGTAGAGAATGGAACAGAGAAAAATCCCTGATAAGGGGAGCTGTGGGCACCAGGAAAGTAGGTAAAACAGATAATGAATTCACTTGAGTTAGGGTCTGAGATAGGACATGCTACCTCTAAAATGCAATGCCTGTGCTCCATATAAACGCATAGTCAGACTCTTGGTAGAAGTCAAGAAGTTGATCTTTACAGATAGAACACATGAAAAGACATCAAGGCAGGACAACTGTGGCTTGTCAGGGAAAATTATAAGACTTCAGTGTGTGTCTGGGTAACTTTTGAGTTAAGAATTAAAAAGAAAGTGACCATCATATTTAGTAGTCAGCAATAATATACATTTATTTTATTTTCATTATTATACTAATTCAAAATATTTCATATTTATTATAATTATTCTATCACTAGATGTCTTTTATAGTTTAATATTGTTGGGTCCCCGGTCTGGGGTACCCAACGTCCACGGAAGGTCACACCCCAAAGACTCAGTCCCAAGACCAGGAGATGCAACAAGCAAGAGGATTTAATCGTTTGCGCAGACGGGCTCCTGCCTCACTCGGAGAGAGAGCAGCAGCCACGAGCTCAGCTTACAGGCTACTTTTAAAGGCAAAAACCACAAACCAAAACCGGCAGCAGTGGGAGGGGGAAGTTTTGGGTGATTTTTGCTTGGTGCAAGGAGCATGAAAAGGTTAGTTCTTTCTCAGCAGTTAGAATTATTTTACTTCCTTGTATTTTCTTTTGTCTGGGGGACTTGGTTTGAATCCACTTTGATCTGGGGGGGGGCTTTAATTTGATTCCATCAATATCTAAATCTATAATGTTATTGAAATAGATAAATAGTAAACACAATGTAATATCCAATTAGGAGGTAATATACACTGTTAGGGTTATTCAGAGCTTGAATTCCTGATCATAAAGGAGAGAAGAGAACAAAGTAAACTGCTTCGTTCTCTCATTTAGAATATTCCAGACCTGAGTACACTTGAGGGTGAATTAATACATACTCTGCAATAGCCTGCATTGTTGTGCCAAGAATCCCACAGCCAGGGAGCTCTCAAGGCCACAGGAGTGAACATATAACTATTACTTTGCTAAGTGCACATAGCAGCTGATTGCCTTCTAAACAAAGATCTCTTCACCCATAGGTTATTGCAGCTCAGTTCTCATCAAAGAAGTGTCTTTGTGTAGTAGATGGTGGCTAATTCAGAAAATCACAGCTGATCAAAGTGAGAGAATAAGTGTCTGTGGAAATCTTGGACATAAATGGAATATCTATATCAGGTCCCCTCCCCCAAGCATAAGATGTGTACTAAAATTTGAATGTGTAAAATTTTAGGTAGTTAATATATTTCTATGAACATCTACTTTTATTCAACATGACCTAGAGAAATAGTGCAGAACTCAAAATACTGGGACATTCAACTGCCTATATATTGATATTCAAGACAATTGAAACATGACATTGTTTTGTAAAATTGTTACTTTTTAAGAAAAAATGTGATTATTAGTTAATTCTTTTGACAGAAAAAATGATCTCAGAAAAACATACCCCACACAGAATTTAATCACACAAATTTACAGTATTATACTCTGAAATCAAATAGATTTTAGATGGTAGTTGAGTATAACTTAATGTAAATAGCTGATATTTGATTTACAGAAATATATTTGGATCCTTTTTCTATTTTTGAAAGACTCAAACTCTCTATAATTCAAATTCCTTTATAACCACTTTGAGGCTACTTTTGATCTTCCTGTGTTATTAATGGAAAGTGGGGGATTTTTACAAGGCTGTAGTTTGGTTTCCTTAATACAATGTAGGGTTTTTCAACAGTTCCATAGTTTACTGTTGCAATTCTCATGTTATTACCATAAAAACTGCATGAAACCAATGTTCGAGTAAGCTTAATGCTATCACAGTAGGAAGCCCATATGGGAACAAGATGAATTTTACAGTATTAACAAACTGACCTGACCAGGTGGCCAATTAACAGTGAATATTCATTAAATAATACTCTAATTGTTTGATAAAACCCAAGAAAATATTGGAACAGAGCCAGACTCATGAACAACCTCTGATTAGATCCAGATAACTTTAGGCAATTCCATTCTTGCCTGCATCAGAAACATGATTAAACATTAATGACATTTATTTCATTCTGTAGTTATTTGGGGCTTTGTCCCTGTGTACTTGTGAAAATTGAATTGTTTTATTCAGGTTCAGCTATAATGGCAGGGCTTGGAAAAAAAGTAGCTTATGATGTAAGGTAGAAGTCTCTCCTCCTAGAATAAAAGTTAGTGGTACTTTACACATAATGGAATAAAGCACATAAATATCATCCGGAAGGTCAAGTCTACTAATAGCAAGAGTAAAAATGTACTGTGCTATTAGTATAATTAGGATAGAGAGCAGTATGATGAATGAAATGATTATCTAATTTTATTTTCATTCAACATTCAGAAGAATGGATACTTACTAGTACAATATCACAAGTACAGAAATACTAAAAAAATAGTGTATCATCAATTTAAAAGAGATCACAGCAAACTCAAAGAGACAACAATGTAAAAGATAATTGGACTTCACTCTAATAACAGCTGCAGCAGAGTCGTTGTCACAGGAATGGCAAAGAAAACAGACTGAAGCCCTGGGGGAGGGCCAAGAAGTACAGGGACTAATGCTGGGAAATGTTGAGGTGATTGTTTTATGTTTTTAAGATTTAAAATTAATTTATATTTACTTTATGTGTATGAGTGGTTCACCTGCATGTATGTAAGTACACCCATGGTATGCAATGCCCATAGAGCCAGAAGAGAGAGAGATCCCTTGGAACTGAAATTACAGATGAGTATTAGTTGACATGTGGGTGCTGGGAGCCAACTCTATGTCTTCTGCAAAAGTAGCCAGTGTTCTTAACTACTGAGCCATCTCTCCATCTCCCAAATGTTTTACCTTTAATTTTATATGTTATTTAGTTTTGAATCAGTGCTTTGGTATGTATGTTGACCAAATTTTAAAAGACAAGTAAATATATTTTCAAAGCAGCTCTAGAGTAGCATGCTAATAAATGGCAGAATAGACAAAAGTGTAAAAGTACAAAGAACCGTGCTCTATCTTTGCTTGAATTCATTTGGAAACGAGGCTGAGAAGGTAATTGGGAACAAGTGAGTCATCTCACTCCATTCCATGTACTTCTTCATTCATAAAATACAGAATAGGAACAATGTCTATTAGTCAACATTTTTCAGGAAAACAGAATCAATACTGGGTGTGTGCACATACACATATGCATGTGAGTGTTCTGTTTGTGGTAGACAGACACAGAGAATTTTAAGGAACTGGCACATACATTTTTGCTGGTAAATTCAAAATGTGCAGAGCAGTCCAGTACAGCAGGCTGCTGGGGAGGGTCTGGTGGAGCTTTCAAGTATGAAGATGGTCTGGAGGCAGAATCCCTTTTCCATTTCTTTGATCTGTTCATCATTTGGGAGTGTGTTGTTTAATCTCCATGAATTTGTGTACTTACTAGAGCCTCTATTGGTTTTGATTTTTAAGCTTTCTTTCATTGTGGTCTGCTAGAATTATTATTATCATTATTATTATCATCATCATCATCATCATCATCATTATTAATTTGTATTCATTGAGGTTTATTTTGTGTCCCAGTATGTGGTCAATTTTAGAGAAACTTCCATGGGATGCTCAATAGAAAGTGTATTCTTTAGTGCTTGAGAGGAATAGTCAATATATGTCCATTAGTTCCATTAGATATTTGGTATCATCTAATTCAGAAATCTCTCTGTTTATTTTCTGTCTGGTTGACTTATTATTGAAGATAGTGGGGTATTGAAGTTCCCTACTATTATTAGGTTGGGGTTTATCTGTGTCTTAAAGTCCTGTAATGGTGGTTTTTTATAAAATTGGGTGCACTAGAGTTTGGTGCATATATGTTCAAGGTTGCAATATCTTCTTGGTCAGTTGTTCTTTTGATCAGAATGAAGTGACCCTCTTCATCTCTTCTGATTAGTTTTAATTTGACATCTATTTTGTCAGATATCAGAGTTACAACACTTGATTTTTTCTTAGTGCCATTTGCTTAGAATTCTTTTTTCATCCTTTCCCCTTAAGGTAGTATCTGTCCTTGAAGGTAAGATGAGTTTCTTGCGGACAACAAAAAGACACATTTTGTTTCTAAACCCATTCAGCTAGTCTGTGTCTTTTGACTAGGGAGTTTGGGTCACTGACATTTAGATTTATTATTAAAAGATGTATATTAGTGGGACTGGAGAGATGGCTGCTCCTGCAGAGGACCCAGGTTTCAATCCCAGCACCCACGAGGTAGCTAACAGCCATCTGTAACTCCAGTTCCAGGAGATCTGACACCCTCTTCTGACTTCCACAGACACTACATATCACAGGTACATTTACATACATGCAGGCAATTCATACACATAAAATAAAAATAAATATCTAAAAAATTTAAAAGAAATATGTGTATTGGTTACCATCAATTTATTTGTGGTTGCATTCTTGGTCTAATTTTGTGTCTCCATTATTATACCTCTACTTGTTTTCTTTCTGTTCCCTCTTGGGTATAGTCATTCCTTTCTTCAGTCTTTTGTATTGCTTTGGGTATCTTTTTCTTTCTCTTAAAGCTTTCATTTAATTGATTTGATGAAGCACAGTACATTAAATAAGTTAATCTGCATTAATCAAATTCTATGAATTAAATGCTAATCTTATCAGCAACACTTTCAGGGGGACATTTAAATTTATGTTTGGAAAAACAATATTTGGATACCCTGGTGTCATGAATTGACACATAGAATTAAATGTCAATAATCTTCCCCTGTCATATGATGTCCTTACATGTCTACTTAAATTATACTTAATCTTCAACTATTGTTGTTAACAGATCATTAAGGGAATATTGAACTTTTACGAGTTTATTGAGATATTTTGTTTTTACTTTCTTTCAAACTGTGTTTAAAATTTTTACTGAAATTTTGTATCTCATATAATGTTCTTAGTCATCTTTTGACCCACTTCCTCATCAGCACCCCCTTGTAGGTCCACCCACTGGATTTCATGCATTCTGTCATTTACGTTAAGGCCTATCAAGTAAGTTACTATCACCTAATGACCTTCAGTGCACATTTATCCACTGGATTCTAGTCAGCCTATGTAGAATCACTGCCTTAAAGACAATCAGCTCTTCTTCACCCAGCAATAATCACCTTCCAAACAGTTTTTTGGATAAGATTGGGGCCTACTGCCCATTTCCACAGTTCTAGGCAAATTTTTATTGTATTTTTTGTGATTTTCATCCAATATATTATTCTTTGTTTTTGAATTTTTTAAAAATTTTATTTAGCTTTTAAAATTTCATACAATATTTCACACTCACATCCAGACCCTCTCCTCCATTCATGCCCCCCCCGTGCCAAACCCTATGCACTCTGCCATACATGCTGAGTCCTGTTCATTCAGGCATTTGATACCCAAATATCCCTTCAGTGCAAATGTATCCATTAGATTCTAGTCCAGTGGTTGTATGCAAGTCACACTCTCCCTCACCCAGCAGCATGTATCCAGTCAATCCAGTGGTTATATGCAAGTCACACTCTCCCTCACCTAGCAGCAAACAGTCTCAAATAGTTCTTGATCTAGTGCTGACCTGCCACCTATTTCTCACCTTCCCTTTGGGCCCTTGTTTGATTGAGTTGACATGGGTCCTGTGTTAGACACCACTGCTGCCATGGGCACCTATGAACAAGTCTCCGTTGACCTGGAAATCTCCACCTCATTCATTCATGAACAAGCCCTGGCTCCTACAATCTTTCCACCTCCTTTTCTGCAATGCTCCCTGAACTGTGTGTGGGTGAGGTTCCATACAGGAGTCACATCGTACTGCACTCTACAGTCTCTTATTCTCTGAAACCTGGTTAGTTGAGGCCTACTGTGTGTAACACACTCTGATGTACGTGGAAGCCTCTTTGGTGAGAATTGAGGAGTATTTTATCCCTCTCTCTACTCATTCCATTATGTTCCATGAACCTTGGCTGTAGAGATTTGACTGCAGATGTTTCACCTAGTAGTGGGTATCCCCCAGGTGCATGTTCTCTATGTCTGATCAGATGTGCAACTCTGCGGTAGCCTCCATTTGTTGCAGAAAGAAACTTCTTTGATTAGTGCTATATAGCATGGTGGTCACTCTGAGGGAGGTATCTTCTCTCTCACACTGTGTTCCCTTCCAAACAGTTCCTAGGTATACATATGCATTAATGTTCAGGCACCCTATGTGCATTTCTCATAGGGTTTCTAGGGCATCAATTTTCCCTCTAGGTTTCCTAGCCCCCTGAGATTCACTCATCTCTACTCTTTTTTCTCCCATCTGGCCTCCCTCCTCCCTCCCTTCCCAGTACCAGTGCTCCCCCCATTCCCACCCTCCTCCCAATACCTCCCAACTCCCACCATCCTTCAATTCCCAAGTTCCCTCTCTCCCCCACACTATGGTACCTTGCATGTCCTTCCCTTCTCTCGTCCCTTCCAATTACTCACTATTTTTCAACCTCCCTCAGGTAGCATCTGTTCCCTACTCTCTCCCTTTCAGGTTGTTTCTTTTCCTTTACCTTCATGAATCATTTGCCTTTACCTGGTTCTTGGTGTTACTTCAGAATTTATCTACTCACATATAAGGGATGGGTGCTGTAACCCACAAATGAGAGAGAACATGGTGCTTGCTTTTCTGAGTTTGTGTTGCTTCACTTAATATAACACTCTCTAGCTCTGCCCATTTACCTGCAAATTTCACAATTTCATCTTTTTCTAATTGCTGAGTAGAACTCCATTGAGTAGGTATATACCAAGGAATGGTATCACTGGATCATATGGTAGGTTCATTTTTAGTTTTTTGAGGGATCTCCGCAAATTTTTCCATAGTGGTTGCACAAGTTTGCATTCCCACCAGCAGCGAATGAGTGTTCCTCTCTGTCCACATCCTCTACAGCATTGGGAGTATTTCACTCTCTTGATCTTGGCCAATCTGACTGGAGTAAGATGAAATCTTAAACTGGTTTTGATTTGCATTTCTCTAATTACTAAGGATGTTAAACACTTTTTAAGGTGCTTATAAGCCATGAGTTCTTTATTTGTCTTGGTTTTCTTGTAATTCTTTGATCATGTTTATTACTGTTCTTTTAAATTCTGTGTCCTGTGGTGCTACATGGTGGTTTTTGATGTTCTACACTTCTTTAGAACTTGTGGATTTTGTTGGGAACATATTTTCCTGGTTTTTCATATTGTCTGTGTTTTTGCATTGTCAGCTGGACATATGGATGTTCTTTGTTGGTTATGTGCTCAATTGGAACTTCTACTCTGCTTTTGTTTAATTTTGGTTCAGAGTCATGGATGAGCAGGTCTGTCTGCCTTATTCGAGGCTGGGAGTTTGGGTGTGAGGGGGCCACCTGAGTGAGAATTTAGGGATTTATGGAAGGTTGGGCAGTTAATCTGGTTTGGGAAGGTCGTGTAGGTATTTGAAGTTAAGAAGTAATAGCTAGCCTGTGATAGAGGCCTGCAGGGAGGGAATAGTGATGAGAGGAATGGAGTAGCTAGTCCTCCTGTGGAGAATGGGTTGGAACAGATGCTGGGCCTGCCTGTGAGAGAGACAGGCAGGGGAAGGGGTGGGGATGGAGCCCACTTGTAGGAGAGGACAGCAGTGGACAGAGTGAAGGTTTACGAGAGAAATCATGCAATATAATTTAATGGTATTTATATCCCTTTACCCATCCACACCTTATCCCACTCCCCACCACCATTCAGTGTGCTAAACTATATACAGTATGGCTAGAGAGTCTGATTTGCATATCTTCATATCCCTCAGCATGTGTCCATTCACTGGAACCTGGAAAACTTACCAAGAATCCAATTCCTGTAAGACACTGTCTCTCTCTCCCAGTAGCAAACAATTGCCAAAAGTTTCTTACGTTGGATTAGGGTTTCTTATTTACTTTCCTCTATCTATGCTGGGATTTCTGTCTGATTTGGGCTTGCATGGAAATTTTGCATGCTGTCACCATTGCTGTGAGCTCATATGAGTAAATGATCAGTTACCTGGATAATTCTTTTTTTCTTTATGGTGATTCTCTACCTCCGGTTTTTGCAATCATTCTGCCTTTATTTCCTTATGATCCCAGAGTGTCTTATTCATGGATGAGCACTCTGCAGCCTTTTGTTCTTGCACTTTGGTCAGTTGTCAATTTTTGGGTTAATCAACATCTGCTGCATAAAGAAATTTCTGTCATGAGAATTAAAAGATCGGATGTATAGGGGTTGCGCTGAAAATATCTGCCTTAAGGTTAAGCCTCTCACAGTCATTTATTCTCTGTGCTTGACCAGTTAATCTCCATCCATTGCAAGAGAAGATTCTTTGATGAGTGGTGAGAGGTACACTTGTCTGTAAATATGAGGTTAGATCTTTAGAGTACACTAAGAAGTTATATTGGTGCAAGGATATGGCAAAAGCATGTTTTTCTTTAGGATCTATGACCTCTCCCACCATGTGTATTTACTTATGCTTACAGCACCATGCATTGAGTAGGCCTTAATTCCAATTAGGCAGCTTTTGATTACTCCCAAAATAAAAATGCCACTACTGCACTAATATTTGTGGTTTTCTGAGACAGTCAACTTATGGCTTTTGCTCTGTTAGTTGTTGGTGTGATGAGCATGTTTGTTTATTGATTTGTTTATACTGAATCACTCTTGCATCTTTGATATGCATATCAATATTCAATGGCAAAAGGCCTTTTTAATAAAAATATTTGTATTCATGTATATGTGTGCACATCTATGTGACTGTATGCCACATGTGTGCTAATGCCTTTAGCTGAGTAGAAAGTATATCCTTTGGTGCTTGGGTGTAATATTTGAAAAATGTCTGTTAGGTCCATTTAATGTATGGTATCATTTGGTTCAGACACCTCTGTTTATTCTTTGTCCAATCGACCTGTCTAATGGAGACAGTGGGTTATTGAGGTACCCTACTATTACTGAGTTGGGGTTAATCTCTGTCTTGAAGTCCTGTAGTGTTGTTTTTATGAATTTGGGTGAGCCAGAGTTTGGTGAATATATATTCAGGATTGTAATATCTTCTTGGTTAATTCTTCCTTTGGTCGGAATTAAGTGACTCTCCTTATCTCCGAAAAAGTTCCATGGGGTGCTGAGTAGAAAGTGTTTTCTTTGGTGCTTGGGTAGAATATTCGAGAGATGTCTGTTAGGTCCATTTGATGTATGGTATCATTAATTTAGACATCTCTGTTTATTCTTTGTCCAGTTGATCTCTCTAATGGAGACAGTGGGATATTTTAGTTCCATACTATTAATGATTGGGGTTAATCGGTGTCTTAAAGTCTTGTAGTGTCATTTTTATAAATTTAGGTGCACCAGAGTTTGGTGCATATATGTTAAGGATTGTAATATCTTATTGGTTAATTGTTCCTTTGAGCAGAATGAAGTGACCCTCATCTCTTCTGATTAGTTTTATTTTGAAGTCTATTTTGTGAGATATTAGAATTGCAACCCCTGTTTTTTTCTTAGTGCCATTTGCTTGGAATATTATTTTCCATCCTTTTACCTTAAGATAGTACCTGTCGTTGAAGGTGAGATGGGTTTCTTGCAGACAACAAAAAAGTGGATTTTGTTTGTTAATCCAATCACTTAGCCTCTGTCTTTTGACTGGGGAGTTCAGTCCACTGATATTTTAAGTTATTATTGAAAGATGTGAATTGGTTGCCATTGTTTTGATTGCTGTTTGCTTTCTTTGTCTAATTTTGCTTCCTTAATTAAACTTGTATTTTTTTTCTTTCATTGCTCCTGGAGTATAGTTGTTCCTTTCTCTGTTCTTTGCGTTGCTTCAAATATTCTTTGAAGGGATGGTTTCATGGACATTTATTCTTCCAGGCTATTGGTGTCATGGAATATTTTTCTTTCCCCCCTCAACTATAATAGACATATTTGCTGGGTATATTACTCTGGACTGGTCTCTATTGTCATTTAGAACTGGTAATACCTTGGTTCAGGCTTTTCTGGCTTTCATAGTTTGCATTGATAAGTCAGCTGGAATTCTGATGGGCTTTCCTTTATGTGAGACTTGTTGTTTTTCTTTTGCTGCTTTCAGTATTCTCTCTTTGTTCTATATACATTTCATGTTTTTACTATGATGTACTATGAGGAGTTTCTTTTTTGGTTATGTCTATTTGGTGTTCAATGTGAATCTTGTATTTGTATGGGAAGTCTTTCCTTAATTTGGGGAAAGTCTCTTCTATAATCCTGTTTAAGTTCTGGTCAATACCATTAACCTGAAATTCTTCTCCTTCCTCTATGCCTATGATCCATAAATTTGATCTTTTCATGGTGACCCACATCTCTTGCATATTCCATTCCTGTTTGTTTTCATAATCTTTGAGTGGTCCAATTCTTCAACTTTATCCTCCAGTGTTGATATTCTGTTTTCTATTTTATTCATTCTAGAAGTGAGACTTTCCCCTGTTGTTTCAAGTTGGCTTATTGAATTTTTCACTTTCTTCTTCATTTCTGCCTGAGTTTTCTTGAATGTTTTTATCTCTTTTGTGAATTCATTCAGAAGATTATCCCCATCTTCTTTTAGTTCTTGATTTGTTTGTTCATGTATTATTTAAATTCATTGAATTTCTTGATCATGTTTATTATTATTGTTCTTTTAAATTCTGTGTTCTGGGTTATCTCTAGGGGGTTCTCCTTGTAGAACTCTTCTACAGGACTAGTGGAGTTTACTGGGAACATAGTGTTTTGGCTTTCCATTTTATTATTCTTTCATAGTGATTTTGGCATGTGAATTTCTTTTGTTGTTTGTGATTCTGATATGAAAATTAAGTTGAAGTATACTTTTGTTTGTATTATTGTTGTACATTTGTCCTTTTCTTATTAGTTATGTAAAGCTAGTTGGTCCAGGTTTCAGATTCTCTCAGGTTTTATTTTGGAGGGAACTGATGTCTTCAGCCCATCTACTCAGGAGCTCCCACAGAAGCCCAAGTCAGGTTCCAGTCAGGTACACTCAGGCTTCCTTCTAAGGTTTGGACCCTTGCTAGTGGGAACTCAGAACAAAATTTGGGAAGTTCCCTCAGTGGGGGTCTATTTTGGGACTCTCAAGCAGTCTGCTAAGTTCTCAGCCCCTAAGCCAGAGGAAGGCCAGAACAGGCCCTCTCAGACTGTCTGCTAAGATCTCAGCCTTATCCTACCAAAGGGCAGAGGTCTGCCCAGGGGCCTCATGTAACCCCAGTTAGGGGGCTGAGTATTGTGCTTTAGGGGAGTCCCACCACCAAGTGGAGGTAGGATTCAGGTGCTCTCTGGTGGTCCCCTGAGTTCTCAGCCCCTATGCCAGAGGGAGTTTGGAACGGGCACTCTCTGGTTGTCTGGTGAGATCTCCCATTAATAGCATTTTCATTTAGAGAAATCCCTTTATTACTGATATAGAACAAGTTTGTGGAAAGTTAGTCTTTCCATTTATGTTTGTCCCCTGTATTCTTAAGTGTTAATTTTATAGGGTATAATATTGATTTCATAGGGATTTCCTTTATCAAATTTAAAAAATAATAAACAAGCCAAACAAGGCAATTTAATGGTAAATGAAGAGTGTGTACTTTATACATATATGTTATCATTTTTAATATATCTATTATTAAGGTCTCACATTCCTATCTTGCCCTTCTGCAAATAAGGGTGAATTTTTACATAAATCTGTTTACACAATCGAGAAATGTAGCAAACAAAAAAACTATGGAATCGGGGACAGGAGAATGGAGAGTTTTATTCAGAAATATATTTAAACCTACCAACAGCATATATGTTATAATATTAGAGCCAATTTTGCTTTATAAATATTGAGGTTTTTTTAATACATTCAGGTGAAATTACAGAAAGTATTTGTGTTTTGTTTGAGTTTTGCTTTATTATAACCTCAATATAAAAGGAGGCCTGACTGTTAGCTTTCAGTAACAAATCTCAGTTCTGATTATTTTATTTCTCCTATTTATTTTTATTTTTAATGTGATGTGTGTGCACATTTGTGCTCATGTAGTGTGTGGAGGGCAAAGGGCACCTCAGGTGTCATCTTCAGGATCTCCATCCAACTCTGAGAAAGGGTCTCTCATTGGCTTGGCATTCACTAATTAGGCTACTGACTGGAGAGTTAGGGCCAGGTTCCTTCTGTGTCTACCTCCCTACTACTGGGATTATAAGAATGCAAATGGGTTCCACCACACCTGGCATTTTAATGTGGGTTTGGAAGGACTAAACTCACATCCTCACTTTGGGAGGGAAACACTTTACTGACTGAGATAGCTTCATAGCACCCAGAAAATAGCTTAAATAAATTTTCATGACTTGATTTTCAAGTCTTTATTATAAATATGATGTCTTAAACAATCTCTGTATAAGACATAGAAACATCACCACCATCAGGACATTCAGATAATGGAAGTCAGGGCCTTTCCTGACCTTGGCGTAAGTTTTAGTGTCTACTTTTCCAGCCTCACTCTACTGTTATGAGATGATTCATGGTATTGGTTTGTATGAAATCAACACCCACTTTGTCTGTTAGTATGCATATTTATTACCTCACATTTTATGTTCTCTTTAGATAACGGTCACACATTCTAAGCAGTGGCCCACAGGTTGCAAATGGAAAATAACAATTATATGTGTAACTTTTTAAAAAATTATTTTGGCCTATCCAACATGAACTAGAAAATGGTATTGAATGCTTTTCTGTAGTTAGTTCGTGCAGAACTCCAAACATCAACTTCTCCAGCATCAGCACTGAGTTTCTAGCAGAGTGACAGTTTAGCAAGGAACAACCACTGGATTATTTTCCAGAACCCTGGTTTAGTAAGTACTTTTTATCCCCCTTTAAGCCTTAGCATTGACTGCTCCTCACAGACCAGCACTGCTTTGTGGAGCTATACTTGCTGCAGTATTTTTAGTTGCTGGCCCCATAGGCACAGCGGGAGTACCACAGACAAGTAGTAATTTTAACAGCTAGTTTATAATTCAGCCAGTGCCGTAGAGAGAGAAATTTAAAATCATGAAATTACAAGTGGTCTGCAACTTAACCGCAGCTGCACTTAGAAATCCCAGCAAAGCCTATCTCAGTCACTGGAGTGTCTGTCCACGCCCCTCTTTTCTCTGTATTTCACTCACAGGCCTTTGGAAAGCTTGTGTGCCTTATCATAGTGGACAGCTTCTTCCCTAAGCATAATTGCTTCTCACCTCTTTCTAGCTCCTCATCAAGCCTGGATTGTCACCCATCGCACTACCACCATAGCCAAGTGAAAATGCCTCTTTGGCAGTCAGGAAACCTGCTGAAGGAGGCTATAGACCACTCCAGACAGTTCCACCTTGGTGACTGTTCATATACAGTAATCTTCATTGACAGGCATTTTTTTTTTTTTGAAATGGGAAATAGGAAACTGGTGTTAAGTCTTCAGTATGAATGTCTGGAATAGAATTCATGTTTTATTTATAAAAC